>NW_027140566.1:2307355-2616479 GCF_036365525.1 Heterodontus francisci
TGATCCTCAGTTCATCCAGCTCCAGCTCCAGTTCCCTAACACGGTCTGATAGGAGCTGGAGACGGATGCACTTCCAGCAGGTGAAGTCGGCAGGGTCACCGGAGGTTCCCCTCACATCGAACATACTGCAGGAGGAGCACTGCACTCCCCTGGCTGCCATTTCTTTTACTCAATTACCCCTTAATTAAGTACAAATATAGATATTAACAAAAACAGTGAAATAGCTTACCTGTTCAGTCCTTTTTGGCTAGAGGAGGAGGGTAAAAAGGGTCTTATTATTAGGTTAGAGGAGGAGGATGGGTGGGAAACACTACATGTGTAGTGTCTCGGGTTAACTCTGCTCCGCACCTTTAAAGAAAATACCTACCCAGGAGTCCTTGCTGCCGTCCAGCTTCCGGTTCCTCCCGCGCCAAAAGTAACTTGAACACAAGGAAAACAGTAAGTACAACTTTTAAAACAACTTTTAAAACACAGCTCCTGTTGCCTTCACTTACCCACCGAAGAGTCGCTACCTTCTCCTGCTTCTCCGCCGGGAAATGAGGCCGAGTCCACGGAGCTCCGCACCTTTAAAGAAAATACCTACCCAGGAGTCCTTGCTGCCGTCCAGCTTCCGGTTCCTCCCGCGCCAAAAGTAACTTGAACACAAGGAAAACAGTAAGTACAACTTTTAAAACAACTTTTAAAACACAGCTCCTGTTGCCTTCACTTACCCACCGAAGAGTCGCTACCTTCTCCTGCTTCTCCGCCGGGAAATGAGGCCGAGTCCACGGAGCTCCGCACCTTTAAAGAAAATACCTACCCAGGAGTCCTTGCTGCCGTCCAGCTTCCGGTTCCTCCCGCGCCAAAAGTAACTTGAACACAAGGAAAACAGTAAGTACAACTTTTAAAACAACTTTTAAAACACAGCTCCTGTTGCCTTCACTTACCCACCGAAGAGTCGCTACCTTCTCCTGCTTCTCCGCCGGGAAATGAGGCCGAGTCCACGGAGCTCCGCACCTTTAAAGAAAATACCTACCCAGGAGTCCTTGCTGCCGTCCAGCTTCCGGTTCCTCCCGCGCCAAAAGTAACCACCGAAGAGTCGCTACCTTCTCCTGCTTCTCCGCCGGGAAATGATTTATTTGATAAATATTCACGCCAGAGAGGATGCTAACTAAATTTGGCTAGTTACTCATAACTAAATCTAGTATTGCCTCTCCCCTTGTTACATCTAGGACACATGGCTGTCGGAAACTATCCCAGACACATTCCCAAAATTCACTGCCTTTCTGACAGATGCTAGTCTGCCTCTCCCAATCTATGTGTAAGTTAAAATCCCACATTAATACGACTTTGCCTTTGTTACACACATGCCTAATTTGTGCATTTATACAATCTGACACCTCAGAACTGCGACCAGGGGGTCTATACACAAAACCTCTTCCAGGTTTAGATCGTTTTCTGTTCCTCAGTTCCACCCATCAAGTCACCATTGGATGAAAGACTCTCCTTCGGTGTCCTATCCCACACAGACAGAAAGACAGCCAAATACACACAGGCAGACTGACATGCCCAGATAAACACACACACACACATAGAAATCCACAGACAGACACAGCCATTCCCAATGACAGAGAGAGAGAGAGAGAGAGAGAGAGAACGAACCCACGCAGAGACACATATATTCACATTGACCAACTTGGAGAGATAAACACAAAGACCTTCCTCTGTGCAAAGAATGTTTTTACAAACATCAAAATCTCTCTTTTCGCCTTTTATATTTCACTCTCGGGGTTTCAATGAATTGTCAATCTGATTTCACAGGCAGCAGGATAATTTTTGCTTTCCTTTTCTTGTCTTTGGGGTCAGGGGGTAATGGGTCAGTCCCAGAGACTGACAGTCTGTAACCTGTGACCAAGCGCTGTGACCACGAGTGGGGTAGGGGGAGGGGGCAACATGGAGAGGGTCAGTCCCAACCTCTTAAAGGGACCCTGCACCACCAGAACTGCTCCTTCGGTTTAAACCTTCGAGTGAGTCAGGAGGTGTTTGAACAAGGATGGGATCAAAGTGAAATTGAATCTTCCAATATTTATTTGTTCAGCGATGTTAATAAACACCAAATATCTGTCAAGCCCAAATTCACACAAGTAAAATTGTGAATTCAGAATGATAATTTTAAAGGAGAAACTATTGTTAATTAATTCCATTTCATTTGCTAAACGTTGTCATCATAACCTTGTTTTGTTCAGGATGTAATATTACAAAGCCCTTAGGAAGAGAGGAAGAGGCCGTTCGGTCCCTCCAGCCAATCCTTTCTCTTTGAGACATTTTATTCTTCACCCTCTCCTTTACTGTGTGTGTCTCTCGCTCCCTCAGCCATTCTCTCTTTCCTCCTTACCCGTCTCTATCCCTCCTTCACCCCATCTCCCTTTCCCTCCCTCACTCTCTCTCTCTCTCTCTCTCTCTCACTCACTCACACACACACACAACGGTTAACTTTAAAAATAGAGAGTTTTTCTTTCGAGCTCTCTCATAAAGAAAAAGAATTCCTTGGCCAAATGCTTAGTAATTCCAGAAGAAGAGAGGAAGAAGACGAGGAAGAACTGTCCCTTTTTGGTTTGGCGTCACAAATGCATGAAGATGGCAGTCAGTAGGACATTTCTGGAAGGTTTCTTTCCAGGCGACGTTGAAGATCAGTCTGATAGGCTTTCCAAGAAAAATATGACAGCAGGGGTTTCTGGCAGGCCTTTCAGTCGGAATACAACGTCAATTTATGGATCTCTTACATTCGCTTCAAAGTACATCTCAAAGACATGGAACAGGGTGCTTATTGTGAATGCTTGCTTGGCTGGTTTTCTCGAGCTGCCTTCAAAACAGGTAACACCCCGAAGACACCGACTAAAGCGGAACCAAAAGCAATATCTCAATGGTCTAGCTCCAGATCCCCAGAAATCCTGACCTGTCAGTTCTCTGGACAAAATCTCCCCCAAGTCACAAAGCCTCTGCTGGGTATTTATCTGAAGACAGGTGGCCTCCAGTAAAGGTTGTTTTCAAATAGGAAAATGAAAGGTAAATCCATAGAATCATTTTCAATTTCCGCAAATAATACAATGCTACAATTGCAAAATACACGAGTCCCCAAAACATTTTAACAAAAATGTAGAAGCGCCGTCAGAACACACACTTTAAAAAGTGCTTTACTGTTTTGCGAACGAGGTGAATAACCTCACAGATCCCCATTATTTTTCAGCTTCCACCTTGTTACCCATTCACTTAAACTGCCGACATCTTTTTTGTCTCAGCCTCACAGTATGCATTTGTACCTAGCTTTGTATCGTCAGCAAATCTAGAAACATTGCACTCACTTTCTTCGTCTAAGTCCCGAATATAGATGGTAAATAGCTGGAGCAACAGCAATGATCATTGCGACACTCCACTAGTTACAGCCTGGCAACCTGAAAATGCCCCGTTTATCTCGACTCACGACTTCAGATTAAACAGAGGGCCCGGGTGGAACCAGCACAGTGAATAGTCAGAAGATTAAACACGGGGCCGGGGAAAACCAGTGCAGTGAACAGTCACAAGATTAGACACAGGGAAAGAGGGAACCTGCAATGTGAATAATCAAAAGTTAACAACACAGGGCCCAGGGGAACATACAGAGTGAATTGTCAGAAGTTGAAACACGGTGCCCAGGGAAACCTGCACTGTGAATATTTACACTATCAAAACACATGGCCCAGGGTGGTCATGCACAGTGAACGGTCGCAATATTAAATACAGGCCCTGTCAGGATTCTACACCTTGAATGGTCGCAAGTTTACACAAAGGGCTCGGGGGAACCGTCAGAGTGAATTGTCACAAGTTTAATCACAGTGCGCGATCAGGAAACCTGCACAATAAAAATCCACAAGTGTCAAAAACAAGGCCGAAGTGAACCTGAACAGTGAATAGTCACAAGTTTAAACTGAGGTTTCGGGAGCAACGTGCACAGCGAATAGTCACATTTTTAAACACAGGGCCCAGGGGGAACCTGCACGGTGAATAGTCCCAGATTTAGACACAGGGCCCAGGGGAACATTCACAATGAATAGTCACAAGTTTAAAAACAGGGCCAAGGGAATCTGAACAGTGAATAGTCACAATATTGAGCACATGGCCCGGGGGGATCCTGCACACTGATTCGTGTCAAATTTCAACACAGGGCCCAGGGGGAACCTGCACGGTGAATAGTCACAATTCGAAATACAGGGCCCGGGACGATCCTTCACAGTGAATAGTCACATGTTTCAACAGAGGGCCCGGGGGATCCTGCACAGTGATTTATGTCAAGTTTAATCACAGGGCCCAGGGGATCCTGCACAGTGATTCATGTTCAGTTAAAACACAGAGACAGGAAGCCTGCACAGTGAATAGTCACAGTTTAAACAAAGGGCCCTGGACAACCTGCAAAGTTAGTAGTCATATGTTTAAATTTAGGGCCTGGGGAATCCTGCACAGTGAAGAGTTACGAGTTTAAACAGAGGGCCCGGGGGATCCAGCATAGTGAATAGTCACATGTTTAAACATAGCACCCGGCGGATCCTGCACAGTGATTCGTATCAAGTTTAAACACAAGGCCCGGGAGGATCCAGCACAGTGATTCATGTCAAGTTTAAACACAGGGCCCCGGGGGAAACCTGCACAGTGATTCTTGTCATTTTTTAACACAGGGCCCAGCGGGGAACACGCACAGTGATTCGTGTCAACTTTAAACACAGGGCCCAGGGGATCCTGCACAGTGAATAGTCACATGTTTAATGAGAAGGCCCGGGGGATCCTGCACAGTGATTTATGTCAAGTTAAAACACAGAGACGGGGAGTCTGCACAGTGAATAGCCACAGTTTAAACAAAGGGCCCTGGGCAACCTGCAAAGTTAGTAGTCATATGTTTAAATTTAGCGCCCGGGGAATCCTGCACAGTGAAGAGTTATGAGTTTAAACATAGGGCCCGGCGGATACTGCACAGTGATTCGTATCAAGTATGAACACAGCGCCCGGGGGATCCTGCACAGTGATTCTTGTCAAGCTTAAACACGGGGCCTGGGGGATTCTGCACAGTGATTCGTGTCATGTCTTAACACAGGGCCCGGGGGAATCGTGCACAGTGAATAGTCACAAGTTTAAACACGAGGCCCAGGGGTTCCTGCACAGAGATTCGTGTCAAGTTTAAACACTGGACCGGGGGAAAGCCACACAGTGAATAGTCGCAAGATTAAAGTCAGGGTCCGGGGGTAAGCCGCACAGTGAATCGTGACGAGATTAAAAACGCAACCAGGGGTGTACCTGCACAGTGCTCTTACCATTCCCTCTCGTAAATATGATCGCCTAGAGTTGGGCTCTCATTGTGGTGAACTTGCTGGAGCGTTCCAGTTACACCAACTCTGGAAATGAACCGTTTGCTCACAATGGAATTCAACCTCTTTCTGCACTTTTCAAGGCATATGATTCCAAGAGGGCCAGAACTGCTGGTGTGAAATCCCTGTGCTGCGTCGCAAGCTCAGAAGGTTAGTACAGAAGACCACAGCACTGTGAAAAGTGAGCTGTCCAGGCCTTCGTGTGGGTGCCAGTTACCTCCCAAAGAAGCAGGTTGATGACATTTAAGAACAAAGTAAGTTGCATTAGCATCCAGCACACAACCACCACTACTAAACGAACCACCCCCCGAACGTCTCTATACCCCCAGCATAAGTACAGTGTTCTAAGAGGAGAAGTGGGTGGCAGACGTGGGGTATCTGGGTGCTGGTGATGTAGCTGTAATGGTGTAGACACTAACCCAAATGAGATACCCTCATATTGACCCCACAACCTTCGACACTGAGGAAACACACCATGCGATTCAAGCCTTGCAAAACAATAAGAGGGCATGCGTGGGCTTCAGATGCAAAATTGGCAGTCAAAGCCTACATAGTTGAACAGCCGGCAACCACTCAGTTCGAAGACTCGCATATGAAGAACAGATACTTGGGCAGGGTAGTGGGGAACGACTAACACATGCAAAATTGGAATTCAGTAGAATTACAGGCTTCAACAGAAGACAAGTTCGGAGCAGCCATTGCACAGTGCACCAGCTTGTATTTATACAGTAGCTTTAAGGTAGCAAATTGTCCCAAGGCACTTCACAGGAGCATTATCAAAGAAAAGATGGCACTAAGACAGGGGATATTTTGATCAAATGTCCAAAGGAGAGATTAGAACAAATGACAAAAAACCTGATCAAAGAGGAACGTTTTAAGGAGTGTATTAAAAGTAGGATAGAGAGTGAAACAGTTTAAAGATGGTATATCGGCTCATCGTATCCATGCTGTTTCTTCACGGAGCTACACAGTCATTCCCACTCCCCCACTCAATCCCCATAGCCCTGCAAGTTTATTTCCGTCACGTTACTGTACAATTTCAATTTGAAATCATTGTTGTCTCTGCTTTCACCACCCTTGTGGGCAGCAGAATCCAGATCATTACCACCCGCTGCATAAAAAAGTTCAGAATAATATTTCACCTGTATCTCTTGCCCAAAGCCTTCAATCTGTGTCCTGTGGTCCTTGTACCATTAGTTGGTGGGGATGTTGGCCACCTCGAGGACTTCTGTGTTGCAGATACGGTCCTGCCATCTGATGCCAAGGATTCTCTGGAGGCAGCGAAGATGGACTGAATTGAAACATCGCTCTTGGCTGACATACGTTGTCCAGGCCTCGCTGCCGCAGAGCAAGGTACTGAGGACACAGGTTTTATACACTCGGACTTTTGTGTTTTGTGGTCTATATATAAATAGATAGTGTTCAGATGAAAGTCTTTCGCTGAACATGATTGTTTAGTGGCTGTAATGAATGTCATTTTTCATAAGGCCCAATTAAATGTCTTTGCTATGAATCAGACTTTCATTGTAATCTTATTCTCGCAAAACGTCCAAGAGAGTATCAATTCAGGGACAGCCGTGTATCAGCCGCTCTATAGGGAGGGAGAGAATGGATCAACGTCTGAGAAGATTAGTTTGAAAGAGTATGATCTACGAGCTTCAATGTGTATAGTCAAACGACCATATGCTGTCTTTAGAAATTAGGATATATCTTGCAGTTTTGGGTGTGCTGTATCCGACTCGCTGATGCTGGTGTTCCTGGTGAGACTCAATGTCCAAATATTGATGTCTCCAGATTTTCTTAGCAATATGAACGGTTCTGGGATTGTGTGTCGATATTTCCGGGTATTCCATGGAATTGACATTAATTGAACAGGATCTCTGGGAGTCTGCTTGTATCTTCTGGGGGGTCAGTGTGAATGTCAATGAATTTACAGATCAGGCATCTGTCTGCATTTGTCGAACCCATTCCCACACTTCCGCCCTCACTCCTACCCCTGCCTCCCAGAACATCTTCAGGGATCTCCTTGCCCTCACTTTGCACCCCAGCAGCTTACACATCCAAAATTTCATCTTCCCCCATTTCCGGCACATCCAGCGTGATGCGACCAACCAAACACATCATCCCCTCCCCTTCATGTCAGCGTTCTGAACGGACCATTCCCTTTGCGACACGCTGGTCCACTCCTCCATCGCCCACCAACTTGTTCCCTTTGCATGGCACCGTCCCATGCAATTGCAGGACGTGTAATACCTTTGACCTTCTCTCTCCTCATCATCCAAGGCGAAAAAGCAATCTTTCCAGGTGAAGCAACGATTTACTTGTACTTCTTTCAATTTAGAATACTGATACGACAAGAGTTGATTCAGTCTCACTACTCCACAGGTCACAACATATTCGTAAAGTTTTCCAGCTACCAGAAAAATACCCACTTTAAACACTTTATTTGCACTCCCCCTACCCCCCACCGCAGAATAAAGCATTCCAAGCCAGATTTCTTTAAACAACAACAAAATTAACAATTTTCAGAAACTATATCTTAAACAATAATGAAACAAATCTATTTTGGAAAAGATTTTATAACTTCTTATTCTTCCTATCTCTTATGCACACACACACATATACATGCAATCACCGGTTAACCGGGGGGAAAGGCTTTTCTCTTTCCAACAGTTTCCTGAGAATAATAAAATAACTTGGTCATAATATTCTGGTCAGATATTCCCGGGTCGGTGAGGTGTCCCAGAGTCCAATAGTCGGATGCCACTTGAAATCTCTGCAGGCGGGTTCAATGAACAGTTTGTGATGGTTTGGAGTTCAAGGCAATTCGTCTGCAGCAGGCGTCACACAGATCTTTCAGCAAAGGATGTAGCAACAGGCCTACTTGGATTTTGGAGCAGTTGTCTAGCAATATAAGCTTTCTTGAGCTATCTGGGTTTTCTAAAATATAACAGGCAACAGGAATCAGTCTTGAGGCAGAGATTTTTCAGAGACTGGAGGCAATATGATTCTGTTCCTTTAACAATGCAGGGCTTCCTTTCTGCAAAGTAGTTTTCCACCACAGAATGTAGCAACTTCTCTTTTCCGAGGTCTTTTCTCTCTACAGGGCTCTTTTCCCCTCTCCAAGCAGACCACAACCACACCGCAAATGAAGGATTTTTTTTTTCCAAGAGAGGAAAATCTTACTTTTTCAGATAGTAGCTCTTTTCCTTGTGTGCAAACATAGGGCCCAGCCAGCTCGCTGCAATGCTGCTCAGCTCACTGATCTCTCACAGTGCAAAGTGAAACTAAAACCCGAACAATAAATCATGTGACATTCATCGATATTCCTGTAATTTGCCTGTTGAGCTGCTTGGCAACAGGTGCTGGAAATCTGAACTCAGTTCCAACACCAAGTTGCAGCATCCAATGTTCACAGAAAATCCTCTTGCTCAAACATTTAACATCACACAGAATTATTAGCATTCAATACAAAAAATTTAATGGTCTTGTGACATTATTGTATTTGCTGCTTGACTACGAGCTTCCTATTACTTGCCATTTTAATTCACCACCCTGCTCTCACACCCACATTTCTGTCCTTGGCCTCCTGCAGTGTTCCAGTGAAGCTCAACACAAGCTCGAAGAAAGCACCTCGTCTTCTGATTAGACACTCTACAGCCTTCTGGACTCAACATCGAGTTCAACGATCTCAGTTCATGACTGCCATTAGTTTTTTAAAAATTTATTTGATTTCATTTTATTTTTAACCATGTGTCAGTTTGGCGAGCTTTTGCTTTTGGACACAGCTTATCATTGCACTGCAATTAATACCCTCTCTGGAGTAATACTATGTCTTTCTGCTACAACTCTTGCACTCCCTTTTCCTTTTATTCCGTGTTATCTCTGTTATTTCACACATCTGGAATTAAAAGTTAGTGTCATGGTGACCGTGAACTGATTGTCGATTGTTGAAAAAAATCCATCTGGTTCACTCAAGTCCGTTACGAAAGGAAATCTGCTGTCCTTACCCGGTCTGGCCTACAGTAGAATCCAGATCCACAGCAATGTGGTTGACTCATAAAATGTCCTCTGAGCTAGTCTAGCAAGCCACTCAGTTGTATCAAACCACTAACAAGCCTAAGGAATGGAATGAATCCAGAAGAACCATCCAACATTGACCTAGGCTCTGGAAACACAGCCCTGTCGACTCTGCAACATCCTCCTTCGTATCATCTGGGGGCATGTGCCAAAATTGGAAGGGATGTCCCATAGGCTATGCAAGCAACAGACTAACTTGGTCATACTTATGGAATCATACATAACGAACAATGTTGCAGACACCACTATCATCATCCCCAGATATGTCCTGTCACACTGTAGGGACATGTCCACCGACTCTGGTGGCATAGCGGTATACAGTCAGGATGAAGTTGCCTTGGAAGCCCTCAACATTGACTCTGGACCCCATGAAATCTCATTAAATCAGATCAAACATGGACAAGGAAACCTCCCGCTGATTGCCACCTCGCCTGCATGCCCCCTCCCCCACGCCTTAGCTGAAGAATCAGTGCTCATCCATATTGAATACCAATTGGAAAAAACGCTTAGCGCAGCAAGGGCATAATATGTACTCTGGGTGGGAGACTTCAATGCCCATCAGCAAGAGTGGCTAGGTAGTACCACTGCTGACCAAGCTGGCTGAGTCCTAAAGGGCACAACATCGAGACTGCGTCTGTGGCAGCTACTGAGGGGACCAACAAGAGGGAAAAACCTACTTGACCTCGTCTTTACCAATCTTCCTGATGCAGATGAATCTGTTAATAGCAGTATTGGTAGGAGTGACCACTACACAGTCATTGTGGAGACGAAGTCCTGTCTTTACATTGAGGTATACTCACCATTGTGCTGTGTGGCACTGCCACCATGCTAAAAGGATTGCAAAACAGATCTAGCAACTCCAAACTGGGTATCCATGAGGCGCTTTGGGCCATCAGTAACAGCAGAATTATATTCGACCACAATGTGTAACTTCATGGAACGGCATATCTCTCACTCTACCATTACCATCAAGCCGTGGGATCAACCCTGGTTCAATGAGAGTGCAGGAGGGTTTCCCAGGAGCAGTACCAAACATACCTAAACATGAGATGATACAAAGGTTGGTGGAGTTGTGGATACCGAGGAGGGCTATTGTCGTCTGCAAAGGGACTTGGATAGGTTGCAGTGCTGGGCTGAAAAGTGGCAGATGGAGTTTAACCCTGAAAAGTGTGAGGTCGTCCATTTTGGAAGGACAAACACGAATGCAAAATACTGGGTTAACGGTAGGGTTCTTGGGCATGTGGAGGAGCAGAGAGACCTTGGGGTCTATGTGCATAGATCGTTGAAAGTTGCAACTCAAGTGGATAGGGCTGTGAAGAAGGCATATGGGGTGTTAGCGTTCATTAGCAGAGGGATTGAATTTAAGAGCCGTGAGGTGATGATGCAGCTGTACAGGACCTTGGTAAGGCCTCATTTGGAGTACTGTGTGCAGTTCTGGTCGCCTCATTTTAGGAAGGATGTGGAAGCCTTGGAGAGGGTGCAGAGGAGATTTACCAGGATGTTGCCTGGAATGGAGAATAAGTCTTACGAGGAAAGGCTGAACATTCTAGGCCTCTTCTCATTAGAACGGAGAAGGATGAGGGGTGACATGATAGAGGTTTATAAGATGATCAGGGGAATAGATAGGGTAGACAGTCAGAAACTTTTTCCCCGGGTGGAGCAAAGCGTTACAAGGGGTCATAAATTTAAGGTGAAGGGTGGGAGATATAAGGGGGATGTCAGGGGAAGGTTCTTTACCCAGAGAGTGGTCGGGGCATGGAATGCCTTGCCTGGGGAAGTTGTTGAGTCAGAAACTTTAGGGACTTTCAAACGGCTTTTAGATAGGTATATGGATAAAGGAGAATGATGGGGTATAGATTAAATTGTCCTTGACAGAGGACAAAGGATCGGCACAACATCGTGGGCCGAAGGGCCTGTTCTGTGCTGTATTTTTCTATGTTCTATGAGGTGTTCGCCTGGTGAAACTACAACACAGGACTGCTCGCATGCCCAGCAGTGGAAGCAGCGTGCGACAGACAGAACTAAAAAATTCCACAACGAACAGATTAGCTCCTAACATGATGCCTTCCCCACCCGTACTGCCAACCCTCCTGACTCACAGGCCATCTCCAAAAGGCTTTAAGTAGTCAGCCGATTGAATCAGGAAAGGGTTCCACCCACATGACACACAAGAGACTTGTAGAGAAAACAGGTAAGCCCTTTGGTCGATTAACTCCATTTTTCCCACAGTTCATATAAAACGCCTCCTCCCCCCTCCCACAAACTTTTCTTACTCTCTTACACCTATAAGCTGACAGTTAAAAGAAAAATCATTCTTCATACTGTCCCCTCTCACTTGCCTGGATGAGTGCAGGTCCAATAACACAAACATATCTGCAGTCCTGTCGCATTCAGCCGCGAAAGTAGGTGGACAAATGAACAAGTAACAGGAGGAAGAGTTCCCACAAAGATCCACATCCTCACGAATAGGGGAGCCCAGTACATTACTGCAAAAGACAAGGCTGCAATATTTACATCGATCTTCAGCCATAAGTCCAGGGTGAATGTTTCATCTCGGCCTCCTCCTGAGGCCGCCAACATCACAGATGTCAGTTTTCAGCCAATCTTATTCACTCCACGTATCATGAAATAGCTGAAGGCACCGAATACTGCAAATGCTATGGGCCCTGACAATATTCCGGCAATAGTAGTGATAACTTATTTTCCAGAGCTAGCCATACGCCGAACTAAGTTGTTCCAGTATGCCAACAGCAGTGGCATCCACAATGCAATGTGGAAAATTGCCCAAGTATGGCCTGTCCACAAAAAAAAGGTGAAATCAAACCTGGCCACTTGTTGCCTTATCTGTCTACTCTCGATCATCAACAAAGTGATGGGGGTTGGGTGCGGGGTGGTAGGGGGAGTCACTATTCTCAAGCGACACTTGTTCAGCAACAACCAGTTCACTGACGCTCAATTTGGTTCCCACCAGGGCCACTCAGCTCCTGACCTGATCACAGCCTTGGTCTAAACATGGGCAAAAGAGTTGAAGTTCTGATGTGAGGGGAGAGTGACAGCTTTTGACATCGCATCAGCATTTGACTGAGCATGACATTAAGAAGCCCCAGAAAAACTATAATCAAAGGGCATCAGAGGGAAAGATCTCCACTGTTTGGAGTATTACCGTGCACAAAGAAAGTTGGTTGTGGTTGTTGGAGGTCAATCATCTCAGACTCACGATGAGGAGTTCCTCAGGGCACTGTGCTCAGCTCAACCATCTTCAGCTGCTTCATCAATGAACTTCCATCCATTATCAGGTCAGAAGTGGGGATATTCGCTGGTGTTCAACAACATTTGTGACTCATAATATACTGAAGCAGCCTGTGTCCATACCTGACAACATCAAGTCTTGTGTTAATAAGTGGCATGTACTATTTGCACCACACAAGTGCCAGTCAGTAACCATCTCAGACATGGGATAATTTAACCATCTCCTCTTGATGTTCAATGGAAATAGAACTGTTGAAACCCCCACTTGCAATATCCAGTGGGTAACCATTAACCAGAAAGTGAACTGGACCAAACAGGTAAACACTATGGCTACAGGCGCAAGTCAGAGGTTAGGAATTCTGCCGCTAGTACCTCATATCCCGTCTCCCAAATGCATGTTCAACATCTCCAAGGCACATGTCAGGAGTATGATGGAATACTCTTCACTTGCCTGAATGGGTGCAGCTCCAACAACACACAGGAATCTCGAAACCATCCAGGACAAAGCAGCCCGCTTGATTGGCACCCCAGCCACCACCTTCTGCATTCATTCCCTCCAGCACCGATGCACAGTGCAAGTAGTGTGCATCAAGAACAAGGTACACTGTGGCAACACACCAAGTCTCCTTCGAATAGCACCTACCAAAGCCGCTACCACTACTACCTAGAAGAACAAGGGCAGCAGATACATATGAACACCACCACCTGAAACAATCCCCTCCAAGCAACACGCCATCCTGACTTGGAACTGTACCATCGTTCCTTCAATGTCGCTGTGTTAAAATTCTAGCACTCCCTTCCTTACAGCATTATGGGTGTACCTACACTCCCAGGACTGCAGCAGTTAAAGAAGGCAACTCACACCATCTCAAAAGCAATCAAGGATGGTCAATAAATGCTGGTCTCGTCAGGGGCGCCCATTCCCCATAAATGAATAATAATAAAAAAATAATCTCTCCTGCCCGACGTCCTATCGCACATCTTAACTTTATTTCTTCTTGACCCCTTTTTTCACTTCCAAAAAATAAACTATGACATTTCTCATCTTTCCCTGTTCTGCTGAAAGTTCACAGACCTGAAATGCTAATTTTGTCTCCTCAGATGTTGTCAGATCTGTTGAGTATTTCCCACACTTTCTGATTTAAGGTCAGTGTTTATTGGTTTGACGAGTGTCAGATTATTAATAGGGATCCCAGAAAATGACAGTATTGGCAGACAGATCATCAGATCGATATTTTCATACGACATCCCCATAAGCGAAATTCTGAGGAGATCTTGCATGTGTAACATAATTTACATAAGTTATTTGCTGAGTATCAGTGCTTACTGCAAGTTCCTTGGTTAGTATTACAATTTTCAGCATGTTCATGTGTAAGTGCCACTGTTTACAGGATTGATCAGTTCCTCGCAGACACAAGGAATTGACCCAAGTATCTTAAACCTGCACCATTCTGTGCGCGTGCTTCAAGTTTCTCTGACAACCGGTTGCTGTCATCACCCATGTCTCATACTGAAATTGTCAGTCTGTGATATCTGCAAAACACACCTCAGGGGGATGAGTCTATCAGATTGAGAAAGGACCGGATACACCTGCAGAAACCAACGAGAGTGTGGCAGAGTTATCGATGGAGATGGTGAGAGGGGACAGTAACTGCAGTGAGACAGGGACACCAGCAGATGGAGATAGTGAGAGGGGAGACAGGAATTGCAGTGAGACAGGGACACCAGCAGATGGAGATGGTAGGAGGGGGACAGTAACTGCAGTGAGACAGGGACATCAAATTGGGGGATGACAAAAGCACTTCTCCTCTTTGAGAAATATTGTATATTTCCCTCCCACTGCACTGTATCAGCAGCCAGACCTGGAGCCCAGACTGAGAGATGACTCTGTCGTGCCAGTCACTGCACTGTCATCGTGCAGGCAGAATTGGAGACCACACCGAAAGCTGACCATGTTGTGCCTGACATGGCACGGTGAAGCAGCGATTAACATGAGAGGTCTGAGAACAAGTGATTAAATATCGGATGTATTCAAATGGTTCCACACCCCTTCCTCCCACCCCTGCACCCAGAGATCCACGAACATCATTCTTCTCTTACATTTAGCTCAGATCTCCACTGCACCTCGACAGAGAATATCCCTGCATGAGGCATTCACATGCCCACACACTGTGAAGGAACTAATGTTATCAACAAAACAAACTGCATAAATTGACACGGATAAACGTTTAACTAATATTACGTTCACAAATTGCACTCAAATTAATATTCATTCATGGGCCACCGAATAGTGTTTTCCTGAAGGCTGTGTGTTTTCTAATTCTAGATCTGCCCCTTTGATCTCAGTGTGGTGGACGCTTACTGCAATAATAAAAATGGCACTGCTGATATTTACAACCAGAATTTTCGGCAGTGCGACCGAGAGCGGGACTGACTTCTGGTTGGTGCATCTCGACTAACTTGGTGTTGCCTGCATGGGCATCGAACGAGGGTCTGTCAAGGGCGCAGATGCACTTCCCTCTTGAAAGGGAACACCACCTGCAGCTCCCGTAGCACCGGTCTGCTCCCATGGGGATGTACATTATAACTCACTGATCTGCATGAGAGAAAACTAAAGGACAGCAGTGATCCGACCAAAGCTCCTCTCCATTCGAACCACTGAATCTGTCAATGCTGCCTCCCTACTTTTCGAGTCTGGAAGTGATTGTGGAAACCAGTGCCTCAACAGCAGCAGGTTGGGCTTCAATCAAATCTGGCCTGTGTGAGTTGGTGTATGTTTGTTTGTGTGTGTGTGTGTTTGTATATTTGCCTGGTTCGGTGCCTGGGTTCTGATCGGTGTGTGTGGTGTGTGTGTGGCGTCTGTCTGTATTTGTCTGTGCAGATCTGTCTGGCTTGGTGCCTGGGTTCTGATCGGTGTGTGTGTCTGTGTGTTTGTGTGTGAGTCTGTCTGTCTCTGTTTGTGTCGCTGTGTTTGTATATCCGTCCGAATCAATGCCTGGGGTGTGATCGGTATGTTTGTGCATGTGTGTGTGTGTGTATGTATGTGTATGCGTGTGTGTGTGTCGTTGTATGTCTGTCTGGCTCACAGACTGCGTTCTAATTGGTGTGTGTGTGTGTGTCTGTGTGTGTGTGTGTGTGGTGTGTGTGTGGCGCGCGTCTGTATTTGTATATCTGTCTGGCTCAGTGCCACGGGTCTGATCGGTGTGTGTGTGAGTTTGTGTTTGCATCTGTGTGCACTTGTGTGTGTTTGCCTTTGTCGATCTGTCAGGCTTGGTGCCTGGGTTCTGATCGGTGTGTGTGTATGTATGTGTGTATGTACATGTGCCTGTGTGTGTGCTTCTTTGTATATCTGTCTGGCTCACAGCCTGGTTTCTGATTGGTGTTATTGTGTGTGTGTGTGTCTCTCTCTCTCTCTCTGTCTGTGTTTATGTGGTTGTATATCTGTCTGGCGCAGTGCCTGGGCTCTGAAAAGTGTGTGTGCGCGATTGTGTATATGTGTGTCTCTGTTTATATGTATGTGTTTCCATATCTGTCTGGCTCAGTGCCTGTGGTCTGACTGGTGTGTGTATGGTGAGTATTTGTCTGTCTGTCTATGTGTGTGTGTGTGTGTGTGTGTGTGTGTGTGTGTGTGTGTGTGTGTGTGTGTGTGTGTGTGTGTGTGTGTGTTTGTATATCGGTCGGGCTCAGTGCCTGGTGTCTGATCTCTGTGTGTGTGTGTGTTTGTGTGTGCCTGTGTCTGTGTGTTTGAATATCTGTCTGGCTCAGTGCCTGGGATCCGATCGGTGTGCATTTGTGGGTCAGTGGTGTGTGCCTGTGTTTGACTGTATGTGCTTGCTCATCGGTCTGGCTCAGTGCTTGGGTTCTGATCAGTGATTGTGTGTGTGTGTTTGTGCGTGCATGTATATCTGTCTGGCTCAGTGCTTGTGGTCTGATCTGTGTTTGAGTGCACGTGTGTTTTTGTGTATGTGTGCCTGTCAGTCTCTCTTTGTGAGTGCGTGTACATCTGTCCGTTTCAGTGCCTGTGTACTGATCGGTATGTGCGTGTTTGTGTCTGTCTGTCTCTTTGCGAGTGCGTGTTTGTATATCGCTCCAGCTCAGTGCCTGGAGTCTGATCAGTGCATGTGTGTGTGTGTATATCTGTCTGGCTCAGTGCTTGTGGTGTGATCGCTGTGTGTATGTGTGTAGGAGCAGGAGCAGGCCATTCGACCCTTCGAGCATGCTCCGCCATTCATAATGATCATGGCTGATCACCCAACTGAGTAACCTGTTCCCGCTTTCACCCCAAATCCTTTGATCCCCTTAAACTCAAGAGCTACATCTAACGCCTTCTTGAATACATAAAATGTTTTGGCCTCAACTGCTTTCTGTGGTAGCGAATTCCACAGGCTCACCACTCTCTGGGTAAAGAAATTTATCCTCATCTCAGTCCTGAAAGGTTAACCCCCTATCCTTCCACAATGACCCCTGGTTCTGGACTCCCCCACCATCGGTAACATCCTTCCTACAACTGCCCTGTCAAGCCCTGTTAGAAATTTATAGGTTTCTATGAGCTCCTCCTCACTCTTCTGAACTCCAGCGAATATAATCTTAACCCACTTAATCTCCTCTCATACGTCAGTCCTGCCATCCCAGGAATCAATCTGGTAAACCTTCGCTGCACTCCCTCTATAGCAAGAACATCCTTCCTCAGATAAGGAGACCAAAACTGCACCCAGTATTCCAGGTGCGTCCTCACCAAGGCACTGTATAATTGCAGCAAGACATCCCTGCCCCTGTACTCGATTCCTCTCGCTATGAAGGCCAACATACCATTGAGTTGTTACCACCTGTTGGACCTGCATGCTAACCTTCAGCGACGGATGTATGAGAACACACAGGACTCAGTTCATATTCCCCTCTCTCAGTTTTTAGCCGTTCAGATAATAATCTGCCTTCCTGTGTTTGCTGCCAAACTGGATAACCTCGCATTTATCCCCATTATACTGCATCTGCCATGCATTTTCCCACTCACTCAACTTGTCCAAATCACCCTGAAGCCTCGCTGCATCCTCCTCACAACTCATCCTCTCAACCAGTTTTGTGTCATCTGCAAATTTGGAGATATTGCATTTAGTTCCCTCATCTAAATCATAAATATGTATTGTGAATAGCTGGGGTCCAAGCACCGATCCCTGTGGTACCCCACGAGTCACTGCCTGCCATTCGGAAAAAGACGCATTTATCCCGACTTTTTTTTTTCCTGTCTGCCAACCAATTTTCTATCCATCGCTATAAAGTACTCCCAATCCCATGCGTTTTAATTTTACAAGCTTATCTTTTATGTGGGACATTTTGAAATGCCTTCTGAAAGTCCAAATAAACCACATCCACTGGTTCCCCCTCATCATCTCTAATAGTAACAGCCTCGAAGGATTCTAGTAGATTTGTCTAGAATGATTTCCCTTTCGTGAATCCATGCTGACTCTGGCCGTTTCTACCACTGTTCTCCAAGTGTTCTGCTATAAAATCCTCAATAATGGAATCTAGAATTTTCCCCACTACCGACGTCAGGCTGACTGGTCTATAATACCCTGCTTTCTCTTTACCTCCCTTTTGAAATAGTGGGGTTACATTAGTTACCGTCCAATCTTTAGGAACTTTTCCAGCGTCTATCCAATCTTGGAAGATGACCACCAATGCATGCACCATTTCTAGGGCACTTCCTTAAGTACTCTGGGATTCAGACCAGCAGGCCCTGGGAATTTATCAGCCTTCAATCCCACCAATTTCCCATCACCATTTCTCTTCTGATACTGATTTCCTTCAGTTCCCATCTCTCACTAAGCCCTGTGTTCCCCAACATTTCGGGTATGATATTTGTGTCCTCCTTTGTGAAGACAGAACCAAAGCATACAATTAGTTGGTCAGCCATCTCTGTGTTCCCCATAATAAATTACCTGTTTCTGACCGTAAGGGACCTACATGTGTCTTCACTAACCTTTACAGTCAGTTTTTATGTTCCCCACAAGCTTGTTCTCATACTCTATGTTCCCCTTCTTAATCAATCCCTTGGTCCTCCTTTGCTTAATTCTAAACTGCTCCCAATCCTAAGGTTTGTTGTTTTTTTTCTAGCGAATTTATATGCACCTTCCTTGGATCTAATTCTTTCTCTAATTTCCCTTGTAAGTCATGGATTGGCTACCTTTCCCGCTTTACTTTTGCACCAGACAGAAATAAACAATTGTTGCAGTCCATCGATGCACACTTTGAATGTTTGCCATTGCTTTTCCACCGTCGTCCCTTTAACTAACGTTTCCCAGTCCATCATGGACAATTTGCGCCTTATACCATCATAGTTTCCTTTACTAAGATTCAGGGCCCTCGTCTCAGAATCAACTATGTCACTCCCCATCTTGATGAAGAATTCTACCATATTATGGTCGTTCTTCCCCATGGGGTCTCGCACAAACAGATTATCAATTATTCCTCTGTCATTACCCATTACCCTGTCTAGGATGGCCTCTTCTCCAGTTGGTTCCTCAACGCATTGGTCCAGAGAACCACCCCGTATATACTCCAAGAATTCTTCCTCGACGGTATTGTGACTAATTTGATTTGCCCAATCTATAGGCTGATTAAAGACACCCGAAAATACAAATGTTGCTGTATTGCATGCGTCTCTAATTCCCTGTTTAATGCCATTCCGAACATCACCACTACAGTTTGGGGATTTATATACAACCCCCACCAACCATTTCTGCCCTTCAGCGCTTCTCAGCTCTACCCATACATATTCCACATCGTCAGAGCTTCCTGATTATTGCATTAAAAACCTCTTTAACCAACAATGAAACTCCAATGCCTTTTGCTTTTTGTCTGTCCTTCCAAAATACAGAATAGCCCTGGATGTGCATTTCCCATCCTTGATCACCTTGCAGCCATGTCTCCATAATCCAGACTGTATCATACTCGTTTATCTCTATTTGAGCAATGAATTCATCCACTTTATTGTGAATGCTCCACGCGTTAAGGCACACAGCCTTAAGGCTTGTTTTTAAAACATTAGTTGGCCCCTTCCCACTACTTTTCACTGCGGTCATGTTTGATTCTGGCCCTTGATTTCTCTGCCTTTCACTTTTCCTATTCCCCTTACTGTCTTTTGTCCTTGTCTTTGATCGTCCCTCCTCTGACTCTTTGCAAATGTTCCCATCCCTCCGTGTGTTTGTGTGTGTGTGTGTGTTTGTGTGTATCTCTGTTTGTGTATGTCTGTTTGTATATCTGTCTGGCTCAGATACTGGGGTCTGGTCGGTGTGTGTGTGTGTGTGTGTGTGATTCTCTTTGGCAGTCTGTGTATGTCTTTGTACATCTGTCTCGCTCAGTGCCTGGGGTCTGATCGGTGTGTGCGTGCCTGTGTGTGTGTTTTATCAACATCCTTGCTCGTAGATTTGCTAGTGCTGTTGGGGTGGTTGGGGGTGGGTGGAGTTGCTGTTGGGGGTTAAACTAATCTGGCAGCGCAATGGTATATGACTGGAGGTACAGTCGGGATGATGCAGTCAAATAAATAAGAAAATCTAAGTCAGTTTGGAAGGCAGAGCAAATACAGACCTGTTAAGGCACGAGTGAATAATGCAAGGATGGATTGCATCTATTTTTTTAATGCGAGGAGTCTGACTAGCAAGGCAAATGATTTGATGGCATTAATTAGCACATGGGATTTTGACATTAATGCAATCACAGAAACATATTTGTGGGAATGGTAGGACTGGCAGCTCAGTATTCAAGGATATAGAATCTTCAGGCGAGACAGACGAGGGGGTAAAAGAGGAGGTGGCATTGCACTGTTGATCAAGTAGGTCAATTACTGCAGTAAGGAAGGATGATATCTTAGAGGGATCCTCAAATGAGGGCATATGGGTAGAACTTCAAAACAAAAAAAGGGGCAATTACTTGGCTGGCAGTGTACTACAGGCCTCCAAACAGTCAGTGAGAGATAGTGGAGCAGATACGCAGGCAAATCTCAGGCAGGTGTAACACTGATAGGGCTATAGTAGGGGAGTTCATGTGCCCCCAATATTAACTGGGATATTCTTTATGCAAAAGGCTGAATGGGGGTGGATTTCTTAAAATGCATATAGGACAGTTTTTTGAGCCAATACATAGAACGTCCGACAAGACAAAGGGCAGTCTTGGACCTAATCCAAGGGAATGAAGCTGGACAAGTACTAGAAGTATCAGTGGTGCAGCATTTCGTGCTTAGTGGTCATAAATCTGTAAGATTTAAGGTAGAGATGGAAAAGGACCAGGAGGGACCGGAAATGAAAGTACTGAATTGGGGGAAGGCCAATATCAATATGAAAAACAGGATCTGGCTAAAGTGGAATGGGAGCACCTACTTGAAGGAAAGTCTACATCAGGCCATTGGAAGTCATTCAAGGAGGAAATAGTGAGACAAAAACAAGAAATGCTGGATTCACTCAGCAGGTCTGGCAGCATCTGTGGAAAGAGAAGCAGAGTTAACATTTCGGGTCAGTGACCCTTCTTCGGAAATAGTGAGAGTTCAGAGCCAGCATGTACCCGTAAAGGTGAAGGGTAGGTCTAACAAGCCCAGGGAACTCTGCATGTCAAAGGATCTCGAGGATCGGATCAGGAAAAAGGAGGGCTTATGGCCTATTTCGAGCGGTGAAAACAGTGGAGGCCGTAGAGGAGAATAGAAACATAGAAAATAGGAGCAGGAGTAGGCTATTCTGCCCCTCGAGCCTGCAGAATGTGCAGGGAAAGGAAAGGCCCAAGGCGTTTTATAAGTATATTAAGGGCGAGAGGATAACTAGGGAAAGAGTAGGGCCCATTAGGGACCAAAGTGTCAATCTGTGTGTCGAGCCGGAGGACACAGGTACAGTTTTAAGTGATTAGTTTTTATCTGCTTTGACGATGGAGAAGGAGGATGTAGGCATAGAGACCAGGCAGGGGGATTGTGATATACTTGTACAAATTAGCATTGAAACGGAGGAAGTATTAGCTGTTTTAGTGGGATTTAACGTGGATAAATCCCCAGGCCCAGACGAGATGCATCCCAGGCTGTTATATAAAGCAAGAGAGGAGATAGCAGGGGCCCTGACACAAATTTTAAAATCCTCTCTGGAAACAGGAGAGTTACCAGAGGACTGGAGGCCACTGAATGTGGTACCATTATTCAAGAAGGGGAGCAGGGATCTAACAGATAATTGCATCAGTGGTATGGAAACTATTGGGAAAAACATTCTGAGGGTCAGGATTAATCTTCACTTGGAGAGGCACTGGTTAATCAGCGATAATCGGCATGGCTTTGTCAGGGGAAGATCCTGTCTAACAAACTTGATTGAAATTTTTCGAGGAGGTGAATAGATGTGTAGATGAGGGTAAAGTGGATTCTGTAGTCTACATGAACTTCAGTAACGCTTTTGCTAAGGCCCCGCATGGGCGATTGGTGAAGAAGGTAAGAGCCCATGGGATCCAGGGTAATTTGGCAAATTGGATCCAAATTTGGCTTCGTGGCAGGAGGTAGAAGCTGATGGCCGAGGGTTCGTTTTTGGGGGTGCAGACGTGTGATCAGTGTTGTACCGCAGGAATCTGTGCTGGGACCCTTGCTGTTTGTAGTGTACATTAATGATTCAGACGTGAATATAGGAAGTATGATTAGTAAGCTTGCAGATGGCACTAAAATTGATGATATTGTAAAAAGTGAACGAGGAAAGCCTTTGATTACAGGACGATATAGATGTGCTGGTGAGATGGGCGGAGCAGTGGCAAATGGAGTTTAACCCTGAAAAGGTGATGCATAGGAGGGCTAACAAGGCAAGTAAATATAAAATGGATGGTAGGACCCTTGGAAATAGAGGGTCAGAGGGACCTTGGTGTACTTGTCCATCGATCATTGAAGGCAGCAGCAAAGGTAGATAAGGTGGTTAGGAAGGCACATGGGATACTTGCCTTTTTTAGCCGAAGCATAGAATATAAGAGCAGGGAGGTTATGATGGAGCTGTATAAAATATAAGTTAGGCCACAGTTAGGGTGCTGTGTACAGTTCTAGCCTCCACCTTATTTGAAGGATGTAATAGTACTGGAGAGATTGCAGAGGGGAGTCACCAGGATGTTGCCTGTGCTGGAGTATTTCAGATATGAAGAGAGACTGAAAAGGCTAGGGTTGTTTTCCATCGAGCAGCGAAGGCTGAGGGGGGACGTGATTGAAGTATACAATATTCTGAGGGCACCAATAGGTTAGATAGGAAGAAACGTATTCCTTCAGCTGAGGGATCAATAACCAGGGGGCATAGATTTAACGTAAGGGGCAGGGAGTTTAGAGGGGATTTGAGGAAAAGAATTTGAACCCAGAGGGTCTTTGGAGTCTGGAACGAACTGCCTTAAGATGTGGTAGAGGCAGGAACCCTCACGACATTTAAGAATTATGTAGATGAGAATTTGAAACGCCATAGCATACAATGGTCCGGGTCAAGTACTGGAAAATGGAATTAGAATAGTTAGGTGCTTGATGGCCAGCACAGACACGTTGGGCCAAAGGGCCTGTTTCTGTGCTGTATTACTCTATGCCTCTCTGATTGACCACCGCACAGTCCCTCTGGAGCCAAGGTCCTGTCTTTACATTGAGGTATACTCACCATTGTAGTGTGTGGCACTGCCACCATGCTAAATGGCATAGATTGCAAACAGATCTAGCAACTCAAAACTGGGTATCCACGAGACGCTTTGTGCCATAGGCAACAGAAGCAACAGCAGAATTATATTCAGCCACAATGTATAACTTCATGGCACGGCATGTCCCCCACTCTACCATTACCATCAATCCGTGGGATCAACCCTGGAACAATAAGAGTGTAGGAAGGCTTACCAGGAGCAGCACCAAACATACCTAAAAATGAGGTGTCAGCCTGGTGAAGTTACAACACAGGACTACTTGCATACCCAACAGTGGAAGCAACATGTGATAGACAGAGTTATACAATTCCACAACACACAGATCAGCTCCCAGATCGATGTCTTCCCCACCAGTATTGCCAGCCGTCCTGACTCCCAGACCATCTCCAAAAGGCTTGAAAAGGTCAGCCTGTTGAATCAGGCAAGGCTTCCAGCCACATGACGCACCAGATAAAATAACTTGTAGAGCAAACAAGTAAGTCCTTTGGTCGATGAACTCCATTTTCCCATAGTTCATATAAAACTCCTCCTCTCCCGTCCCACAATCTTTGTGTACTCTCTTAAACTCAGAAGCTCACAGTTGAAAAATATTTCATTATACTGTCCCCACTCACTTGCCTGGCTGAGTGCAGGCCCAATAACACTGAAACAGATCTGCAGTCCTGCCACATCCAGTCACGAATGGTGGTGGACAAATGATCAACCAACAGGAGGAAGAAGTTCCACAAATATCCACATCCTGACTAATCGTGGAGCCCAGCACATCAGTGCAAAAGACAAGGCTGCAATATTTACATTCATCTTCAGCCAGAAGTGCAGAGTGGATGATCCATCTCGACCTCCTGCTGAGGTCCCCAGCATCACAGATGTCAGTCTTCAGCCAATCTTATTCATTCCACCGGACACTGCAAATGCTCTGTGCCCTGACAGTATTCCAGCAATAGTACTGATAACTTGTGTTCCAGAGCTAACCATACGGTGAGCCAGGCTGCTCCAGTACGGCTATAACACTGACATCTACCTGGAAATGTGGGAAATTGCACAGGTATGGCCTGTCCACAAAAAACAGGACAAATCTATCCTGGCCAATTACTGCCTTATCAGTCTACTCTCGATCATCAGCAACGTAATGGGAGTGGTGATCAACCTTTCAAGCAGCTTTTGTTCAGCAATAACCTGCTCACTGGCATTCAGCTCTTGACCTCATTACAGCCTTGGTCCAAACATGGGCTCAAGAGCACAACGCTAGAAGTGAGGGGAGCGTGACTGCTCTTGACATCATGGTAACATATGACTGAGCATGGCATTAAGAGGCCCGAGAAAAACTGGAATCAAAGGGCATCAGAGGGCAAGCTCTCCACTTATTGGAGTAGTACATAGCAAAAAACAAGTTGGTTGTTGTTGTTGGAGGTCAATTATCTCAGCCACAAGACATCAGGGCAGTGTGCTCGGCACAACCATATTCAGCTGCTTCATCAATAAACTTCCCTCCATTATAAGGTCGAAAGTGGGATGCGCGCTGCTGATTGTACAATGTTCAACACCATTTGTGAATCAGAATATACTAAAGCAGCCTGTGCTCATATGCAGCAAGACATGGAGAACATCAAGCCTTGTGTTAATAGGTTGCAAGTAACATTCGCAGCAGACAAGTGCTAGTCAGTGACCATTTCAAACAAGAGGTAATCTCACCATATCCCCTTGACGTTCACTGGTATTAGAATTGTTGAATCCCCAACTATCAATATCTAGTGGGTGACCGTTGACCAGAAACTGAACTGGACCAGCCAGGTAAACACTGTGGCTACAAGCGTAGGTCAGATGTTAGGAATTCTGTCTCGAGTAACTCATACCCTGTCTCCCCAGTGCCTGTCCACCATCTACAAGGCACATGTCAGGAGTATGATGGATTACTCTCCACTTGCCTGGATGGGTGCTGTACCAACAACACACAAGAAGCTCGACACCTTCCAGGAAAGCAGCCCGTTTGATTGGCACCCCATTCATAACCTTCAACATTCACTCCCTTCACAACCAACACACAGTGGATGCACAAGAACAAGGTACACTGCGGCAACACACCAAGTACATACCAAAGCCGCCACCCTTACTACCTAGAAGAACAAGGGCAGAAGATGTACTTGAACACCAGCACCTTAAAATTCCCCTCCAAGCCACTCACCATCCGAACTTAAAACAATACCGTCGTTCCTTCATTGTCGCTGGATTAAAACTCTGGCACACAATTCCTTACTGCACTGTGGGTGTACCTACACCCCATGGCCTGCAGCAGTTAAAGAAGGTAACTCACACCATCTCAAATACAATCAAGGATGGTCAATAAATGCTGGTCTAACCAAGGATGCCCACTCCCCATAAATGAATAGTAATTTTAAAAATCTCTCCTGCCCTCTGTTCTATCACACATATTAATTTTATCTCTTCTTGCCGCCTTCTTTCCACTTTGAAAAAAAACTATTACATTTTTAACCTTTTCCACTTCTAACAAAAGGTCACAGACCGGAACTGCTAACTCTGTCTCCACAGATGCTGTCAGATCTGCTGAGCATTTCCAGCACTTTCTTATTTAAGGTCAGTGTTTATTGGGCTGCCTGAGTGTTACATTATTAACAGGGATCCCAGAAAATGACATTGTTGGCACAGAGATCCTCACATTTCTGCTTTCATACTGCATTCTCTTAAGTATTTGAGAAATTCTGAGGAGATCTTGCATGTGTAACATAATTTATATAGTTTCTTTGCTGAGTATCAGTGCTGACTGCAATTTCCTTGGTTAGTGTGACCATTTTCAGCATGTTAATGTGTAAGTGCCACTGTATGCAGGATTGATCAGCTCCTCACAGATACAAGAGATTGACCCAAATATCTTCAATCTCCATCATTCTGTGCGTTTGCTTCAGGTTTCTCTGACAGCCGGTTGCTGTCAACATCCATGTCTCATTCTGAAATTGTCAGTCTGTGATCTCTGTAAAACACACCTCAGGGGGACAAGTCTATCAGATTGGGAAAGACTGGAGACAGCTGCAGAAACCAAAGAGTGTGTGGCAGTGTGATGGGGCGCATTACCTGGTTTCAAATCATTTCTGTCTGGATTGATAATACAGTTTGTGGAATTCTTTTATTCAATGTCCATTTCGGGAGAGTCTTTGTTTCATTCTTTGTGCAATCCAGGGAATTAATCATTTGAAGGTTTTCTACCTGTTATAACTTTACAGTGGCAGCTCAGCTGTGTTCATTTATTGATCTGTTTTCGTTCTTCAGACTCTTTTCATTACCCAGATCTACTTTCACTCCCAGAGAAATCAGGCTGGCATTAAATTTTATTTATTGGGGTGCAGTGGACAGTTTATTTTGAAGCAACTTTCAATCTTCAGATCCCCTCTTTGAATTGAATCACAGCAAATTAACTACTGACATTGACACAGGCTGCATTTCCAGTGATCGGATCACAGAGAGTTAACGCTTTACATTAAAACAGGCTCAATCCTCCTGATTGTATTTGATTATTAACAGTAGTCCTGCTTCATTAACCTATACAGGAAACGGCCTTAACATCTCATGGCGTCTTCTATTTTAAATTAAAACCACAGCGAGAATTGATGCGTTGGTGTATCTGACTTTACTGATTGAATTGGACTCAGAGTGATTTATCATGGCCTGTTGATATTGTGTGTTATTCATTCGGAAATTGTACACAGATTAAAGCAATTATGTACTCTTTGTGATAAGAGATACTTTTATTTGCAGACACTCAGCTGTCAAATATTTCCAGTGAATTAATGATATTGCCCAGACATCCCCCGATACATTGTCCTTCTGGATTTTAGCAACGTAAGTTCAAATTCCAAGCTGAAACATCCTGCTGCAGTATTGATATTACAGAGCAGCAGGCAAGAAAAACAGAAGCACTGAAATCACCACAACGCCAGGTGCTTCCTCTCAGTAGAACTGAAAAACACACAGTGACTGTTCTGAGGCTCTGCAGACTGTGAGCTGCTTTTCACATATTTCGGTATTGGAAAGCCTTTCTTGACTCCAAGTGATCACCTTCCAGAAAACAGACTCCTTTTTTGAGGGAACACATCACATCCCTCCCTGTCTCGTTCAACGATGGTGAAAATTCACAACTTATGATGACCAGTCAGTGTCTCTGTGTGATCTGGGTTTTTCACAGTCTTAATGAGTGAACACATTTCCTCAAATATTTGGCAGGTTTCCCGATAAAGCTGCACAGTCCTTATATGGAGTGCAGCAGTTTTGAGAGGAATGGCTCAGATACACTCTGCTGTTCTGCAGTGGGCAAATACAGCAAGAGTGATTGTTGTATTGCTGGTAATAGTGGTAATAGTAATCGAGGTGACTGCCCTCGGTATCAAGGCAATATTGGACCAAGAGTGTGCCTAAGGAGATTACTTTCCTGATCCTATCATATTCTCTTTTCTCAGCCTCTCCAAAGTTATTGATCTATTGTGTGTATGTTTTTACATTCAATTGCAACCTCACCCCATTTCCCCATGATATCATCTTCCTTAAAAAGTCAAAATACTGAGGATGCTGAAAATCTAAAATATGAACAGAAGATGTTGGAAATACTTAGTCGGCATTTTGAGAAAGGGACCGAGACTTAACCTTCCCCGCTGGAGAATTTTCTTCAGAACTGGAAAATGTTGTGCTGCAACAGTGTTTCAGTGAGCACAGAGGCTGGGAAAAGGGGAATGGAGGAAGTAGATAAAGAGAGAAACTGTGATGGGGTGGAAGGCATCAGTGATTAAATGAAGAGCTGAATCATTCCCAGAACCTGCTGTCAAAAATAAATGGGGGCAGTAGTTCCCACGTGATTTTATTTTTGAAGTTGATGCTGAGTCAGGAAAATTGAAACAGTGTAGGAGGCTGAGTACAGAGGGGCCAGCTGGGAGTGGGACAGGGAATTATAATGGCAAGTGAACGGAAGCTAAGGGACTTAATGACTGCTCAGCAAAGCCATTGCAGAATGTATGCTTCATCTCCACGGTTTCGAGGACAATTGTTAAGAATTAATACATTGATGAAATAAAGTAAAGTACAAGTAAATCACTGTTTGTGGGCCTGACGGTTGAAAGAGAGGAGGTGAAAGGGCAGGTAATGCATCTCCAACACCTGCATGGGAAGGTGACATTGGAAGAGTAGTGGGTATTTCGAGTGATGGAAGAGTGGGTCAAGCTGTACCTTCAGAATGCTGAAAATGGAGAGGAGGATGCCTGGTGGTAGCATTGTGGTGAAGTTGGCAGAAGTGATGGAGGATATTTCATTGAATGTGGAATTGGTGGAGTGAAAGTTGAGGGTAAGGGCAACTTCATTGTGGTTAAAGAAGGATGGAAGGAATGATAGTGTAACTGGAATGGAAAGGTTCAAAGGCCCTTTCAGCCACGGTGGCAAGGAGCTAAAACACATTCTTTCAGTGCAGCAGCTTTTTCGGGAGCAGCGTGTGAGCGAGTGAGCAGCTGGGAAAGTCCGTTTGAAAGTAAATTTAATTTCCTTTTGTTTTTCGGTGGAGGCCAGGGGGCTGCTGGGTAAGTAAAACACTATATATTTGGGCGGTTTAAAATAACTTTTCTTTCAGTGCAGCAGCTTTTTCGGGAGCAGCGTGTGAGCGAGTGAGCAGCTGGGAAAGTCCGTTTGAAAGTAAATTTAATTTCCTTTTGTTTTTCGGCGGAGGCCAGGGGGCTGCTGGGTAAGTAAAACACTATATATTTGGGCGGTTTAAAATAACTTTCCTTTCAGTGCAGCAGCTTTTTCGGGAGCAGCGTGTGAGCGAGTGAGCAGCTGGGAAAGTCCGTTTGAAAGTAAATTTAATTTCCTTTTGTTTTTCGGCGGAGGCCAGGGGGCTTCTGGGTAAGTAAAACACTATATATTTGGGCGGTTTAAAATAACTTTCCTTTCAGTGCAGCAGCTTTTTCGGGAGCAGCGTGTGAGCGAGTGAGCAGCTGGGAAAGTCCGTTTGAAAGTAAATTTAATTTCCTTTTGTTTTTCGGCGGAGGCCAGGGGGCTGCTGGGTAAGTAAAACACTATATATTTGGGCGGTTTAAAATAACTTTCCTTTCAGTGCAGCAGCTTTTTCGGGAGCAGCGTGTGAGCGAGTGAGCAGCTGGGAAAGTCCGTTTGAAAGTAAATTTAATTTCCTTTTGTTTTTCGGCGGAGGCCAGGGGGCTGCTGGGTAAGTAAAACACTATATATTTGGGCGGTTTAAAATAACTTTCCTTTCAGTGCAGCAGCTTTTTCGGGAGCAGCGTGTGAGCGAGTGAGCAGCTGGGAAAGTCCGTTTGAAAGTAAATTTAATTTCCTTTTGTTTTTCGGCGGAGGCCAGGGGGCTTCTGGGTAAGTAAAACACTATATATTTGGGCGGTTTAAAATAACTTTCCTTTCAGTGCAGCAGCTTTTTCGGGAGCAGCGTGTGAGCGAGTGAGCAGCTGGGAAAGTCCGTTTGAAAGTAAATTTAATTTCCTTTTGTTTTTCGGCGGAGGCCAGGGGGCTGCTGGGTAAGTAAAACACTATATATTTGGGCGGTTTAAAATAACTTTCCTTTCAGTGCAGCAGCTTTTTCGGGAGCAGCGTGTGAGCGAGTGAGCAGCTGGGAAAGTCCGTTTGAAAGTAAATTTAATTTCCTTTTGTTTTTCGGCGGAGGCCAGGGGGCTGCTGGGTAAGTAAAACACTATATATTTGGGCGGTTTAAAATAACTTTCCTTTCAGTGCAGCAGCTTTTTCGGGAGCAGCGTGTGAGCGAGTGAGCAGCTGGGAAAGTCCGTTTGAAAGTAAATTTAATTTCCTTTTGTTTTTCGGCGGAGGCCAGGGGGCTGCTGGGTAAGTAAAACACTATATATTTGGGCGGTTTCTGAACCCGAGACACCACACTTGTAGTGTCTCCCACCCGCCCTCCTCCTCTAACCAAAAAAAAGGACTCGGTGGGGTGTTTATAAGGTAAGGCTTTTTCGATTTCTCTGGTTTTATAGTGATTGGTAAAAACTTTTTGTTCCTTTTTCATTTAACTAAGTTTAAACTTAAGATTAAAAATGGCAGGAGATCTCAGACCCGTATCATGCTCCTCTTGCTCAATGTGGGAGCTCAGGGACATGGCTGATGACCCTGACTCCTTCACGTGCAGGAAGTGTGTCCAGCTGCAGCTCTTGTTAGACCGCATGACGGCTCTCGAGCTGCGGATTGACTCACTTTGGAGCATGCGCGATGCTGAGGAGGTCGTGGATAGCACGTTTAGTGAATTGGTCACACCGCAGATTAGGATTGCTGAGGGAGAAAGGGAATGGGTGACCAAAAGGCAGAGAAAGAGCAGGAAGGCAGCGCAGGAGTCCCCTGCGGTCATCTCCCTCCAAAACAAGTATACCGTTTTGGATACTGTTGAGGGAGATGGCTCACCAGGGGAAGGCAGCAGTAGCCAGGTCCATGGCACCGTGGCTGGCTCTGCTGCTCAGAAGGGCGGGAAAAAGAGTGGAAGGGCTATAGTCGTAGGGGATTCGATTGTAAGGGGAGTAGATAGGCGGTTCTGTGGTCGAAAACGAGGCTCCCGAATGGTATGTTGCCTCCCAGGTGCACGGGTCAGGGACGTCTCAGATCGGCTGCAGAACATTCTAAAGGGGGAGGGTGAACAGCCAGTTGTCATTGTGCACATAGGCACTAATGATATAGGTAAAAAACGGGATGAGGTCCTACATTCAGAGTTTAGGGAGTTAGGAGCCAAGTTAAAAAGTAGGACCTCAAAGGTAGTAATCTCAGGATTACTACCAGTGCCACGTGATAGTCAGAGCAAAAATGAAAGAATAGTCAGGATGAATGCGTGGCTTGAGAGATGGTGCAGGAAGGAGGGGTTCAGATTTTTGGGACATTGGGACCGGTTCTGGGGGAGGTGGGAGTATTACAAATTGGACGGTCTACACCTGGGCCGGACTGGAACCAATGTCCTTGGAGGTGCTTTTGCTAACGCTGTTGGGGAGGGTTTAAACTAATGTGGCAGGGGGATGGGAACCAATTGAGGTCAGTTGACAGTAAGGAGGTAGTAACAAAAGCCTGTAAGGAACTAGATAATGAAGTCAGTGTGACTAAGGGCAAGAGCAGGCAGGGAGCAGATGATGAATATAAAGGGACTGGTGGTCTGAGGTGCATTTGTTTTAATGCAAGAAGTGTAGTAGGTAAGGCAGATGAACTTAGGGCTTGGATTAGTACCTGGGAGTATGATGTTATTGCTATTACTGAGACTTGGTTGAGGGAAGGGCATGATTGGCAACTAAATATCCCAGGATATCGATGCTTCAGGCGGGATAGAGGGGGAGGTAAAAGGGGTGGAGGAGTTGCATTACTGGTCAAAGAGGATATCACAGCTGTGCTGAAGGAGGGCACTATGGAGGACTCGAGCAGTGAGGCAATATGGACAGAACTCAGAAATAGGAAGGGTGCGGTAACAATGTTGGGGCTGTACTACAGGCCTCCCAACAGCGAGCGTGAGATAGAGGTACAAATATGTAAACAGATTATGGAAAGATGTAGGAGCAACAGGGTGGTGGTGATAGGAGATTTTAATTTTCCCAACATTGACTGGGATTCGCTTCGTGTTAGAGGTCCAGATGGAGCAGAATTTGTAAGGAGCATCCAGGAGGGTTTTCTAGAGCAGTATGTAAATAGTCCAACTCGGGAAGGGGCCATACTGGACCTGGTGTTGGGGAATGAGCCCGGCCAGGTTGTTGAAGTTTCAGTCGGGGACTACTTTGGGAATAGTGATCACAATTCCGTAAGCTTTAAAATACTCATGGACAAAGACGAGAGTGGTCCAAAAGGGAGAGTGCTAAATTGGGGGAAGGCCAACTACACCAAAATTCGGCAGGAGCTGGGAAATGTAGATTGGGAGCAGCTGTTTGAAGGTAAATCCACATGTGATATGTGGGAGGCTTTTAAAGAGAGGTTGATTAGCGTGCAGGAGAGACATGTTCCTGTGAAAATGAGGGATAGAAATGGCAAGATTAGGGAACCATGGATGACAGGTGAAATTGTGAGACTAGCTAAGAGGAAAAAGGAAGCATACATAAGGTCTAGGCAGCTGATGAAAGACGAAGCTTTGAAAGAATATCGGGAATGTAGGACCAATCTGAAACGAGGAATTAAGAGGGCTAAAAGGGGTCATGAAATATCTTTAGCAAACAGGGTTAAGGAAAATCCCAAAGCCTTTTATTCATATATAAGGAGCAAGAGGGTAACTAGAGAAAGGATTGGCCCACTAAAGGACAAAGGAGGAATGTTATGCTTGGACTCAGAGAAAATGGGTGAGATTCTAAACGAGTACTTTGCATCGGTATTCACCGAGGAGAGGGACATGACGGATGTTGAGGTTAGGAACAGATGTTTGATTACTCTAGGTCAAGTCGACATAAGGAGGGAGGAAGTGTTGGGTATTCTAAAGGGCATTAAGGTGGACAAGTCCCCAGGTCCGGATGGGATCTATCCCAGGTTACTGAGGGAAGCGAGAGAGGAAATAGCTGGGGCCTTAACAGATATCTTTGCAGCATCCTTAAACACGGGTGAGGTCCCGGAGGACTGGAGAATTGCTAATGTTGTCCCCTTGTTTAAGAAGGGTGGCAGGGATAATCCAGGTAATTATAGACCGGTGAGCCTGACGTCAGTGGTAGGGAAGCTGCTGGAGAAGATACTGAGGGATAGGATCTATTCCCATTTGGAAGAAAATGGGCTCATCAGTGATAGGCAACATGGTTTTGTGCAGGGAAGGTCATGTCTTACCAACTTAATAGAATTCTTTGAGGAAGTGACAAAGTTGATTGATGAGGGAAGGGCTGTCGATGTCATATACATGGACTTCAGTAAGGCGTTTGATAAGGTTCCCCATGGCAGGCTGATGGAGAAAGTGAAGGCGCTTGGGGTCCAAGGTGTACTAGCTAGATGGATAAAGATCTGGCTGGGCAACAGGAGACAGAGAGTAGCAGTAGAAGGGAGTTTCTCAAAATGGAGACGTGTGACCAGTGGTGTTCCACAGGGATCCGTGCTGGGACCACTGTTGTTTGTGATATACATTAATGATTTGGAGGAAAGTATAGGTGGACTGATTAGCAAATTTGCAGACGACACTAAGATTGGTGGAGTAGCAGATAGTGAAGGGGACTGTCAGAGAATACAGCAGAATATAGATAGATTGGAGAGTTGGGCAGAGAAATGGCAGATGGAGTTCAATCAGGGCAAATGCGAGGTGATGCATTTTGGAAGATCCAATTCAAGAGTGAACTATACAGTAAATGGAAAAGTCCTGGGGAAAATTGATGTCCAGAGAGATTTGGGTGTTCAGGTCCACTGTTCCCTGAAGGTGGCAACGCAGGTAAATAGAGTGGTCAAGAAGGCATACGGCATGCTTTCCTTCATCGGACGGGGCATTGAGTACAAGAGTTGGCAGGTCATGTTACAGTTGTATAAGACTTTGTTTCGGCCACATTTGGAATACTGCGTACAGTTCTGGTCGCCACATTATCAAAAGGATGTGGATGCTTTGCAGAGGGTGCAGAGGAGGTTCACCAGGATGTTGCCTGGTATGGAGGGCGCTAGCTATGAAGAGAGGTTGAGCAGATTAGGATTATTTTCATTAGAAAGACGGAGGTTGAGGGGGGACCTGATTGAGGTGTACAAAATCATGAGAGGTATAGACAGGGTGGATAGCAAGAGGCTTTTTCCCAGAGTGGGGGTTTCAATTACTAGAGGACACGAGTTCAAAGTGAAAGGGGAAAAGTTTAGGGGGGATATGCGTGGAAAGTTCTTTACGCAGAGGGTGGTGGGCACCTGGAACGCATTGCCAGCGGAGGTGGTAGCTGCGGGCACGATGGAGTCTTTTAAGATGTATCTAGATAGATACATGAATGGGCAGGAAGAAAAGAGATACAGAACCTTAGAAAATAGGCGACATGTTTAGAGAGAGGATCTGGATCGGCGCAGGCTTGGAGGGCCGAAGGGCCTGTTCCTGTGCTGTAATTATCTTTGTTCTTTGTTTGTTCTTTATTTCTAAATGGAGAAGAATAATTCTGTTTGCTTTATAATGCCCGATACATTTCATGTAAGATGTCCTTCTGATACAGGCCTGGGCTGTTATTTGGTCAGTCACATTCGCACCACACACATGCCAGTCAATTACCTTGTTCAACAGGACAGATTCCAACCACCTCTTCTCGAAATAAAACGACGTTACCATCGTCGAATACCACAACATGATCATCCTGGGGTTTACAATTGACCAGACACTTGACAAGACCAGGTATTTAAATACTGTGGCTACAGGAGTAGGTCAAATGCTCGGACCACTACAGACAACAACTCATCTACTGGCTCCATATACACCATATACAAAGCACAAATCAGGAGCTTGTAGAATACTTCCCACTTGCCTGCAGAGTGCAGCTTCAACTATTTATAACAATTAGTTGCAGTTCCATGGAAAACATGCGGTGACTGCACTGCTCTCGGCCCGCTCACTAATATCAAGCTGCACCTTTCAGTCTCACCAGAAACAGATAGAATTCTGCTCATCGAATATCAATCCCAGTATTTATGAGGAATGAAGGACTATTTCATTGTTACATATAGTTACCACAATCGTTTATATTTTAAATAAACTGCTGTTCTAATGTGTGAACTGACATGTTGCCACTCCAGATCTATCCAAATGCAATTGTCCATCCAGCTGAGGCGTAGCTGGAATAGATCACTAGAGGGATGGGGACGGACTCGCATCAGGAATCGACTGTCTGGAGTGGTTATGGATCTCACATTCTCCTTTCTGCCTCGGAGAAGTCAATTTAAAATGTAAGCGTCGCTCCACGATGAACCATTACTGGGAAAGGCGTTAACTGGGATTAACTGCAGGCAATGGGAGTCAGAGGGAAAAATCTCCACTTGTGGGAATCATACCTCGCACAAAGGAAGAGGGTTGTGGGTGTTGGAGGTCAATCATCTCAGTCTCAAGGCATCTGTGCAGGGGTTCCTCAGGGTAGTGTCGTCGGACCAACCATCTTTAGCTGTTTCATCAATGACCTTCCCTCCATAAGGTCAGAAGTCGGTATGTTTGCAACAGAAAAACTATATACTGGGGGATTCGACACGTGAATCATCTATTCACTAATCCATTCAGAAAATGAGGTGTTAAATAGTTTAGTGTTTATTATACACCCCCAAAAGTGAGCACTAGATTATGGAGTTATTCTGTCAGGGAAGTTAAGAAAAACATAAAAATGGTTGCACCTTCAATTACAATAATATAGTCTGGGACAGACCATAGTAATGGAGAAGGTGTAAAACAAGACCTACAATTTCTTCTTTATGTCGTGCCCTTACATAGTTAAAATATCCAAGTCATATTATCAAACACAATCTGATAGCGAGCAGCATTGACAGATATGATGGCAGGTGACCAAATGCCTGGTCAAGGTGGTAAGTTTTAAGCAGCACCTTAAAGAAGGAAAAAGATATAGTGAGGCAGAGGTTTATGGAGGGAATTCCAGAATTTAGGATCTTGGTAGATGAAAACATGAACACCAGCGGTGGAGCGTTCAAATTTGGGAATGCTCAAGATTCCAGAATTCAAGGAGCACAAATATCTCATAGGGCTGAAAGAGATTACAGAGATAGGGTGGGAAGAGCTCATGGCGAGATTAGAAAATAAGCGTGAGAATTTCAATATTGTTCAGGTGAATAACCAGAAGCTAATGGGAGTGCAACGGTGATGGGTGAACGGGACCTGGAGTGAGTTGTGCGTTAGCCGCAGAGGTTTGGATGTCCTCAGGTTAACTGAGGATGCAAAGATGGAGGCTGGCCAGGACGAGCATTGGAATAGTCAAGTCAAGAGGTGAAGATGGGGAATTAAATGCTGCACTCTCTGGATGAAAAATGAATTGTCACTTAAGGGAAAAGAGAAAGAAGAAATTCATTACAAATCCCATTTCAAGAATATAATCTAAAACCAGATAGAAAGCATAGTGTACAGGGAGAATTGGAAAAGAATACAAGAAGGACAAAGGGAGAGCATAGAAAAGATTAGCAGCTACAAATCTTGTAAAACATGTAAAAGTAAAAGGCATAGTAAAAGGAACGGTGGGGCGGATTATGGAGAAACAAGTAAATATTCCTGTCGAGGCAGAGGGCATGACTGTGGTACTGAATAAGTAATTTGCAACTGCCTTCACAAAAGTAGAGGCTGAAATTAATGCCGCAATCGAGTGGAGGGAAGCAGAGATATTGCATAGGATAAAATAGATGGGAAGGCGTTGCTAAACAGTTTATCACTAAATGTCTGCAGCAGCCCCGTTCCAGATGGGAAGCATCCTAGGTGGATAAAGGAAGCTGGGTTAGAGATAAGATCAGCTCTGACCACAATATTTCAATCCTCCTTGTTTATCGCACTGGGGCCAGAGGACTTGAATTTGGTAACTGATAGACTCCTTTTCAAAACGAGAGGAGAGGGTGAGCCTTGTGACTACAAGCTGATCTATCTGACGATAGTGAAGGTTGAGAGATCGACTAGAGGCCCCCATCAAGGACAAAATTAATTCTCACTTGCAGAAGCATGGGGTAAGATGAGAAAACCATCTCGGATTTGTTGAAGGCCAATTGCGTACAACTAACCTGAATGAGTTGTTTTATCAAATAAGAGACTGAAGTGGGCCTTGTGTATGTGGGCATTCAATGTTGACGAAGTACCTCATAACAGACTTATTCAGACAATAGAAATGCATATTATTAAAGGGACGATGTCAGCTCGAGCAGTCGATTGGCGAAGAGATAGGAGGCAGAGAACAGTGGTGAATGGATGCTCTTCTGACAGCCGAGCGTGGCAGTTGCTCGGGGGTTGGTTTTCAGACTACTGTTTTTTCTTTCTACATGCAAATTACTTAGACTTGGGGTTAGAATGAATAATTTTGACATTTGTGGATGGTGAAAAACATGGCTCTGTAGTAAATCGTGAATATTATAATAGCATACTTCAGAGTAGACAGTCTGCTGAAATGGGCAAATCAACGGTAGATGCAACTTATTGTGGTCAAGTCAGAAGTGAAGTTCATTGGGAAAATATCATGTCAGTATAGTATAAATGGTACCATTTTCAGGGGATGCTGGAACAGAGGGACCCGGGAAATGCAAGTCCATACATCTTTGAGGATTGCAGGGCAAGTGGAGAAGCTGATTAAAAAAGTGTATGGGATACTTGATTTGAAAATGGGGTAATTGAATTCAAACATAAAGGGCATCAAACTAATCCTTTACTAATCAATTGTTATGACTCAGCTGGCGCCCTGTGTGCAATTCTGGGCATGAATATCTTGGATGAATTTCAAGGCCCTGGAAAGGGTACAGAGGAGGATTAGCAAGAAGTAACCACTGGTGAGGGAATTCATTTACATGGATAGAATGCAGGAGTTTGTTTTTTTCTTATTGGCGCAGAGAAAGTTCAGTGGGATAGAAACATAGAAAATAGGAGCAGCAGTAGCCCATTCGGCCCTTCGAAACTGCTGTACCATTCATTCTGATCATGGCTGATCATTCAACTCAGTAACCTGCTGTCGCTTTCACCCCATATCCTTTGATCCCTTTAGACCCAAGAGCTGTATCTAACTCCTTCTTGAAAACATGCAATGTTTTGGCCTCAACTGCTTTCTGTGGTCTCGAATTTCACAGGCTCACCACTCTCTGGGTGAAGATATTTCTCCCTATCTCGGTCCAGAAAGGTTTATCCTGTATCCTTAGACAATGACCCCTGATTCTGGACTCCCCCACCATCGGGACCATCCTTCCTGCATCTACCCTGTCAAGTCCTGATTGAATTTAGTAGGCTTCTATGACAACGCCCACCCCCCCGGCTCACTCTTCTGTACTCCAGAAAATATAGTCCTAACCGACTCAATCTCTCCTCATACGTCAATCCCGCCATTCCAGATCTAACAGAACTCAAAATAATGAGGAGTTATGATGGAGTAAGCATGTGGAAATTATTTCCTCTCATGAATACGTTTGTCATCAGAGATCATGGCCAGGATTTTACTGGCCCCCAGAGGCATGATTGGAAGCCAGGAGGGGTGGGGAGGGGACAAGGAGAAAAGCGGTGGCTGGCAGGGGATATGGCAGGATGGAGATCCCAACGCATCCCCCTCGTCCAGTGATCCTGGGGGCAGGATAGACCGACAACAGCCTTCTCGCCCAGTGGCACATTGACGATCTTAAGTGGCCTATTATGGGATAATTATGGGATCATTCCACCGCCGCTGGGATCTTACCAGCAGCGAGGTCCTCCACCACATGGAGAGGACACCTTGTAAAACGAAGCACTCACCCTGTGGCCGTGCGGGTGGGGTGGGGCGCTGCCTCATTCCTGGGTATTTTGTTGCCCACAGAGCACCTCCACCAGGAACCAGTTCATTCCCGGGACCTCCCTCCACCTGCACCACCAGAATACCGCCTTAATCTCTCACCGGGGCCTAACGGACTGTAACTGGTGACCCCGCTTCACCTACCTCTTCTCTGGGCTTCCAGCGCTGCGCCTGGGGGCCGAGGAGTTCGATAGAACCGGCAGAATAACTGGAGGGGGAATGAAGAGACATTATTTTACACAGAGGCTTGTTAAGATCTGGAAAGCACGACCTGAAATAGTGATGAAATCAGATTCCTGAGGAATTTTTAAAGACAATTCAACAAGTGTTTGCAGTGGAATAATTTGCAGGGTTACCAGAAAATGCTACATATGTGACAATAAATTAGACAGCTCTTTAAAAACGACTCTGACTAAAGTAGGCGAATGGCCTTTCCTGTGCATCTTTGATTCGATGATCTGGGCGCCAGATCAGTGATTCATTTACTTTTCACACTGTCACATGTCATTATCCCCGCAGGATAGGCTGGTAGTTGGAACCTGGGTTCATTTTATCCATTAATGGTCACATTTCATCTCATTGGTGTATTTTACCAGACTGTAATTCACGGTTCACACAAGTCAAAATCGATTGGGTATTTGGAAGGAAACATCGGTTTCTGTAGAAACTTCTGTCAAAGAATTAATTTCCACAACAGTCAGAGTTTCAGAAGTTGCTGGAAGGAGCTCTTAGTCTTTGAGAATAGCGTTCGGTTAATGTTCTGTTCACATCGCTGTACCCGGCACCAGAATGATGCTGCTGTCCTTCCTCACCCTGTCTCTACTGCAGCTTTTGAACTGTGAGTTACGGATTATTGAATGCATTATGTTATTTACTGATACACTGATTATTATTACAAGATATGTATTATTAATCTAATTATCATCTTTAATACAGAACCCATTCAGGAGATGTAGAAAGTAAATAATGCTTTATGCATTTTTATATTCTTGTGTAGAGTGCAATGAAATATCGGAACTTGTTTATTGCCTTCTACCTGCCGCTCGTACAGACAGAGCAGACTGGAGTTGAAAATCAAATGGGTCGATTTAAGCAGGGTCTGTTGGAAAAAGAGCCACTTCGCTGTTACAATAGAATCTGTCAGTATCTGGGATCAGTTTACAGAAAACGCATCTATTTTATTTACAGTTGTCATTCTTTGGGATGATATGAAATGGATACTGAAAGGTTTATACAATTTGTAGAAGTTTCATTTGACACACATTTGGGATTGATTGTTTCCATTTTAAGTTCTATCAACAACAAATAGGAATAAACCTCCATATATATAAAAATGACTTGCGTTTATGTAGCGCATTTCACGACGTCAGGACGTCCCAAAGAGCTTTGCTGTCAATTAAGTACTGTTCTGTAGTGTTGTCCATACTGTAATGTAGGAAACGTGGCAGGCAAGTTGCACAGAGCAAGCTCCGACAAACATCAATGTGATAATGGCCAGAATACCTTTAGTGTGTGTGTGTGATGTTGATTGAGGGATCAACATTCCTCAGAGCACTAGGGATAATTCCCCTGCCCTTTCTCCAAATACTGCATCTGAAAGAGCTGACGGGGCCTCAGTTTAACTTCTCCTCCGATGGAAAGCATCTTGGACAGTGCAGCACACCCTCAGTACTGCACTGGAGTGGCAGCCCACATTTTGTGCTCAAGTCTCTGGAATTAGACTTGCACCCACCATCTCCTGACTCAGAGGCGAGAGTGCTAACAATTGAGTTATTGCTGACAGTAATATTGTATTGGTGACAGTAAACAAGTTTGGAATATTCTACATCTCATTAACGGGTATTTTAAATTCCCAGTTGAATTTGTGTTGGGCACAAACACCAAGGCAGTTTGTTTTATTACCCGCCCCCCCCCCCCCCACTCCCCCCGCCGTCCCGCACTGCGTTTTTTACACTGACACAGCCAGCTGGAATTTAAATTCTAATCTGATTATTTAAAGCGAGACTGTTAGAAGTAGAGCGCCGTCTTTGTTTGAAGAGAATGAATATGAGTCTGTGTGTAAGTTATCTCACTGAGTGTCGAGCACCAGTCAAAACTGCTTCTACGGCTGACATGAACCGCCACACACATTTCTGTCACAGATATTTTTCAATACAAATGTTGTCTGCTCTTCTAGTGATACAGTTCATGAGACAAAATATTTTAAAATAGTTTGTTCAGTTTTGAAGTGTAATATTCAATCTATAATTCCTCTCAAATGTAGATGGAACCAAAATTTGTCAATTTGTTTTCATTGTTAGTATAATTATCAAGTGCACTCTGCAAAAAATGGTGTTACTGAAAGTTCCTGAATCGTTGGGGAATTTGCTCTGTCTTATTGATCAGTTAGTGATGATCTTCAAAATTAGTATCTTTTACATTAAATTCATTATTATATATCCTCCATTTGTATGTACAGTACCTAAAGATAGTTCAGTATTCCCAATCACATATTTTTACACAGTGTCATGTAGTGTGCAATGAGTTCCTGATAATGTTCTTTATTATTGCTCCAACGGCTCATGCTTGTTGCATATTTGTTGTTTTATTCCATTGATGATTCAGTCTGTTTCTCACTATTTACCGTGTGTGTTTGGTTACATTCATTAATCTCTGTCCATTGAAACTTTATTGGTTTACTGACAGGAAAACTTAGTCCGAGTGCTATCCAATACTTTATGTATTTAGCGAATTATACTTCCGTGAATATTAACTAATTGGAGAGTAAAATCCTGTTTTGTGGATTATTTAAAAAAAAATTATTCAAGCCACTGAAAAGATAAAAAAAATGAAGTGCACATGACTCCCTGTATCCTTTTCTCCAATCGCTAGTTGCTCCGAATGATTTTTAAAAAGCAGGCATGCTTTATGACAAATAAACAATGTTTCATTGCTGTCATATGAAGCGAATATTGAAATAGTTTATATCATTTGTGGAATTCGCATTGAATACGGATCTTGGGCTGTTGGCTTGATTTTACATTCTATCAATATTAAATACAGAACAATTATATATTCTTTCTCTATCAGAAATCATTGTTTTTATAATATCATACATCTGATTAACACGTCTTCTCAATTCCCTGGTGGGACATGTGCGAAACTTTGATTTAAATCCAAAATTGAAAACAAATAACGTGGCAATTTATTTTATGTGGTCCTCTGCGGCTATTGTACCGACACGACAGACTGGAGTTGAAATTCTCAGCAGATTATATAAACAAAGCAATCGAGCAGCAGAATGTGATCAGAGTGAGAATAGAAGGTCTCGGGGTTTGGGGTCTGGGGTCCATGGTAACACAGAGATTATAGAACAGCAGTCAAAGCTAAATCTACTGCTGACTGAACCCACAAGGGCATTTCTGTTCCAGGTATTTCACATTAGAAGTGCTGTCTGACACTATATGATACACTGAGTGGAACTGAAATAATTTAAATAAGTTTGTTCCACGTTAGAGTGTTGTACATGATCTATAAATATTGTATAATATATTAACTAGAGACAGAACCAATATTACTTGAATTAGCATCAGTTATTACTGTAATTGTGAAGTGCCTGTCCAAAAGATAATGTTAGTGAATATTCCAAAATCTGCGGAAGATTTTACATTTATTATTGTTTACTTAATGATGACCTTGAAACTTTCGAACTTTGTATTATAAATTCTCAACTTATTTCACATATTCGTATGTACAGTGTCAAATAATGATTAGTGTGACAAAGTCTCCTTCCACATGCTCCTTTTTTGTAAAGCATCGTGAATTGTTTAATGAGATATCATGAATAGTCTCCTTCCACCTGCTCGATATTTTTGCAGAGTTTTTCGGTCGATGATTCGATTCAGTTTCTCACTGTTTCCAGTGCGGGTTTGGTTACATTTGTTAATGTCTATCGACAACAAATGCAGGTTCACGACAGGGAAAGACTCCCTAAATGTTATTACATACTTCCGTGATGAATTTTCTTTTGGTTTTGTAAAAGGGATTGTGTTGTAAAATCCTGATCTTGAAAGTAATTTAAGAATATTTTCTGCAAGCCACAGAACAGAAGGAAAGTATGAAATGCATCTGACTCCCTGAATTTTTGTTTTTAGCAATCCGCACCAGATCAAAATCAATTTATAGGAAAGTGCATATTTATTTTAATTTGTCATTTATTGAGATCGTATAAAGTGAATATTGAAACAGTTTCCTTAATTTATAAATTTGTCATTAAATACATTTTGTCCTGTTTGATTTCAAATAGGGAAATGTTATCCATTTTTGTCGTTGACAGCAAAAATTGAACTAATATTTGTCATCTGATTAACATTTAATTGCATTTCCAGAGGAGATATGAGTTAAATTTAGTTTTAGTACCAAAATTGAATATAAACACCGTAAGAGTCGGTTTTATGTTGTTTCCTAAGACTCTAGTACAGACGCAGCAGACTGGAATTAAAGTTCTAATCAGGCGTTGAAAACGGAGACTCCTGGAAGTAAAAAGTAGTCAGTGTTGCAATCGAGTTTATGGGAGTCAGAACTGCAGAATACCGGGATCTCCATCCAGTCGACTCATCCCACATTGAGATTTCTGTCCACGGAATTTCTCAGTGAAGTGCCGTGTCATACAGAGAATTAGATTAAATATTGTGTACAGCATTTGGAATATTCAGAAAGGACAATAAATATTGTATACTATATTAATTGGAGGTGGAATCCAACATTGGTTCATTTGTACTGATTATCAATAGAGTTATCAATTACACCCTCCAGAAATGATGCTACTGGTTTCAGGGGGATTCGGTGTGTGAACAGTTTTATTTGGTCACCGACAATCTTCAAAACTATCACTTTTTATAATAAATCATGCTTTCTGTTTCATACATTTATGTGCACGGTGTTGTGTAATAATTAGTATTTCTCAATCTATTTCTACATGATTCATACATTTGATGTAGTTTTCAACATCCAGACGTGTTTCGGCATCTCTTTCCACATGTCCCATACTTTTTGTATCGTGCGATGCGGTGTTTAATGAAAGATCTGGAGTTTTTTCCCAATCTCTGGGGAAAGGTGGGAAAGTGGAGATGGGGCAATAGATCAGCCATGATCTTATTGAACGGCGGAGTCGTCTGGGTAGGAAGTATGGCCTAACCCTACTCCTATTAAATTCTATAATGTCCTTCCACAAGTCCCATACTCTGGTCAACTTGTGGAACAAATCCTGAATTCTTTTCCATATTTAAAATTAACAGACAGTGCCCAGAACAATTTGTCTCAGTTCTGTAAATGTTTGATGCGTGTTTGGTTATTTATAACAATGGTATCATTTCTTCAGGCACTAGCTCATGTGTTATGGAGATAGATTGTTAAAAATTACTGATAATGCTATTGACGCACAGAATCCGGATTGCTTTGCTTGTGGTTGTCAGCTGCAATAACTGTAGTTCTATCAATTCATTTGCTTCTGAAATCTAAAAGAGTTCGCTTAATTGCGAATGTTGTTCAAGTTGGACCTAAAAAAGATGGATATAATCATTTTGATTCTTGACCCACCGAGTAAACTGCCGTGAGAAATATGCACTTATAAACTCTCTGCATTGACTGTATTTTGTAACCCCTAAACCACCCCTATCCTTGGTTTTTTAACTCATTCAAGAGTTTCAATTCTGGGCTTTGAATATCCCACGTTTGTCCCGTTTCAGTTCACCTCCTTTGAATTTATTGTTATTTCTAGTTAATATTTCTCTATTACTCTTTGTGGTAACATGGTGCGATAGCAAGTTAACATAAGTATAACATGTATAAATAACTTAACAGTGTTGCACCAAACCCATTAGTCTAAATATCAGGAAGTTAACCGTGCGACCACTGAAATCTGAGGTGCTGGGAAGTGGGAGTCGCTGTAGGTCAGTAAGAGCAGGGGAAATGGGTGACCGGGAAAGTCCGCACCAGGATAACAGCAACAGCAGAAACTTTGAAAGTTACCAGTGGAAGATTATGCAGTAAATTAAAAGGCATTGAAATTTACCACAGGATGAGAAAATCTTTAATTGAATTTAAATGTTCCCATTCCTTCTCGAACTTTCGATCGTAATGCTGAATTCACTGAGAGTGCCATCACCAGTGGGTTTAAAGGCGGCTACGTCACCATCCTCTTCTCAGGACACCTACACACGGGTCAGAGCACCATCAGCACAAATTTACAGGGCGATGGGGAAAGGCAGTGGGACTAATTAGACAGCTCTGACAAAGAGACAGCATAGGCACCATGGGCCGAATGGCGTCCCTCTGTTCTGTTTCATTGTAAGATTCTAGAAGGGAGAGGACCATCACCACCGCCTTCTCAGAGCACCTTCACACTGGGAATACATGGAGCCCACCTACCATCACCACAAGGAGACAGTGTATCCGGGTGTCAGTGTGTGTATATGTGAAAACATTTCTGGATACATTTTGGCCCATTACCAATATTAATTTTTTGCAGAAATTGTATTTTTTGTGTTAAGAAATGAAATCACAGATCCCGGTATAATTTCTTCTGCAAAGCGAAAGGAATAATGACCCTGCAGTTAGTTGTATTTGTCTCTTTTCTTTCTGACATTGTCATTCCTTTCTTGTCCCAGTGAACTCTAATTGTTAACTTCTCATTTCAGGCAGACCTGGGAACAGTCAGGTTGACCCGTCAGGTAATCGCCCATTATTTTCACACGACCTGCTATCTCTTTGCTCTAATCCAACCCATTAAATATTAAGCTTGGACGACAATCTCTGTACTATTTTTGATCACGGATTAACCCGCTGCCCGGTTGCTAGCCAGAAAGGGAGTGTGTCCCTCATAATGTTAGCAAAGGTCTTTAATTCTAGCTGAGAGATGACTGCTGCCTTCATGTGGAGGGACAATAACTGAGGGTCTCTGAAGAGCAGAGTGTGAAGGATCCGCTCCACTCACACAGTTACCTATCTGAGAGATCACTGCTATCTTCATGTGGAGGGACAATAACTGAGGGTCTCTGAAGAGCAGAGTGTGAAGGGTCAGCTCCACAGACACTGTTACCTAGCTGAGAGATGAATGCTCTCTTCATGTCGAGGGGCACTAACTGAGGGTGTCTGAAGAGCAGAGTGTGAATTATCAGCTCCACTGACACTGTTACCGGTCCAAAGGTCCACCTCACCAATCTGCTCTGATCTCCAGATCACATCACCATCCAGCCCTGTCTTTATTGGCTATGGTGGGTGAGGGTGCAATTTCCTCTGCTCTTTCCAGGTGCTGGGATCTCACTGTGTTCGTCCATTCAGTACTGAGCACGTAAACATGTGATCATACCAACCACGCCCATCTCCCCACTTCTGCAGGTTAAATATATTATGAGCTTGTCCCTATTCAGATCCCATTGGAGCCTCTGTGTTGGTGGGAATATCTCGCTGCCGCCCGGTTCCCTGCTGGTTTGCACTGTTTATTAGTAATTCCCTTTCATTTTTCTTCATGTGTAATATTTACTCCGGGTTTTATTAGGGTCCAGGGTGCAGACCGATGTTCCTATCAATTCATGCCCAGTGAATAGGGAGGGTCCGTTCGCTGGGAACCTGTGGGTTTAACACACCATGACCGCTTGAAGATATTTCTGATATTTTACCTAGACGGTGAAGCTGAGACTGGTGAATGGGGAGGGTCCGTGCGCTGGGAACCTGTGGGTTTAACACACTATAACCTCTTGGTGATATTTCTGATATTTTACAGAGACAGTGAAGCTGAGACTGGTGAATGGGGGCAGTCGGTGCGCTGGGAGAGTGGAGATTCACTACAGGGGACAATGGGGGACTGTGTATGGATCGTACTGGGACCTGCCGGACGAAGCTGTTGTGTGTCGGGAGCTGGGCTGCGGGACCGCGGTCTCTGCACCGGGCTGGGCTCACTTTGGGGAAGGGACCGGACCCGTTGTGACGGCTGATGTAGCGTGCAGCGGAACCGAGGCCGCTCTGCGGGACTGTGAATCATATCAATGGGATCACTATTCCTTGTCGCACTCCGATGATGCCGGCGTCATCTGCTCAGGTAAAAATCTTTCTCAGTTTCTCATCTGCCGCCGCAGCTGATAGAATCTGTGAAGAAGCGAAAATAAAACAATCCGGGTCGGTCCGTACCTGGAAAATCAGATGATAATAATTCCAGTAATCTCTGGTTAAAATTATCATTAATATTAGGTTCACTGTTCAAACTTATATCATTAGTAATATATTTAGTAAACATTCTCCACCGGGAGCAGTAAATACCTGATACTCAGCACATTTGCAATACAGACAGAGCACTTTCCATTGAGATTTTCCCTAAAGCTGCAGTGAATGAGCTGAACAGCAGGAAATTTCGCAATCTTAATCCAACTATCCATTCATCAACCCAGCAGCCGCTACCGGGCATGTACTGTCAGCCCAGCTGTCCACCTGCAATGATCGCTTGGCCTCAGATCTGATATATTACACAGATTGTGAAGCTGAGACTGGGGAGCAGGGGAGGGAGGCAGATTTCTCAGCCTTGGGGAGCCAAAGTATCACAAAGAGGAAACGGCTCTCTCAGATCCCACCGCTGCGTGCGCATTGCCATTTACATTTTGGCAAATATTAAGAAAGTGAAATGCACAGAATATTAAACAAAAGAGCTAAGATAGTTCAGGAAGCAGTAGCAACGATTAAACTCAGCACCGTTGAACTATTGGAAGAAAAGCGAGTAGGGCGACACAGTGGTACAGTGGTTAGCACCGCGGCCTCAGAGCTCCAGCGACCCGGGTTGAATTCTGGGTACTGCCTGTGTGGAGTTTGCAAGTTCTCCCTGTGTCTGCGTGGGTTTTCTCCGGGTGCTCCGGTTTCCTCCCACAAGCCAAAAGACTTGCTGATTGATAGGTAAATTGGCCAGTATAAATTGTCACTAGTATAGGTAGGTGGTAGGGAAATATAGGGACAGGTGGGGATGTTTGGTAGGAATATGGGATTAGTGTAGGATTAGTATAAATGGGTGGTTGATGTTCGGCACAGACTCGGTGGGCAGAAGGGCCTGTTTCACTGCAGTATCTCTAATCAAATCTAATCTTTTCCTGTAATCCTGACCAGTTACTATAAGGAGGATAGTGATAGACTTCAAGAGGACAAAGAGAGGCTGGTGAAATGGGCGGATAGGTGGCAGATGCAATTTCATGCAGAGAAGTGTGAACTGATACATTCTGGTTGGAACACGGAGGAGAGGCGATATCACAGAATCACTGAACTGCTAAAGAGCGGAAGGGGGTTATTCGGCCCATCATGTCTGTATGGGCTCTTTGAAAGAGACATTCACTCAGTTCCATTCCCCTCTCTCCATAAGTCTGTACAATCTTCCTTTTCATAGAACTGTCTAATTCTCTTTTGAATGCTTCAACTGAACATGTCTCCGCCGCGTTCTCGGGTAAACATTCCAGATCTGAAACACTCGCTGCATGAAAAAGATTTTCCTCATGTCACTTTTACTTCTTTTACCAAATGCTTTGAATCGATGCCCTCTCCTTCTCGATCCTTTCACCAGTGGAAACAGTTCCCACCCTGTAAGTGGGATCTTTCTGAGCATTTTCCTCTTGTGATACCCACAATTACTGCGGACCCATTATTACGGCTCCACGAGGCTGAGAAACCTCCCTCCCTCCCCTGCTCCCCAGTCTCACCTTCACAATCTGTGTACTATATCAGATTTGAGGCCAAGCGATCATTGCAGATGGACAGCCGGGCTGACAGTACATGCCCGGTAGCGGCTGCTGGGTTGACGAATGGAGAGTTGGCTTGAGATTGTGACATTTCCATGGAGTAGATAGAGACCCTCATGATTTGGAATACCTCAATCAAATCAACTCTCCGCCTTCTCTTCTCCAAGGTAAACAGACATAACTTCTCCAATCTAGCTTCAAAACTGAAATTCCTCAATCCCTGGAACCATCCTCATGAAACGTCTCCATACGCTCTCCAATGCCCTCACATCTTTCCCCAAGTGCGGAGCCCAGATCTGAACCCAATACTCCAGCTGAGGCCGAACTAGTGTCTTATATAAGTTCAACAAAACTTCCTTACTCTTGTACTCCATGCACCTATTAATAAAGCCCAGGACACTGAACGCCTTATTAAACGCTCGCTCAACTTGCCACCTTCAATGACTTATGCACTATTCAACCAAGGCCCCTCTACTCCTGCAACCCCTTTCGAATTGAGCCCTTCATTTTATAATTTATCTCCATGTTCTTCCTACCAAAATGAATCACTTCATATTTCTCTGCATTGAACTTCATCCGCCACCTGCCTGCTCATTCCACTAACTTGTCAATGTCCTTTTGAAGATCCGCACTATCCTCCTCACAGTTCACAATGCTTCCAAAATTTGTGTCATCTGCAAACTTTGAAATTGTGTCCTGTACACTATATAGATTGGGAACCGAATATTGAAGGATACATGGCATTTAGGAAAGACAGGAAGCTAGGAATAGGTAGAGGGGTCGCTCTGTTAAATAATGATGGTATTAGCGCAATAGTGAGGGATGAACTAAGTTCAGCAGACCAGGATGTGGAAGCCGTTTAGGTAGAGATGAAAATTCATAAAGGCAAGAAGTCACTTGTCAAAAGTGGTGTACAGACCACTAACCTTAACCACACTGTGGGACGGAGTATAAAGGGATAAATAATGGAAGCTTGTCCGAAAGGTACACCGATAATTATGGGGGGATTTTCACCTACATATAGCTCGAAAAAGCAGATGGCCGAAGTCGCCGAGATAAGGCGTACATAGAGTATTTTCGGGATAATTTCTTGGAATAATACGCTGCGGTGCCAACCAGAGAGCAGGCAATCCTAGACCTGGTATTGTGCCACGAGACACCAATAATTAATGACCTCATAGTTAAGGCGCCCCTGGGATGCAGCGATCATGATATGATTGAATTTTACATTCAGTTTGAGGGAGATAAGAGTGGGTCCATGACTAGTACTTTAAATAATGGCAATTATGAGGGCATGAACGCAGAGCCAGCTAAAGTGAACTGGCAAATCAGGTTAAGGGATAATAGAGATGCAGTGGGAGATATTTAGGGGAATATTTCAGAATATACAGAGTAGATACAATTCAATGAGAAAGAAACATTCCAAGAGTGGGACCGCAATCTGTGGTTAAGTAAAACAGTTGAAGGTCGTATCAAACTTAAAGAAAAAGCCTATAATTGCACAAAAATGGGAGGCAGGTCAGATGATTGGACAGAATATATACAAAAAAGCAAATAACGACTAAAAGATTGATAAGGAAGGTAACATTAGAGTACCAGAGAAGGCTAGATAGAAATATAATGACAGATAGTAAGGGTTTATATAGATATTGTTCAAAAAAGAAAAGAGTTAACCAAGTGAGCGTTGATCCTGTAAAAAATAAGTCTGGGGAATTAATTATGGGTAATAAGGAGATGGCAGGTGAATTGAACAGATATTTTGCATCGGTCTTCAATATTGAGGGTAAAGGTAACATCCCAGTATTAGCTGTAAGTCAGGAAATGGAAGGGAGGAAAGAACTCAAAAAAGTTACAATCACCAGGGAAATGGTACTGAGCAAATTGTTGGAACTGCGAGCTGACAGGTCCCCGGGTCCTGATGGACTTCATCCTAAGGTGTTAAAAGAAGTAGCTAGTGAGATAGTTGAGGCGTTAATTTAAATTTTCCAACATTCCCTGGATTCGGGGTAGGTTCTTTTAGTTTGGAAAATAGCAAATTCAAAGCCTTTATTCAGAAAGGAAGGGATTATATAAAGCAGGAAACTACAGGCCAATTACTTTAACATTTGTCTTGGGAAAATGTTACAAACTATTATTAAAGATGTTATAGCAGGGCATTTAGATGAATTCAAGGTCATCGGGCAGAGTCAACATATTTTTGTGAAAGGGAAATCACGTTTAAGCAAGTGATTGGAGTTCTTTGAGGGAGTTGCAAGTGCTGTGGATAAAGGGAAAACGCTCGATATATTGTACTTAGATTTCCAGAAGGCATTGATAAGGTGCCATATCAAAGGTTATTGCAGAAAATAAAATCTCATGGTGTAGTGGGTGACATATTGGCATGGATAGAAGATTGGGTAGCTAACAGGAAGCAGAGAGTAGGCATAAATAGCTCATTGTCTGGTTTGCAAGATGTAACGAGTGGTGTGCCACAGGGATCTGTGCTGGGACATCACATTTTCACAATTTATATCAATGACTTGGAGGAAGGGACCGAAGGTATGGTTGCTTAATTTGCTAATGACACAAAGATAGGTAAGAATGTAACTTGTGAAGAGGACATAAGGAGTCTGCAAACGGATATAGATAGGTTATGTGAGTGGGCAAAGACCTGTCAAATGGAGTTTCATGTGGGAAAGTGTGAAATTGTCCATAGTGGCAGCAAGAATAGAAGAGAAGCATATTATCTAAATGGTGAGAGATTGCAGAGCTCTGAGATGCAGAGGGATCTGCGTGTCCCAGTGTATGAATCTCAAAATATTAGTATGCAGGTACAGCACGTAATTAAGAAAGCTAGTCGAATGTTATCATTTATCGTGAGTGGAATTGAATACAAAAGTAGGGAGGCTATGCTTCAGCTATACAGGTTATTGCTGAGACCACATCTGGAGTATTGTGTACAGTACTGGTCTCCTTATTTAAGGAATGATGTAAATGCCTTGGAGGCAGGACAGTGAAGGTTTACATGAGGAATAAGTTATTTACACAGCGAGTGGTTAGGATCTTCTGGAATGTTCTACCTGCGAGTCTGATGGAGACAGATTCAATTGTGGCTTTCAATATGGAATTGGACAAGCACCTGAAGAGAAAATCTTTGCATGTCTATGTAGAAAGGGCAGAAGCATAGGACTAGTGAGGTGCTCTTACAGATATCCAGCATGGACACAACGGGCTGAATGGCCTCCTTCTGTGTTGTAAACATTCTATGATTATATGCTGACTGCTGCAGCTTGTTAGTCGCAAACTGTCTGTCCAGTTTTTAAACTTAAAACTGTGAATGTGGTTGCAGGGTAATTAATTGCATACGAAGGGCTTTGAAGGGTGATCAAGACAGACTGTAGCAAACTGGCTACAAAACAGTCAACAAATTGTGGGTTAAAGGTAGTTATTCAGACTGACAAAAGTTGAGAAGTATTGTGTGACAATTCATGTCAATGGGTTAGCGCTGTACAAATGCGTTCTATTGTTTGGTCCATTCCGAAGATTACGGCACACAACATTAAGAAGCGGCTGAGCACGCAGCACAAAGCAAAAGTTAAAGGCCTGATAACACTCCAGCTGTAGTGCTGAAGATCAGTGCTCTAAAACTAGCGACAACTCTAGCCAAGCTGATCCAGTACAGTTACAGCAGTTACAGCACTAGGATTCAACTGATATGGTGTGAAGTTGCTCAGTTGCACACTGCCTAGAAAAGTAGGGAAACACTGACTGGTTAGTACCCAATCAACCTCCTCCCAATCAACACCAAATCTTTCCTTGTGCTGGGTGTGACTCCCCTTTCAACGTATCTCTCTTTAATAAAACTCATTTTTTTTTGTATTTTCCAGAGCTTTGTTAACCTGTATTGCTATTTTATTGATTTTTATATCTGCACCCCTGAGTCCCATTGCTCCGCGACACAATTTAGATTATCATTGTCCAAGGAGTATGGGTTCTCAGTCTTCCTACCCAAATGTGTAAGTGCACATTTATCTGCATGAAAATTCATTTACAATTTCGTTAACATGAAGTATTTTTCTCACAATCTGCCTTTGTATTAACTATTGCTCCAAGTCAATGTCATTAGTGAATATTACAATTGTACGTCCTTTTTCTGAGTCGAAATCATTTATGTTAAATATGAACAACAGTACTCCCAGCACCAGTTCTTGTCACACAATACTTCTTGCCCAGTTCTAACTGCTGATACAGTGACGGCGACTGGGTAAGTTATAAATAAATAAAGGCACATTTTAAAGATTATAGTCCTGTCACATTATAAGCAGTAGTGATACAGGAAACCCAGCATCATCAGTTTTGAACAGAATCTGAGAACGGCTCGTGCCAGATCTGTGATTAATCAGATGCGTATTGAAATAAAAATCTATGTATTATTGTGATTATTAACGTATTATGCTAATTATGATATAATATGCTTATTAAGATCACAGATATCCTCGACTAACATCCGGAGACTCCCCATGCTCAGGCAGACTGGAGATCCAGTACGGTGAAAACTGGGGAACAGTGTGTGACCTTGACTGGGATTTGAAAGACGCCAATGTGGTCTGTAGTCTGCTTCAGTGTGGAGTCGCCGTGTCGGTGCCAAGATATGCTCATTTTGGAGAGGGCATTGGGCTCGTACGGTCTGATATCTTTGACTGCACTGGAAATGAGACCAGTTTATTGGACTGCCGTCTTTTTCAAGGAAATCAGCAGGAGTGCAGCCACAGGAACGATGCCAGTGTGATCTGTTCCGGTGAGTACAGACTTACTGAAAAGCAGACAACTCCCTGCTTAACATGTGGAAAACTGAGGAAGGTGGCATTCCCATGTTTCTGTCTGAAAGGTTCATATCTAAACTAGTCATTATAGTTTATTATTACTGCTAAAGGTCTGGTGTAACGTGGTACAAAATACCCACAATTACTGGTAAACAAGATGGTTCTGAATCTTAACATTTATTTTGCAAGAAGCAGAATTTTCGCAAGTTTGTTTACCACTGCACCGAATGTATATTTAGAATTGAATATTGGCTGCAACAGTTGGGAGTTGACTAAATGAATATGCACTGGCCTATTTCGATACTTTAATTTGAACACCATGAATGATCCGACATTACAATAGCCTTCTGATCCTCCCTGCCCACGTTAGTATTCTTATCATACAGTACTGAAGCAGGCCCTTCGGCCCACCGACTGTCTGTCGACCAACAAGCACCCATTTCTACTGATCCTACATTACCTACCACTCTCCTTGCCCCTTCCCACAGTCGGGTTAATTTACAATGGTCAATTTACTTTCGACCTGCAAGTCTTTCACTGTGAGATGAAACCAGAGCACGCGGCAGAACCCCACGCATTCACAGGGAGAACATGCAAACTCCGCACAGACAGCACCCAGAACTGAACCCAGGTCACTGGAGCTGTGATGCAAACCACTGCTCCACTGTGCCCACGTTAACACTAACTGAACGGCAGGGTATAAAAGCACGGCTGTACTCCAGCACTGCTCAGTGCAATCAGGCCAGAATTGAAAGATTACAAAGTTATTTTATAGAAAGTGTGTATTTTACCCGCTAAATATGACAGGATCGGACACATATCCACATTATCAGTACAGAGCTTTCAGTTGCACTAGCCTGTTCGATCATTCAGTTAGATCATACCTGATATGTTCTTCAAGTCTCTTTACCTGGCTTTGAACCAGATTCCTTGATACACCGAGCTTAAAAAAATCTATCAATATTAGTCTTGAAAATTTAGATTAGATGTAACATCCACAGCTCTTTACTTTGGACGTTGTTAGGGAAAGTTCCAGATTGCCGCTGTTTTTATAGAAAAATGTGTTTCCTAATTGTTCTTTGAGGCCCAACTATCTTCTGGTGCTTCGTCAGTTACCTTCCCACCATCAAAATGTCAGAAGTTGGGCTTTTTGCTGAGAATTGCATGGTCTTTAGTTCCATTCACAATTCCTTGGATTAAGAAACAGTTCATGCCCAATTACATCAAGAATCCGGACATTATTTAGACTTGGGCTGATAGGTAGAAAGTAACACACTCACCACCTCCGTGTCTGTTAATGACTATTTCCAACAAGAGAGACAATATCATCTCCCCTAGCTATTATAATCAGTGAATTCACTACCACCATCAAATCCTACTGGGTGTTGTCAGTGACAAGAAACTGAACTAGACCATTCACAATAATGTAGTGGCGAGTGGAGCAGGTCAGATGATCGGCATTCTGTGGCAAGTAGCTCACCTGCAGAATTCCCAAAGACTTTCCAGCAGCTGGAAGACATAGGCTGGGAATGTGAAAGGACATGACTCTTATAAATTTCAGGGAACCCAGCCACAGTTTGTGTAATCCTTCTTCATAATGAGGGGAGGCAATGGTGTGGTGCTAATGTCACTGGACTAGCAATCCAGAGTCCCAGGCTAATTCTGGGGACGCTGGTTCAATTCCCACCATCGCAGCTCGTGGAATTTAAATTCAGTTAATAAATCTGGAATTAAAAACTAGTCTCAGTAATGGTAACCATAAAACCATTGTCGATTGTTATTTAAAAAAATCTTGTTTCGTCATATCCTAAGGGGATGAAATCTGCCATTGTTACCTGGTCTGGCCGACATGTGACCAGAGACCTACAGCAATGCTGTTGACTCTTAACTGTCCTCTTACATAGCCTAACAAGTCACCCAGTTGTGAAAGGTAACGATGCATGAGCAATGAATGCTGGCCTTGCCGGCGACACCCACATCAAATGAATGAATAAAAAACAGAAACATTTGAAGCCAAGGAATCATTCTCGCATCTTTTATGCTGCACACTCTCCTTGGTCAACATATCCTTCCCAAAGCATATTGCCCATAGCTTAACATTACACCAGATGGGGCCTGACCAGTTTTTTTTTAGCTGCAGCATCATTTCTTCACCCTTGTATTCCATTCCTCTAGACATAAATCCCAGTATTCCATTGGCTGCTTTGATTTTCGTTCCTGTACTTTCCCATGACCCTGAAGTCTATTTTCCCTGTGCTGCATCCGGCTTTTCACCATGTAGAAAATACTGTAATCTGTTTAAGTCCAAATTGGACACCTCACGCTCACCAATATTGAAATAGTTTTACACAGTCACGGAATCTTTTTTTTTGTAAAGTTATGCTTAAAATATGCATGATTACAATATGGCTGATATTTTATTTCAATGGCAATATTGAGTATGTCAATTATATGTGGCTTTCTATCCAGTCATCTAAATCATTAATAAATATGGTGAATAGTTGAGGTTCCTGTGGGACGGCGCCATCACATCCTGCCAGTTAGATGATCTGCCCATTATCCCTGCTGTCTATCTCCTGCCACTAAACAAACGTCCGAAGCAGGTCAATAATTTCCCTAAATTCTATGAGCTTCAAGTTTAGCCAACAATCAGTTACAAGAGATTTTGCTGAGTGCTTTCTGGAAGTTCATCTGAATAACATCCATTCAGGTTCCCCTGTTCTCTACTTTAGTTACCTCCACAAAATATTTGATCAGGTTCATCAAGCATGATCTACCTTTTACAAATCCACGCTGGCTCTCTCTGATTGGCTGTCACTTTTCAAGGTGATCAGACACTCCATCTTCAAATGTACACTCTAGTAATTTCCTGACAACTGCTGTTAGGCTAACCAATCTATAATTGCCTTGGTTCTCTCGCTAACCTTTCTTTAAATAGCAGTGTGACAATTGCAATTTTCTAATTACTGATCCAGCAGTTTGCTCTCAATCATTAACAAAGGGACGGAAGGTGTTGTTTACAGCGCTATCAAGCAGTACTTACCAATAAACTACTCACTGATGCTCAGTTTGGGTTTGTCGGACCCCTCAGCTTCAGACCACATCACACCCTTTGTACAAACATGTATGATAAAGCTGCATTCCAGATGACAGTGACTGCCCTCAATGTCAGGGCAGCATTTGTCCGACTGCGGCAACAAAGAACCTTAATAAAAGTTGTGTGCATGTAAATACTGATGCAACGAAATTATGCATAATTCCTGCCATTTCCTTATTTTCATTTATAATATCACAACTGTCATTGTAATGAGACCACATTGCTTTTAATGACAATATATTTCTGAAGTTATTGTAAAAGTTTTGGAGCTCTTGCGAACTGTTTTGTCATCCTTTGCTATTCTTTGTATCTCTGCCATTCACGAAGATCTGTGCATTTTTCTTTTTGCATTTTTGCATGTTTTTGGTCTCTTTTATACTTATGATGTTCTTGTGTCGTGCACGCCAGTCCATAATAGATGAGGTTGAGTTTGGAATTGGACCATTCAATGCGGTGGTCATTGAGTTGAGCTTCCTTGATGGCAGGCTTGTGCCGTTCACTGCGTCAAGGAAGCTATGGAGATCGATAAACACAAGACCTTCCCCCTAACAGTGACCTGTTCCTCGGTGAATATCAGGGTTTCCCTCCTCGAGAAACGCACAAGCACCTGCTGTGCAGCCAACAAACCACGACCAGAACAGTAGCATGGATTGACTTGCCACGATGCACAATAACTGACGAATCAGCAGCAAGAATAATGGCATATACTGACCTCTCATGGAATATAATTAACTGACCAAGAAAAAACAGAACAAGAACATGTAATAACCTATCAGTAGTAAGATCCTGCCCACATTCCCGTTCTGCACTGCATATAAACAGACTGCTTCCACCAATTACAATTATTTCTCCAGACAATGGGCAGAGTACATGGCCCAAAACGTCGTGGTCTGTCAGTATTTCTAACAACTGCTTTTTCAAGAAAGCAACTGCTGTTCTCAGCGCAAAGGCACGTGATGTAAAACCGTAAAATGGTCTGACTCAAATGTTGAATATTTTAGTTTTCTATTTCCCTGTAGCACCTAGATATGCTACATTTACAACTGTGCTCTACCCCCTCACCCCGCCCCCCACCAGCCTCCCCTCACCCATTTACTAGTTTAAGGTTCCTGTAACAACCCTATTTATCCTTTATTCTGGGACCCTGATCCCAACCCGATTCAGGTGCTTCACATTCCAACAGAATAGTTCTTTAATATCCCAGTACAGGTGCCAGGGTCCTTTGAAAGGTAAAACCTCTTTCCAACATCATAACCTTCAAGCACGTGTTCATCTCCCTGATCGTTTATTTTTCCTATGCCAATGTGCAAGCGGCTTGTATAATAATCCAGATATTATAATCCTTGAGATCTTCTTTTATATTTCAGCTCCTGGTACTCTCCGAAAAGAACCTCTTGCCTACTCTTTGCAATGTTGTTTATGCCTAATTGGTCCACAACGACTGGATATTTCCACCCCAATCTTGCATTCTGATTTGAGATAACCCTCACTTCGCACAAGTTGGGAAAATACTGTGTGGGACTCTTAATGCCCTAATTATTGAATCACTTAAAAGTATCACATTATGCACCACTCCTCCTCCTTTTGAACAGCTTCCTATTCGAAGGTATCACGGTCAACATTGTGGCTGTCCTTCTAACAGTCTTCATCCTGATCTTCACAAATAGACAGCACTTTGTTCCTGTTCACTTCTGTATATCCTCGTTCTCCATTACATCTGGATTTCAAATCTGTACACTATAAGCTGCAACAACCTCATTCTGATCCTGCAGCTCTCGTCAAGGTGTGACTGAAATCTGCAGCAAACTGTCAAATACTCTTCTTGCTATCATATGTGTTGGTGTTTTTCCAATTCCCACAACAGCTCTATGACCCTGAGCCAGAGAGGTTCCAGGTTGAGATATCTACTACAGACAAGTTCCCTCGGTTCAGTTCCATTATCTACAAATTCCAATATCCAGAAAAAAACCTGCTCTGCCAGAACTTAGTCTGTCTTTATTTTAGAGGTAAAATTATTTGTCGATGCATTTTAGCTTTAACACTATTTTACTGGTTAGCTAACGCCGAAACACTAAGCACTCATCAATTAACATAGTCCGTATTTACAACTTACCCACGCCCTCTCACACTCTGACCTGACAATTGCTTCACTGAGTGAGTTTGTCCCTCTATTTGCTAGGTGTCTGTCTCTCAGCCCCTTCCAATAGGCTGTGCTACTGCTGGCTGTGGCGCTCTTTTAAACCGGTTGCTCTAGTCACTGACTCCAGTTTAACAGACAAAACAGAACACCTCCATCCGAACGCTCACCCTCTACTACCTAGAAGGACGAGGACAGCAGATGCATGGGAACACCATCTGCATGTTCTCCTCCGAAGCACACACCATCCTAATTTGGAACTATATAACTGGTCCTTCACTGTCGCTGGGTCAAATCCTGGAAGTCCCTTGCTAACAGTACTGTGAGTGTACTGAAAGCGCATGCACTGCAGTGGTACAAGAAGGCGGCTCACCACCATCTTTGCAAGGGCAGTTCGGGATTGGTAATAAATGCTGTCCGAGCCCGAAATTCCCACCCCCTGTGAAAGAATAAAAAATACCTCCTTTTACCCCTCTGCACCGAATTCTTACTCTGAGCAAACTCTAACTTCCCACTATGTTCATAATGTATTCAGTTAACATTGCAATCTTTGTTTACACTCTGCCTTACCAGAAGTCTAAATATAGAATCATAGAAAATAGGAGTAGGCGTAGGCCAGACAGCCCTTTGGAGCCTGCTCCGCCATTCAAAAAAAGTAATGGCCTATCATCTAATTCAGTACTCTGTTCCCGTTTTTCCCCATATCACTTGATTCTTTTTGTATTAAGAAAGATATCTATCTCCTTCTTGAATATATTTAGAGATCTGTCATCCACTGCCTTCTGTGGTAGAGAATTCCACAGGTTCACCACCTTCTGAGTGAAGACATTTCTCCTCATCTCGGTTCTAAATAGCATACTCCATATCCGGAGACTGTGACCCGTGGTTTTGGACTCTCCAGCCATCGGGAACATCCTCCCTGCATGTAGCCTGTAGCATGTAGTACTGTTCGAGTTTTATAGGTTTCTCTGAGATCCTCTCTCATTCTTCTAAACTCTAGTGAATATAGTCCGAGTCGATCCAATCTCTCTTCATACGTGAATCCTGCCATCCCAGGAATTAGCCTTGTAAATCTACTTTGCACACTCTTAATGGCAAGGGCATCCTTCCTCAGATAAGGAGACCAAAACTGCACACAATGCTCTAGGTGTGGTCTCACCAAAGCCCTGTACAGGTGCAGTAACATCTTGCTCCTTTACTCAAATCATCTTGCAATGACGTCCAATATTATATGCTTTTTGAGGCACATTCGAGATACAACAGTCCAGACAGTTTCCAGCTGACAGTAATTACCCGAGTTCGCACAATCACAGCTGATTGACAGCTTACTGCTAACCTGACTTACCCTGTTAACTGCGAACAATGAACTGCCTTGCAGTTTGGTTTTTAATTCCAAGCGAATTGCTAAATGTTACGGCTAGATTTAAGTCTTAGCCACTAATTACCAAATTCCAAACTTCCCACTCTGCTGACAACACATGCAGCTAAAGGTACAGTCTATGCTTGCACACTTTGCCTAAACTCTACCTTACTGCATTGCAGAAGAACATTCCCCATGCAGGCAATTGCAGTTCAAGAGGACGGTCCTGACACCGGTTTCAAGGGCAAATAGAGTTGAGCAATAACTGCCACCTCTGCCAGAGATGTCCACATCCGCATAAAGAAAAGCAGCTCCGAAATGGGCTTGTTTTGTATTTGTTCTCCAGATCTTCTATCGCTCATCTATCAAACCCCTTAACCATTTTAAACACATCAACTAGATAAGCTGTAATCCTTCTAAACTAAATCTATTACAAACAAAGTTTATGCAACTTATCTTCATAATGTACCGTTTAAAGCATTGTTGCCATTCTAGTGACACTGTCCTGAACAACCTCCACAGCCAATGGTTTTGTGAAGTGCCGTGCCCAAACGTGACAACAGATACAACTGAATCATCACATCCTTCATCGTTTACATTCCAAAATCCAAGAGATAAAGACCAACAATCGATTAGCGTTTGCAAGAAGAGCTGTTAATTTTTGAGTGTTCAGCCAACTTCTTAAAGAGGTCCTGTAGTAATTATTGTGATGAAATACACAGACCTGAAACATAACTCTCTTGCTCTCTCCACAGATGCTGCTAGCCCTGCTCAGTATTTCCAATATTTTCTGTTTTATTTCAGGTTTCCAACATCTGCAGTATTTTGCTTTTGTGTTGCTGTGGTAATTCTAATTGTTTTTTGATAGATAATTTGTGTAAAGTATGGATAGATAATCGTGTACATAAGATTCAACTTTTATACCCATTTTCTATTTTGCTGTTTCTATGCAGAGGATGATTTATAAATTATTTGGATTTGGATTCGTTTCCAATACAGGGAAACATGGACCTCGATTGGTTGATGGGACGAACAGATGCTCTGGCCGGGTGGAGGTGCTGCATGGAGACCAGTGGGGGACGCTGAGTGACATGTACTTTGATCTGGAAGACGCCAACGTGGTCTGTGAGCACTTGCAGTGTGGGACAGTAACCTCAATCCCGGGAGGAGCTCACTTTGGGAAGGGAGCCGGTCCAGTGTGGAAGGAAAGTTACAGGTGTCGGCGGAATGAGACGCGATTGTGGGATTGTCCTGTTTCATCCTGGGAACAGTTTAGCTGCTCCCATGAAAATGATGCCAGTGTCATCTGTACGGGTGAGTCATCTCAGTCAATTGAACTGAAATACACCAACTGTTCTGCTGTCAAGCATCATTAACTATTTCCACAGGTCGCTGATTCACTAGTTTTGCTGATCCCATGCTTCCTTCGACTCTAAGATTCTGAGATGTGTTTGTCGGTTTATTGGTCTGAATTAAATTACAAATGAATCAAAGAGCTTCACTCCAGTAAACATTGAATACATACAATGTCTCGTGATTAGTACTTATCGCTCATATAATATCTCTTTTGTGGTAAATCTAGGGCATTATTCAAGGGCTATAGAATCAGCAATTTGCTCCCAGGACCACTGCCATAGAATGGAAATTTTGCTCGAGCATTGAAACTGTTATCAATGTTGGCCGTTCAAATATGAATTATCATGGAATTCTCTGCAAAGATCAGCTGTGCAATAGAAAAAACTGTGAACTTGTTTCCAACTAAATAGCATGAGATAAATTTTAATTTCCATTCCATTAAGGGCAATAAAATGATAGTGAGTGAAGTAACTCGTTATTTCACCAATATGCCATGTCTTTGATTATTTCACAAACTTGATGTAAATTACAATTCTCCCAGTTATCCCTCAACCAGCGCCCTCTTATAACAGATTATCTGCTCAGTTAACTGATCGCTGTCCGTTTGACATTGCTCAACGCAAATTGCTCCCACGTTTCACAATTTAAAATATAGGTAATAAAAACAGTAAGTGCTGAAAATACTCAGAAGTTCTGGCAGCATCTGCGGTGCAAGAAACAGAATCAACCTTACAGTTTGCAGATCTTTCATCAGAACTTAGAGATTTAACAGTTTTTAAAGAAAGGGGAAAGCAAGGAAAGAACGAAAGGAACAATCTGTGATATGGTGGAAGGCAGGAAGAATTAAATGGTAAATGGGACAATGCAAGGCAGAAAGAGATAGGAATGGGCCAAGTGAAAAACACATTTCGAGAGGAGCTGCAAATTGGAAGGCAAGACATCGTCCAAAAAAGGGGAGGGAATCTTTCCTGAAATTGCTGAATTCAGTGTTCATTCCAAAAGCCTGTAAAGAGTCTAGTGGAAAGAGGAAGTGCTGTTTCTCAAACTTATGTTAATCTTCATTGGAACTGTGTCGGAGAAAGAGGAGAGAGATGTCAGAGTGGGAGCAGAATAAATAATGAAAAGGACAGGCAACTGGAAGCTAAAGGTAAAGCTTGCAGACTGAACAAAGGTGTTGTGCAAAGTAAGCACTCAATTATGTTTGGTGTCCCAATGTAAAGCAGACGGTATCATGATCAGTCAATACAGTGAATACAGTATACTAAAGAGAAGGCAGTACAAGAAAATCGCTGTTTCACTTGGAAGCAGTATTTGGCGGCTTGGATGGTGAGAAAGGTGGAGGTAACAGGACAGTGGCTGCACCTCCTGCGCATTCATGGGAAGGTCCTGGGGGAAGGGGTGCTGAGAATGATTGAAGAGTGAATCAGAGTGCCACAGAGCGAATGGTCCCTTCAGAATGTTAAACGTGGAGGGAAGGGGAAGATGTGCTTTGTAGTGGCACCACATTAAAGGTGGTGGAAATGGTGGAAGATGATCTGTTGAATATGGAAGCTGATGGAGTGGAAGATGAGGAGAATCAGAATCCTATCATTATTCCGGGAGGGGGAAAGGGTGAAAGCAGACGTTTGGGGAATGGAATGGACGTGCTTGAGGGCCCTGTCAACCATGGTGGGTGGATGAGGAGGTGAGGAGAGTCCTCGGTTGAGGAAAAAGGAATACATATCTGGAACCACTGGTATGGAAGTTTGCATCACCAGACATTGCAGATGGAGCAAGTGAAAAAATGTGATAGAGTAATTCGAAGAATTGGGGTGTGAGGAAGCATAGACAAGGTAACTGTGAGAGTCACTGGGTTTACTCTTTATATTAGTTAATAACCTATCCCCAGAAGCAGAGACAGAGATGTTGAGGAAGAGAATGGAAGAGTTGAAGATGGACCATGTGAATATAAGGAGGTTTTTTTTTTTAGATTAGAGATACAGCACTGAAACAGGCCCTTCGGCCCACCGAGTCTGTGCCGAACATCAACCACCCATTTATACTAATCCTACACCAATCCCATATTCCTACCAAACATCCCCACCTGTTCCTATATTTTCCTACCACCTACCGATACTAGTGACAATTTATAATGGCCAATTTACCTATCAACCTGCAAGTCTTTTGGCTTGTGGGAGGAAACCGGAGCACCCGGAGAAAACCCACGCAGACACAGGGAGAACTTGCAAACTCCACACAGGCAGTACCCGGAATCGAACTGGGGTCCCTGGAGCTGTGAGGCTGCAGTGCTAACCACTGCGCCACTGTGCCGCCCCAGGTTAAACTGGAAGAAAAGTTGATGATATTTTCAAGTACAGGGCGAGAGCTGGAATATCAGTGCATGTGGACAGGAGGACGGCCTTCAGTCCCTCGGCTATCACCTACAGTTCATTTTACCCTCTGTCCCCAGTTCAGCAACCGTAAGCTACTCGGTACGTCTCTAAAATGTATTTACAGAGAAAAGGTAATGGTGAAAATGATCTTTCAACAAGCCTTCTGAACAATGATGACAGGAATAGTAACCATTAATATTAATGACTTTTCGGGTGGCAGTAAATTCTGAGATATTTTGCTTCAGTTTCACCATTCTCAATCTGTTTCATGTTGTAGATGAAAATTGGTCACTAAGTCTGACTAACGGGGGAAGCTGGTGTGATGGGAGAGTGGAGATTTACTACAATGGCAGCTGGGGGAGATTGCAGGATAGACACTGGACCCTGAATGATGCCAATGTAGTCTGTACACAGCTGGGTTGTGGTGAAGCGACAGCCGCTTATAACTATTCAAAGGACGGAGAGAGTGAAGGACCCATCTGGGTGAATGATGTCCAGTGTGAAGGAAACGAATTGCAGCTCCAGAACTGCATCTTATTCACATTGAATTCGTCTCTCACTGACAGTATGGATGTAGGGGTCCTGTGTTCTGGTAAGCAAATTCTTCACTGCTTTTACAAAAACATAAAAGTGAAATGTCTAATCTGCTGAGAAAAGTGATAATATCGGTTACTTGTTCCTGGGTTTCTCAAAGCAGTAATTTCACTCGAGGAGAGTCGGAGAGGATGGTGGGCGGTCGGGGAGCTGGGGTGGTGTACAGAGAGAGAGGACACGGACACAATTAAACAGCAAGAACGTTTGTATTACAGAAATTTCAATTAACACATACATCACAAGGGGTTTAACAGGAATGTAAACGGAGAGAAAACTGACACAGAGCCAAACAAAGAGATGTTAGAGTGGGTGACGAAATGTTTAGTCAGATGAAAGCAAAATACTGCGGATTCTGGAATTCTGAAACAAAAACAAGAAATGCTGGATTCACTCAGCAGGTCTGGCAGCATCTGTGGCAAGAGAAGCAGAGTTAACGTTTTGGGTCAGTGACCAGAAACGTTAACTCTGCTTCTCCTTTCCACAGATGCCGACAGACCTGCTGAGTGATTCCAGCATTTCTTGTTATTGTTCTTAGTCAGATGGTTGGATTTGAAGAGCCGGAGACACGGAAATATTTCTGGTGGAAATTCAGATCTGGGGGTTAGATGGTTAAAGGCAAAACTGAAAGTTGTGGGCAATTGAAGTGGGTGAAGTGCAACAAGCTGTATTCAGAAAAAAGCAGAGCTCCTGAAATGATTCAGGCTGGAGATGGTTATACTGATGCAGGGGGAGAGCATGAAGGTGTCTGAACATGAAGATCATATTTGGAAACTCTGGGTATTGATCGCAGGGAAACCAGTAGATCGTCGAGTGCCATGGCGTTCCTGAGAGGGGCTTCATGTAGGGAAGGCAACAAAACTTTGGATGAGCTGATGTTTCTGGAGGATGCAAGATGGGTGATCGCCCAGGAGAACATTGAAATATTCGATTCTGCAGGCAACAAAGCATGGGTGAGCATTTCAGCAGCAGATGGGCTGAGGCAGGAAGGGAGGTGAATGATGATAGAGGTGAAAGATAACGGCCTTATGAGAAAGAGAATACGGAATTGGATTCTCAGCTGTGGTATCAAATCCGGCGCCAAGCTTGCAATAAGTTCGACTGTATAGTATATAAGTGGAGGTAGCTGTGTGGGAGTTGGTCTGGTGCTAGTTTCATTAGATTGTGTATAAAAGTAGACAGATGTTTTGGACTAGACACTTTAAAGTTTCATTGTGTGGCATGTTAATGCATGCATGTGTTCTGGGGATGTTGCATTATGCAGAGTGTAGTTTAGTTTTGTTTAGTTTAGAGATACAACACTGAAACAGGCCCTTCGGCCCACCGAGACTGTGCCGACCATCAACCACCCATTTATAATAATCCTGCACTAATCCCATATTCCTACCACATCCCCATCTGTCCCTATATTTCCCTACCACGGCTAGGGGCAATTTATAATGGTCAATTTACCTGCCAACCTGCAAGTCCTTTGGCTTGAGTGTGGGCAGATGTTTTCGGGTTGTTCCAATGAACATTTATTTGCATACGACATGTGGAACTTACAACATATGAGATAGTTAATGATTCAGATTTGATACCGATTGGTTACAGTAAGCATTTTCTTCGGACACTGCGGAAATCAATACATTCCAGCGTTTCACGTCAGAAGTTTACAGTGCTGAATGGTTATTACACACTCAGTCACTGGACAGAGTCGAGTATGTCATCTTGTTCTTCAGTTAGGTAGATGTTAAGCTCCACCCAACATTTATGCCCACCTACAGAAGCCATGTGTCTTCTCCTTGTCTTCTACTTCTGTATCTGATGGGTCACATTGCTGATGTTTATTCTCCAAAGTGCCTGACGCAATTAGTCCAATCATTTTTGTCCAGTCCAGATTAAATACTGGTTTCTGTTCAGCCGGGAGGTCTGCACATCGACAGTTCAATTGCCCGTAGGCGCTTCCTGATCCTGTCCAACATTTTGCAGAGAGATCCTGTTTTCTTCCCTCTTTGGTCCGGTCCAACAGTCATATATTGATAGAATTAGTCGTTTAGTTCATTGATTTTTTACAGACAATCGCAATTGCTAATGTGCCTCACATGTTTCGTTTGCTCATTTAACATAATTGCAGCAGTCTGTCTGGACAGACAGGTCTGCATCTTCTCTGTTCAGACATGCGGTTTATGTATCTAAAATTACTCAAATATATTCCTTGTCAAAGACAGAGTCCCATCCTTTCAAAGGTAAGTGATTCTCTTATGCAATTAATATTAAATTGATTTATGATAATGTTAATAATGTTATAATCAACACAACCCTAGAACGTAGTTCCACACGAAGATACTGCATATTGCAAGGCTGATGTTTAAGGGTAGGACTTGTGGACCTTACATTCTCCAATATGAAGTGGAGTAATAAAGTAATCATGAAGTAATAAATAGCATGGATTAAACTGCTGGTCTTGCCAGTGACACCAACATTCCCTGAAATAATTGAAAAACAGAAAGGCACGGTGACATGTGGGGAACTATCTGGTAATATAATCCTGAATGTATCAGTCGCATAAAGCATCATTGGGTCCTCTTCATCTTCACTAAATCCTCCTGTTTGACAAAGATTATCCAGGAAGCCAAAGAAAACGCACAGCAAATATTCTCCATCATAAATCTTCCTCCTGAACCACTCCCCTGCCTCATCCACCCTGAACTCCAAAAATAATTGAGAGGAGCTCATAGACTTTTTGTCACAAAGTTCAAAAACATCCGTTCAGTCACCTCCCTTTCTTCCCCAACCCATCAGGCCTAACTTCCTATCAGTTCCCACCCCCATCCCATACGATCACCCTGAATTCACATTTCTTGTTTCTCTCCTAGAATCCTTCACTCTCTCTCTGAACCTGTGCTGTTGATGGTATCCACATTTTGCTGTCTACACCTTATTTCTATTAAACTACTGAACACAAACATTCCCTTCCTGGGTTCCATATTAGCTGGCAATATTAACGATTCTCTTTCTCTCTCTCTCTCTCTATATTTTCAGGCTCCTCTCCATCAAATCAGCAGTCATCACACCTCTCCTCAGAAAGGAACCATTGACCACCTGTCCATGCAGGTTACTGCCCAGCTCCAACTGATCGTACCTCGCCAAAGTCCTTCAATGTGTTGTCGCCTCCCAAATCCATGCTCATCTTATATGAAGCTGCATGTTTCAATTACGCAAATCAATTTTCTATCCACACCACAGGCCGAAAACAAATGACATCCGAAGTGATTGTGACAAATATAAACGATTCCACCTCCTCTTTCTTGACTTGTCTCAAATTTTTATATGATTGATCATGAAATACTTGTCCAATTCCTCCCCATTAACACACGGCTGGGTGGGACTGCACTCAGCTGGTTCTAGTATTATCTGTACAGTCATGGTCAGAAAGTTGCCAGCAATGGTTTCTCTTCCTGCTTCTGCAAAGTCACCTATAGTGTCACCAGAGGATCGATCCTTTGACACTTCATTACTCATTTACATGCTGCCTTTCAGCGATATCCGCAAACAAAGCCTCAGTTTCCACATGTATCTCACTGTATCCAACTCTACCTCACATTCAACACTCTTGAGCCCTCCAATGCCTGTACACTGTGAGAATTCCAGGCTGACATTCAGTACTGCATCAGCAGAAAATTCCTGCAACTCAGTATTGAAAAGATAGAAACCATCAGTCCCCATCGCATGTTTCCTTGCTGCCAACTCCATTTCTCGCCATGCCAACTGTCTGTCACTCAGCCAGACAGCTTGTAATCTTGGTGTTATATTTGACCCCAGGGTGATCCTCCTATCAAATCTCCATATCCTCATTAACACTGTCTATTTTCACCTCCATGACATCACCCGCATTTGCCCTTATCTCGTCTTGTCGATAGCGTTGTTCCCTCCAGACTCGATGATGCTCATGCAATCCTGGCTGGCTTCACTAGTTACAACCTCTGTAAGCTCCGCTGTCTCGACCATTTGCCACTCAGGCATCTGCCCTCTGCCCACTGACCTACTTTGCCCAGCAACGAGAGGTTTTAAAATTCTCATCCTTGTTTTCAAATCCCTTCCTGGCCTCACAGCTCCTGTCTTTGCAATCGGCTCCAGACTGGCAGCTCCCAGTTCTGGCTTCTTGAGCATTCCTGGTTTTAATTGTGCACCATTGGCGGCCGTGCCTTTATTTGCGAAGGTCACATGCTCTAGAATTACTTGCTTAAATATCCCTGCCTGTCAACCAGTCTTTCCTGCTTTAAGACGTTCCATAAAAACTAACTCTTTGACTTAGCTTTTGGTCATCTGACCTAATATATTTTTCGGTGCTCTGTGTTAAAATGTCTTTGATATCACTCCTGTATCGCGCCTTGGGATGTTTAATTACGTTAATGGCGCTAGATAAATGCAAGTCACTTGTAATTGAAGATGAGGGAAATAGGAGATGGCAGTAAATGTCTGACCAAGATAACAAATTAGGGTAACATACATGGACAAGAAACAGATACAGTTATATAACATGAGTATAAATTAACTGTGAATCGTGTGAGTGATTGCCTGTTTGACACCGTACACAGCGTTCAAAACATTAAAGGGGAACTGGAGATCAGAACTTGTCAAAGCCAGATGTAATAGCATATCTGAAACATTGCCGTTCTTTACATTCTATGTAAGAAGTAAGTGTAAACAGATATTCTGTTGTATAGTTTTATTTACCTGTCACAGGTGCTTTTCACGTTCATTTTTTGAGCTGGTGATGGTAAAATCAGTTGTATTGAGTGATGATGTGAATGTCTATTGAAAGTATAATCCTCATGTACTGTTATCCAACAGACCACGTGCAGTTAAGGCTGTCTGACGGTGGAAGCCCATGTACTGGCCGAGTGGAGATTTATTACAATGGGACTTGGGGCTCAGTTTGTGATGATTCCTGGGATCTGGCGGACGCTGACGTGGTTTGCAAACAGCTGGGTTGTGGAAAGGCATTGGACCTGGCACTTCCTGCATCTTGTGGACCAGGCTCAGGGCCAGTTTGGTTGGATGAACTGACGTGTTCCGGTAACGAATCATTTCTCTGGGAATGTCCCTCAGCATCGTGGGGTCACCACGACTGTTCTCATAAAGAAGATGTGAGGATCATGTGTTCAGGTGAAGGTGCTTCCATGTGCCCATTTTCCGTAGTGTTGTGCACGCGGTTTCACAGGGAAGATATGGCTTCGAATTGCATACAATGGACAGCACGGAATCTGGCCATTCGGACTAACTGGTCAATGTGGTGTTTACGTTGCCCACGAGTATCACCCCACATCATTGCACCTAACCCTCTTTGCATATCCTCCTGCTTCTTTCTGCCTCATGTACCTGTATAGCTTTACCTTAAAGGCATCAGTGCAAATCACCTCAGCAATTGCATGTGTTCGGAATTCAAAATTCAAACCACTCCCTAGGTAAAAAAACAAACCAATTCTCCTGAATTTCTTATTAGATTTATTCGTGATTATCCTATATTTATGATCACTAACTTCGTTCTCTGTCACTTTCGAAGTGATTAGTGCCTCTGTATCCCGAGATCTCTTTGCTGATCGACATCATTTTGACTCTTATTTTGCAAGAAGTACGTGGCCTCTTTATTCTTCCTGTCAACACTGAGCACCTTAGACTTATCTCTATTCAACTTATTTGGCAATTGTATGCCCATTCGGCCCGTTTATTAACGTATTCCCGTATTTTGTCTCTGTCTTTCTTAGTGTTAACTATATCCCCAAATTGCTGTCATCTTAAATTTTGAAATTAAGTCTCCCTTGTCTAAATCCAAATCGCTCATGTAAATGTTGAGCAGCAGTGATCCCAGCCCTGAGGAACACCACTTCCCAACTTCCACCATTCTGGGTTACCACATTGTACCCGGACGGTGTGCTTTGTAGCTGGTTTCCTATCATTCTTCCACTGATCTCTTGACTTCACAGGCTCTGACCTCAGTCATGATCCTTGTCAGAGGCCTTCTGAAAAAAAAACATGCATATTACATCGACTGCATTATCCCTGTTATCTTTCTGTAACTTCTTCAAAGAATTCAATAACGTTGTTTGTCTTTTCTGTTGTGAAATCCGTGTTGATTATTCTTTATTACTTTATGGGCTGTCAGTGTTTTTCTATCGCTTTTCTGAAATAATTACTGGAAATCAGTGAACACAACCGGTGCAGCATGTGTTGAGCTGTGCAGTATGAACATACAACGAGTTATCAATCTAACTATCTGGATATTTCTTGTGTCATTGACAGAGCACAAAGAGCTGCGGCTGGTGAATGGGAAGCATCGCTGTGAGGGGAGAGTGGAAGTGTTCTACAATGGCACCTGGGGAACAGTGTGCTCGGATACACTTGTTGAACGTGTTGCAGAAGTGATCTGTAAACAATTACAGTGCGGTCCTCTCAGTTCGATCGATTATTATGCTCAGTCATTCGGAGAAGGATCCGGACCCATTTGGCTCGATGGGATGGAATGTATTTCACACGAATCGTTCCTTTGGCAATGTCAAACAGAACCGTGGGGTAAACACAACTGTGAACACAGGGAGGATGCTGGTGTTGTTTGTTCAGGTAACACAACAAACCTCTAAATGTGCGAGTGTCATTTCAAACATTGGTGTGTGATACAGTCAGCATGTTTCTCTTCTCAACAGAAGCAAAAGTAACTGAGGAGCAGCCCCACAGATCAAAGGACTGCATTCGAGAATATGATTGTAAACGTGGGCTTTCACCAGGTGCTACTTCCTCTTTATTATACCAACTATCTGACATGTACTACTTTCTTATACTACATCAATAATAACCATTGATTCTCTTTGCCAGATTCTGGACATTGGTTGCGCCTGTTTGGAGGTAACACCAACTGCTCCGGGAGAGTTGAGATATTGTGCAATAACAGCTGGGGCACGGTGTGTGATGATTCCTGGGATCTGGCCGATGCCAATGTTGTCTGCAGACAGCTGGATTGTGGTCACGCTCTTTTGGCCCCAGGAGGAGCTACTTTTTCCCAGGGTGACGGTGTTATCTGGCTGGATGAGGTGAAATGCACTGGAAGCGAATCGTCTCTGGCCGACTGTCCTTCTTCATCGCCGGCTCAGTCTGACTGTGATCACAAGGAAGATGCCAGTGTGATTTGTTCCGCTGAGGGTGGCAGGGTTTGGAGAGTGGGGTTAGGGTGCCTTGTTTTGTTAAATTGACTCATTAGTTCGGAAATTAAGAACAATTTTTATCGTTTAAATGGAAAGTGCTGAAATCCTCCTGAACGTTTTGTACAATATATTCCACAGGACTCGATGTGCCTCCGATTGTTTACCCGTCCTCATCTGCAGGTACTTACCATTATTAGTATTCCAGCTAGCGTTCGGGTTTGAATTAGTTGAATTGGTACTTTTGTCATTTCCTCAAGATACTATAAGCATGTGCTCACTGACTGGAAAAAAATTTTCCTCACCGCATATTTCAAATGGTCCGGTTGAAAATCCGCTAATCCCAGTTTCTGACTGTACCTGAACTGTCCTGTACTGATCAGAAACATGGGGGCACTGTCTCTGTAATTTAGATTGGCTCACACTTTCCTCTGGTGCAATGTGCACCACACATACTGGGGAATGTTCAGCCCAACTCATTGCCCGGAAGCAGTGGATCTAATTATTAAATACTTATATAAATATTTTATCATGCAAGACGGACTGTGTCTGTATTAAAGCTTTCTTGTTGTCATCAAGAACAGGGATATAAAACAACTTCCATCCTAATTGCGGTCTGCTTCGGAGTCCTGCTAATCTGTGTGTTCATCTCGCTGATGGTGGTTATACAGAAAAAGGCAATCAGAAGAGGTGAGGCTCATATCTTACCGCGGATCCAACACAAAATCCCAGATATTGTGTCACATACTGCCAAACTTCTCGTTCATTGCAGCTTTCTATGGACCGTCAAGTGGCCTTGTTAGAAACACATTGTAATTTTTTTTGCTGGTTTTCTCAATTCAACGTGCTCGCAATTAGTGAAAGGTGACATTTAAACTGGAGAGTAATTTCAAGTGTCCACATTCACTGTGAGAGTTCATCACATAATACATGAAACTCTGGAAGAATTTACTTATTGTAACAATGGATCAGGAAATTTGATTGGAATTTCTGGGCTGTGCATTCAGCTATTTATTTGACTGTTAAATCTTCCTTCATCCATTGGGTATCAATTCCAGCCCTTCAGATTCTGGCTCTGGGCATCCAATCTCGAGCTGTCTAACCGGGTCTGCCTGTTATTTTGACAAATGAAATTTGTATAGGACCTTCTGCATTCACCAGCGGTGATTCTACATTCCAAAACAACGCTTCCACTCATATTTCACCCAACTAACACACTCCTGATTTATTATAAGAAATGGGCCTCTTAATAAAAAACACTTTCCATAATAACATAGAGTTCTTATAGAAATAGCTCTCTCTCTTACTCAGAAAGATTTGAAAGCTCGGACAGCTTCGGCCTGTTATCTCTGCCAAGGACCCGACTAGAACAGGCTCTGAAACAAGACAGTCCAAAAGCTGATACGATCAAGCTTTCTAACCTCACTAGACTGGCAGTAGTTTACAAACGAACACAAGCAGCAGATCAGGTCATCGAGTCATAGAGTAATAGAGTTATACAGCACAGAAACTAGCCCTTCAGCCCATTGTGCATGTGCCGGCCATCAAGCACTTATCTATTCTATTCCCATTTTCCAGCACTCGGCCCTTAGCCTTGTATGCTATGGTGTTTCGCGTGCTCATCTAAACACCTTAAATGTTGTGAGGGTTCCTGCCTCCACCATCTCTTCAGGCAGTGTGTTCCAGACTCCACATCCTCTGGGTGAATATTTTTTTCCTCAAATCCCCACTAAACTTCCTGCCCCTTATGTTAAATCCATGTCCCCAGGCAACTGACCCCTCTGCTAAAGGAAAACGTTTCTTCCTATCTATCCTATCAATGCCCTTCGTAATTTAGTAAAGTTCAATCAGGTCTCCCCTCAGCCTTCTCTGCGCTCAAGAATACAACCCTAGCCTATCCAGTCTCTCTACAGAACTGAAATGCTCCAGCCCAGGCAACAGCCTGGTGAATCTCCTCAGCATCCTCTCCCGTGCAATCACATCAATCCTATCGTGTGGTGCCCAGAACTGTACACAGTACTCCAGCTGTGGCCTAACTAGCATTTCATGGAGCTCCATCATAGTCTTCCTGCTCTTATATGCTATGCCTCGGCTAATAAAGGCAAGTATCCCATATGTCCTTCCTCACCACCTTATCTCCCTGTGCTTCTGCCTTCAGTGATCTATGAACAAGTCCACCAAGGTCCCACTGACCTTCTGGACTCCCTAGTGTTCTACCATCCATTGTATATTCCCTTGCCTTGAATGTCCTCCCAAAATGCATCATCTCACACTTCTCAGGATTAAATTCCATTTGCTCGGACCCCATCCATCTTACCAGCACATCTATTTCGTCCTGTAATATAAGGCGTTCCTCCTCACTGTCTACGACATCAGCAATTTTCGTGTTATCTGCAAACTTACTGATCATACCTCCTGTATTTACATCTAAAGGTACAGTGCAAACAGCAAGAGTCTCAGCATCGATTCCTGTAGTACACCACTGGTCACTGGCTTCCACTCGCAAAAACAACTTTTGACCACCACCCTCTGCCTCCTGCCACTAGGCCAATTTTGCATCCACTTTGTCAAATTGCTCTGGATCCCATGGTCTCTTATCTTCAAAAAGGAAACAGTGAGAGCTCAGAGCCAGCATGTTCCCCTAACCTTGAAGAGTAGGACCAACATGTCCAGGAGACCCTGGATGTCAAGGGATTTAGAGGATTGGATAAGGAACAAAAAGGAGTTTAATGGCAGAATCAGTGAGCTGAAAACAGTGGAGGCCCTAGAGGAGTATAGGAAGTGTAGGGGGTATTTAAAAAAGTAATTAGAAGAGCGAAGAGGGGACATGCAAAAACACTGGGGGAGCAAGATGAAGGACAATCCCAAGTCTTTTTGAAGTATATTCAGGGCAAGAGGATAAGATTACCACCGATTAGTGGCCATCAGTGTGTGGAGTCGGAGGATGTAGATTAGGCTTTAAATGATTATTTTTCATCTGTATTCACCATGGAGACGACCCATGTAGGTGTAGAGATCAGGGAATGGGATTGTGATATACTTGAACAAATTATCATTGAAAGGTAGGAAGTATTAGCTGTTTTAGTTGGCTTAAAATGGATAAATCCCCAGACCCAGATGAGATGTGACCCAGGCTGCTATGTGAGATAAGGGAGGAGATAGCAGGGGCTTTGCCACACATTTTCAAATCCTCTCTGGTACAGGAGATGTATCAGAGGACTGAAGGACAGTGAATGTGGTACCATTATTCAAGAAGGGTAGCAGGGATAAACCAGGTAATTACAGGCAGATGAATCTAACATCAGTGGTAGGGAAAGTATTGGGAAAAATTCAGAAGAACAGGATTAATCTCCACTTGGAGAGGCAGGCATTAATCGGGGATAGTAGCATGGCTTTGTCAGGGGAGATCGTTTCTGACAAACTTGATTGAACTTTTCCTCAGTGAACACATTTGTCCCCAGTCTGCTGCAGGTGAGCATATGAGTATGTAGAAAAATAGACGCAAAGACATATACACAAATACGGACAATAAAACTACTCCGCATTCACAATACCTGGCTTTATCTCTTTACTATCACAATCTCTGCCATTTTGGAAGTGTTCGCAGATAATTTACTGTTAAACGCTCATGGGTTGCAACTAAACTTTAATCTCCCCACCATCCACCTGACAGGTTCTGTCACTAGCGGCAAGGGTTCACTGGCTGGTTTGTACCAAGCAATTTATGAAGAGATTGGGAATATTCCACCTGGCAAGGATTCCTATCAGATCCGGCGTTCAGGTCTGTATTTTATATTTCATACCGAATTTTCACTAGACAAATACCCCATTTTAATAGTCAGGTTACTGACTGAAGACTGTCAGAAATCTGCTCACTATCACCATGTGAAGGAGCCCTGTCACAGTGCGAGTGTGTCTTTCTGTGTGTATAGTAAGATGAGCAATGGGTTTGGGAAGATTCCCACCCGCCGCTAATGCTGAAAGAACGTGATTTCTATTTGTTTATAACTATCATGTCATTTCATTCCATTTAAACTAGACCATAAATAATCACTGCTCTCAGAAGGAGATAGTCACATTGACTCAGATTTTATTTTTCTAGGTGACTGGAATTCTGGATCAGAAACACTTTCCCATCGGGAATTCCTTACCTGAAATCGGTGGTTTGCACCAAGAAACTTATTCTAACACCTTGTATTCTGAAGTTTAGCATGAAATCTACAAATTCTGCTTCATGATACTGGGGCAGCAACACCACCATACCGATATAAGTTCTGTCCTGAACTATATTTGCAGGGCGATTTAACCATTGAGATAAATTACTCAGTTTACAACAAAACACACAAAGACGATTTCCCTGGCAGCTAAGATAACGGAGAATCATAAAAGATTCGAGAAGTATATTAAGAGTAAAAGCGTAACTAGGGAGTGAGTCGGTCCCCTTAAGGATCACTGTGGGAATCGATGTGTGGAGACATGGGAAATGGGCGCGGTCTTAAATGAATACTTTAGTTTGTATTTACCGTGCAGAAGGTTATGGAAGCTAGTGAGTTCAAGGGAGAGAACAGATATCCTGGAGCATATCAACATTACAAAGGAGGAGGTGTTGGCGGTTTTGAAGCGCATTAAGGTGGATAAATCTCCAGGGCCTGACCAGGTGTATCCTAGGATGCTATAGGAAGCAAAGGAGGAGATTGCTGGGGCACTGGCAGATATTTTTATGTCATTGTTAGCCACAGGTGAGGTATCGGAAGACTGGAGGATGGCTAACGTTGTGCCTTTATTTAAGAAGGGAAGCAGGGATAAGCCAGCGAACTACAGGCTGGTGAGCCTTACATCATTGGTGGGATTCTGAGAGACAGGATTTACAAGCATTTGGAAAGGCAAGGTTTGATTAGGGATAGTCAGCATGGCTTTGTGCGTGGGAAATCATGTCTCACGTATTTGATTGAGGTTTTTGAGGAGGTGACCAAGAGGATTGACGAGGGCAGGGCGGTGGACGATATCTACATGGACTTTGGCAAGGCCTTTGACAAGGTCCTGCATGGTAGGTTGCTCCTAAAGGTTCAAACACATGGGATCCAGGGAGAGGTAGCCAATTGGATACAATATTGGCATAATGATAGGAGGCAGAGGGTAGTGGTGGAGGGTTGTTTTTCAGATCAGAGGCCGGTTACAACAGGATGTAGATCAACTGGAAAAGTGGGCAAGGGATTGGCAAATTGAATTTAACGCAGACAAGTGCGAAGTGATGCATTTTGGGAAGTTAAACCAGGGCAGGACATATACAGTGAATGGCAGGGCCGTGGGAGTGTTGCTGAGCAGAAAGACCTTTGGGTGCAAGTACATAGTTCCCTGAAAGTGGCAACACAGGTAGACAGGATGGTGAAGAAGGCATATGGCATGCTTGCCTTCATTGGCCGAGCCATTGAGTACAAGATGTGGGACGTCATGTTTCAGTGGTACATAGCGTTGGTTCGGCCGCACTAGGTGTACTGTGTGCAATTCTGGTCGCCAGACTACAGGAAAGATGTGATTAAGCTGCAGAGGGTGCAGAAAAGATTCACAAGGATGTTAGCTGGTTTGGAGGACTTGAGTTAGAAAGAGAGATTGGATAGGCTGGGTCTGTTTTCCCTGGACGAAGGAGGCTGAGAAGGGACATGATAGAGGTATGTTAAATTATGAGACGTATAGATAGGATAGTTAGCCAGAGTCTGTTTCCCATGTTAAGGGTGACTAAAACTAGACGGCATAGATTTAAGGTGAGAGGGAGGAGGTTTAAAGGGGATCAAAGGGGTAAATGTTTCACACAAAGAATAGTGGGTATCTGGAATTAGCTGCCTGAGGAGATGGTGGAGACAGGAAAAGTAGCAACATTTAAGAGACATCTGGACAGGTACTTGAATGAGCAATGCATGTAGGGATATGGAATTAATGCAGGAAGGTGGGATTAGTATAGATATTCGTTATGGTCGACATGGACGCGATGGGCCGAAGGGCCTGTTTCTATGCTGTACGACTCTATGACTTTCAGAACAAATCCGTCATTAGCCTCCTTGCACTCTTTTCTGCCCCATTATCCGGGGTGGGGTTCGGTTTTGGAGCCAACATCGGCCATTTGAGACTCTAAAATGGAAAGAGATGGGGACAGGGTGGAGGGATTCTGTATTAAGAAATTGTGCTAACTGACTATTTTTTCACTGTTGTTTCTGCGCTGATGTCTGAAATCTGAACGACCAGCTGTAGTGTGTATTGTTTTAACTGCTCGCTGTGTGAGCCAACATTATTGGTCCATCCCAAGATGCTCCTGAACCACTGCAGTCCCTGTGATGAATGTTCCACAATCGTGTCAGATACAAAGTCCCAGTACATTGTCATCAGATGATGACGGTTTATTGTTATTTGCTCGAACGTGCCACTCAATCTCTCCAATAACCATCCATGTTTGTGTTTAACAGTTACTGATTCCATTCAGTCCCTCAATCAGATTGAATATTACACCAGTCACAGTTTGGGTGACACGGATCCTGGATCAGAAAATTCTGAAGGGAACTCCTCCAGTATTCAGGGTGGGTACATTTTTACTTGTTATCATCAGGCTTTTTAATCCATCACGCTGTCTGCTATCTAAAATTAACAATGAAATATATCAGAACTTACTTGCTGTAAAATGATGCTGCTGAAGACATGGAGATTTGCTGATTGATTTTAGTTTTAAAAAATGTAGAAATAATTTGGATTTCTACAAAATCATCCCGATTGCACCCAGTAGTATAATGGAATTAAACTTTCAGTTCATGATGTTTTCTGGCACTGTTGTCTGGGCAGTGAAATGTGAAATTTGTGTGCATGTTGGATAGGTGATTCAACGGGATACATGTGACTTTAATACGGGGGACAGAATTTTATTACACATTGGCTGCAGATTGGGAGGGAAATTGCCACTGGATAGCGGTGCAAAGGAAGCTCGACATCTTTACACTGTTAGGTGATATTCCCAGAGTCGGCAGAGCTGGTGGGTGGAGGCTGCACTATAAGGCTCTGGGCAGATAACTGAGCCTATAAAACAGGAAATTCATGGCAATTTTCCGAACTATTCACAAATTAGTGAAAGGCGGGCGACAACAACAGCTTTCAGAGAATCGCCATCTACACGGAGGCGGAAGCTCAGAGGAAGGTCAGTTTTGGCTGTGAAAAGCATTGTGGCACTGGAGGGAGGGCGAGAGATACTGAATCACGTTATTGGCAATCTGGAGGCTGACCGATCTTGGCGATCACAACAGAAGTATTCAGGATGAGCATCCTCTCCGACTTGCAACATATGTATGCAAAGTGAAAAGAGTGGAGGCATTGAGAAATGAGTGCAACAATTTACAATAGATGTCATCCACTCCTGTTTTGAGGTCTCCCATTGTGGAGGAGCATCAGAGATGAAGAGAACTGTAGTCCGCGAGATTTGGGCTGCAGCACCCAGAGAGGGACAAGGATCATGACGCTGGAAGAGAGGGTGGGCGAGCAGGTCTCACAGTAGCACGCAAGCAGCTTCTTGAGTGCAGAAGATGCGACCCATCAGAAAGGGTTTACCATCAGAGTCTCTGCTTCCTGCAAATGTCAGAACAGCAGTGTCACTGAAGATTGTGCCTCTCCAGGGAGGCGGTCACTGAGCTGTGCACTATGATGGAGGAGGATCTGAACCAATGAGTGGGGGCACCCCTTCCCCAAATATATTTTCATCTTTTCTGACATTTGAGGCCGTCAGCTTAATGTTAGGCACTGCACTCACCTTGCCATACTACATCAGGGCATTGATCCTGTTTCTGCACTGAAACCTCTTACATGGGACCACGTCACGGCTGGTTACCTCCTGCTCAATCTCCTGCCATGCCGCCGCCCTCCCCACCTGCCTAGCTGGCCTCCTCCTCCCGTCCCGATGAAAAAGCGCTTCCCTCCTTGCCCTTTCTGTCTGAAGGAGCACTTCCATGGAGGCATGCGAAAACCTGGGCGCCACCCTTGCTCTGGCTGCTGCCATCTGCCAAACATGCAGGTTGCCAGTCTCCCAACCAATGTCCTACTTTGCCGTTCCTTTCAGTCGATTGCAGGCTGCATTTTAAACATAGCATGAGCGATGACTTACCTGTCGTGACACGACAAGTTCCCACCATTCGCCAGCCTCTAATCTCACTGTAGTTGAAGATCACAGTCTACCCTGGCCGGCCCGTGTATACTGACGTCTAATAATATAATTCTAAGCATTCAGTGTTACCATTTATTTTCAGTGAAAATCATTATTTCCTCTCAGGTCTGGTTCCCGCTGATTATGATGACGTTGATATTGGAGCCATTGACACTCAGGATGGGCACGTTTTGCTGGACAGTGGTCCTGATGATCTCTTCACACTGACAAGTGCCGGCGGTGATCTCTCCACTCTTGGTGAGTTAAACTCCCACAGTCACCAGCTGATCCATTTTATCTGCTATCACCCAGCGGTAAAAAAAAAACAACGCGGTGAATGGAGCTGGAAAACATTCAGAGGCCACCAAATTCCAGTCCCCTCTACGTTATTGACACATATATAGATAACCCGCACTGAACCCGCTTTCAGTCCAGTCATTAATCCATAATCTTTGTCTCCACAGTATACAGCTCTCAAACCCGAACTGATCCCGCTTCCAGTCCAATCATGAATCCATCATCTTTCTCTCTCCAGTATACACCTCTCAGACCCGCACCGTTCCCGCTTTCAGTCCAATCACTAATGCATAATTTTTCCCTCCACAGCATACAGCTCTCAGACCCGCACTGATACCGCTTTGCTGGTTCCCTCCAGTCCTGAAAACAATGAGGATGTTCACTGTGACACGTTCACAATAGCAGACATTCCACTAACAATGGGCAGTGACTGTGTGGTTCAACATCTTACATCTCCATCACACCGGTAAGATGAATGCTTTATTATTTGTTCCATGTATTTGTGCTGACACGGCAGTCCCGGCTGTTTCCGATATTAATATGATAATTAATGGTGTTTTCAATGGTCAGTGATTCCAAAGTATCAGAAGAGAACATTTTCTGTACTTACTAAAGATATAGGAGGCTTATTGAAGCAGAAATATTCTGAGGAGATCAGATACGGTATTTGATGTATTTGTTTGATGGGTAACATTGCTGTAAATCTCTCAAGTCGTTTTTGTTGTCTTTTCAGGTAAAAGTCAGCCTCAAATCCTGTGAATGATGTCTGGAGGCGAATCTGTGTTAAATCTGAGGGAATGGCATGAATTTTTCCAACAGTGTGAACATGATGAATGTGCTTTGCTTTACTATATAAACATCACTTTATTTTAATTAACTATCATTTTACTTTGTGTTGAAATAACTAGATTTGGCTTTTCTCCATATTTTGTTTGAAGGTGTGTGTTTTCTGTTTAATTAAAATACACAACAGAATTGATATCGGATCATTTCTCTGTCTATACAAATAGTGAGATATATTACTCCACATTTAATTACCAGCACTGTTACAGAGATGAAAATCATTGCTGATTAATAAAGAGTTTATGTAATGTTCGTTTTGTAACCGATTCACTTTTCCATAGCCTGTTAAAAAAAGGTTCAGAACACGTCAGGTGACAAATAAATTGTCTGTCTCTTTAATCTGCATTTATTGTATCTGCTTCCTCCATCGCCATCTACTCGATGTGGACAAATTACTGCAGTTTATAATGTAAGTGCTGATGTACAATAGGAATAACCTTAAAAATAATTTTTAAAAGCATTTATTCAATGTAGCAGTTGGAATTTGTGCCTTTGTCAATATCAAAAACTCTTTTATGTTTCAAGTGCTAAATAAACACCAATTCCTAGATACAATACAATGTTCTTTTACTGTGCTACACTCTCCCAGAGGATGGCGTCAGAGTAGGAGAATCTGGTCAGAAATCCATGCGTTTTTGCCGTCAATTTTAAACATTTCAGTGAGTTATCAGCAGAGCGCAATTGTTACTCTGTCGGGAGAGCAGCAACACCATGCATTACTCTCCAGAAAATTGTGATTTTTCTGACTCGTTGGCTTACTGAAATACCCGTATCAACCAGCAGATGAAGACCATCATTTGAATTGAAAACGAATCATGCTGGAAATACTTAACAGCTAAGATATCATCTGTGGCGAGAGCTTTGAATGTTAATGTGATTTCTTCAGAAATATATATTAGTCAAAATTTATTACTTTTAGCAAATACAGAACCAGGGAAAAAGGGGGACTTGAGAGAGTAAAATAGTGAAGGTTTGTGTTAAGATGGAGGCAATTGTGATGAAATGAATCCTGCCCCACTTTACTCTTTGTTATCAATGTCCCTGTGATCTGCAACAATTCATTCTCCCCACCCTGACGTTGTCATTAAACCTGCAGACTATGGAATCGCTGTTGATGTTTTCTGAAAAGACCTCTACCTTGGGGAGCCTAAACACGAACTCTCTGACATATCGCTCCACCTCACCCAGACCATGACCACAACACTGTACATCATGTCATCCTTTCCCATACTATCATTGAACTCATTTCCTCTTGAGATCTTCACCCCGTGCCTGTAACCGCGCACAGACCCATCTAAATCCTGCAAACATCCACAAACAAGACTACCTCGATAGACTCAACATTTCAATCTGTTCCTTTCCGATGGAGCTTAACTCTTTCCATTGCACTTTCTCCCCTTGTCTTCTGCTGTCGCCAACCACGATTTTAACTACTCTGGTGTCCTGGCCAGCAATGTTTCCTTTTCGCCATGGACATCCAGTCCAACACTGTAAACAGGACATGTAGACTCCCTCAACTCCATCCCTCCCCAGGCCGTCCAACCACTCTACATTTACATCTCCCACCAAGATGTTCATTCCCTTTAAACTTCTCTTTCTCTCTCCAGAGCATATAATTCTGCTGAAACTCTATCACTCACCAGGAAGATCAATCCCTTTAAAACCCAATCCATTCAAGAAATTCGGATCCCTACTACTCCATCCCTCATCAGGCCGGCCATACCCTCAACACTTCTGTCACTAACCAGGATGTTCAAACCATCGACAAGTTAGCCCATTCAAAATATTCAGTTCTCTACTTTACCATCCCATACCGGGATGTCCAGTCGCTTTACAATCCATCTTCTACCAGGATGTACCTTCCACATACACCAGTATCTCTGACTACGACGTGCAGCCTCTCTGCATCGTTATCACTTGCCCAGCCAACCAGTCCTTTGACACCCTCAACTCCCACCAGCACACGGCATCTTGTTTGGGTGCATTGATGACTATTTCAGTGTAGTTTCCTGACCTAATTCTCAACTGAAAGGAATGAACTTTGAACAAAGAACAAAGAAAATTACAGCACAGGAACAGGCCCTTCGGCCCTCCAAGCCTGCGCCGATCCAGATCCTCTATCATGAACATGTCACCTATTTTCTAAGGGTCTGTATCTCTTTGCTTCCTGCCCATTCATGTATCTGTCTAGATACATCTTAAAAGACGCTGTCGTCCTCGCGTCTATCACCTCCGCTGGCAATACATTCCAGGCACCCACCACCCTCTGCGGAAAGACATTTCCATGCATATGCCCCCTAAACGTTTCCCCTTTCACTTTGAACTCGGGACACCTTGTAATTGAATCCCGCAATCTGTGAAAAAGCTCCTTGCTATCCAACCTGTCTATACCTCTCATGATATTGTACACCTCAATCAGGTCCCCCCTCAACCTCCATCTTTCCAATGAAAATAATCCTAATCTACTCAACATCTCTTCATAGCTAGCGCCCTCCACACCAGGCAACATCCTGGTGAACCTCCTCTGCACCCTCTCCAAAGCATCCACATCCTTTTGGTAATGTGGCGACCAGAACTGCACGCAGTGTTCCAAATGTGGCCGAACCAAAGTCTTATACAACTGTAACATGTCCTGCCAACTCTTGTACTCAATACCCCGTCCGATGAAGGAAAGCATGCCGTATGCCTTCTTGACCACTCTATTGACCTGCGTTGCCACCTTCAGGGAACAATGGACCTGAACATCCAAATCTCTCTGTACATCAATTTTTCCTAGGACTTTTCCATTGACTGTATCGTTCACTCTTGAATTGGATCTTCCAAAATGCATCATCTCGCATTTGCCCTGATTGAACTCCATCTGCCATTCCTCTGCCCAACTCTCCAATCTTTGTATATTCTGCTGTATTCTCTGACAGTCCCCTTCACGATCTGCTACTCCACCAATCTCAGTGTCGTCTGCAAACTTGCTAATCAGACCACCTATACTTTCCTACAAATCATTTATGTATATCACAAACAACAGTGGTCCCAGCACGGATCCCTGTGCAACACCACTGGTCACACGTCTCCATTTTCAGAAACTCCCTTCCACTGCTACCCTCTGTCTCCTGTTGCCCAGCCAGTTCTTTATCCATATTGCTAGTACACCTTGGACCACATGCGCCTTCACTTTCTCCATCAGCCTACCATGGGGAACCTTATCAAACGCCTAACTGAAGTCCATGTATATGACATCTACAGCCCTTCCCGCATCAATCAAATTTGTCACTTCCTCAAAGAATTTTATTAAGTTGGTAAGACATGACCTTCTCGGCACATAACCATGCTGCCTATCACTGATAAGCCCACTTTCTTCCAAATGGGAATAGATCCTATCCCTCCGTATCTTCTCCAGCAGCTTCCCTACCACTGACGTCAGGCTCACCGGTCTATAATTACCTGGATCATCCCTGCTACCCTTCTTAAACAAGGGGACAACATTAGCAATTCTCCAGTCCTCTGGGACCTCACCCGTGTTTAAGGATGCTGCAAAGATATCTGTGAAGGCCCCAGCTATTTCCTCTCTCGCTTCCCTCTGTAACCTGGGATAGATCCCATCCAGACCTAGGGACTTGTCCACCTTAATGCCGTTCAGAATACCCAACACTTCCTCTCTCCTTATGCCGACTTGACCTAGAGTAATCAAACATCTGTCCCTATTCCCAACATCCGTCATGTCCCTCTCCTCGGTGAATACCGATGCAAAGTACTCGTTTAGGAGCTCACCCATTTTCTCTGACACCACGCATAACTTTCCTCCTTTGTCCTTGAGTGGGCCAATCCTTTCTCAGGTTACCCTCTTGCTCCTTTTATGTGAATAAAAGGCTTTGGGATTTTCCTTAACCCTGTTTGCTAAAGATATTTCATGACCCCTTTTAGCCCTCTTAATTCCTCGTTTCAGATTGATCCTACATTCCCGATATTCCTTCAAAGCTTCGTCTTTCTTCAGCCGCCTAGACCTTATGTATGCTTCCTTTTTCCTCTTAGCTGGTCTCACAATTTCACCTGTCATCCATGGTTCCATAATCTTGCCATTTCTATCCCTCATTTTCACAGGAACATGTCTCTCCTGCACGCTAATCAACCCTTCTTGAAAAGCCTCCCACATATCACATGTGGGTTTACCTTCAAACAGCTGCTCCCAATCTACATTCCCCAGCTCCTGCCGAATTTTGGTATAGTTGGCCTTCCCCCAAATTAGCACTCTTCCTTGAGGACCACTCTCATCTTTGTCCATGAGTATTTTAAAACTTACTGAATTGTGATCACTATTCCCAAAGTAGTCCCCTACTGAAACTTCAACCACCTGGCCGGGCTCATTCCCAACCACCAGGTCCAGTATGGCCCCTTCCCGAGTTGGACTATTTACATACTGCTCTAGAAAACCCTCCTGGATGCTCCTTACAAATTCTGCTTCATCTAGACCTCTAACACTAAGTGAATCCCAGTCAATGTTGGGAAAATTAAAATCTCCTATCACCACCACCCTGTTGCTCCTACACCTTTCCATAATCTGTTTACATGTTTGTACCTCTATCTCACGCTCCCTGTTGGGAGGCCTGTAGTACAGCCCCAACTTTGTAAGCGCACCCTTCCTATTTCTGAGTTCTGCCCATTTTGCCTCACTGCTCGAGTCCTCCATAGTGACCTCCTTCAGCACAGCTGTGATATTCTCTTTGACAAGTGATGCAACTCCACCACCCTTTTACCTCCCTCTCTATCCCACCTGAAGCATCGATATACTGTGATATGTAGTTGCCAATCATGCCCTTCCCTCAACCAAGTCTCAGTAATAGCAATAACATCATATTCCCAGGTACTAATCCAAGCCCGAGGTTCATATGCCTTACCTACTACACCTCTTGCATTAAAAAATGCACCTCAGACCACCAGTCCCTTTGCGTTCATCATCTGCTCCCTGCCTGCTTAGTCACACTGACTTCATTGTTCGGGAGCAGAGAGTGCGAGCGAGTGAGCAGCTGGGAAGGTCATTTTCAAAGCAAACTTAATTTCCTTTTGTTTTCGGCGGAGACTAGGGGGCTGCTGGGTAAGTAAAAACCTATATATTTGGGATGTTTAAAATAACTTACCTTTCATTGCAGCAGCTTATTCGGGAAGCAGAGAGTGCGAGGGAGTGAGCAGCTGGGAAGGTCAGTTTCAAAGTAAACTTAATTTCCTTTTGTTTTCGGCAGAGAGCAGGGGGCTGCTGGGTAAGTTAAAACCTATATATTCGGGCTGTTTAGAATAACTTACCTTTCTTTGCAGCAGCTTATTCGGGAGCAGAGAGTGCGAGGGAGTGAGCAGCTGGGAAGGTCAGTTTCAAATTAAACTTAATTTCCTTTTGTTTTCAGCGGACCTCCAGGGGGCTGCTGTGTCAGTAAAAACCTATACATTTGGGCTGTTTAAAATAACTTACCTTTCATTGCAGAAGCTTATTCGGGAGCAGAGAGTGCGAGCGAGTTTGCAGCTGGGAAGGTCAGTTTCAAAGCAAACTTAATTTCCTTTTGTTTTCGGCCGAGACCAGGGGGCTGCTGGGTAAGTAAAACCCTATATATTTGGGCAGCGGCTGAACCCGAGACACTACACTGTAGTGTCTCCCAACCGCCCTCCTCCTCGTACCAAAAAAAAGGAATCGGTGGTGTGTAGATAAGGAAAGGCATTTTCGATTTTTTTTTTTATCGTGTGATTGGTACAAACTTTTCGTTCCTTTTTTATTTAACTAAGTTAAGCTTAAGATTAGAAATGGCAGGAGATCTCAGACCCGTGTCATGCTCCTCTTGCTCAATGTGGGAGCTCAGGGACACGGCTGATGTCCCTGACTCCTTCACGTGCAGGAAGTGTGTCCAGCTGCAGCACTTGTTAAACAGCATGACGGCTCTGGAGCTGGGGGCGGACTCACTTTGGAGCATCCGCGATGCTGAGGTGGTCGTGGATAGCACGTTTAGCGAATTGATCACACCGCAGATTAGGATTGCTGAGGGAGAAAGGGAATGGGTGACCAAAAGGCAGAGAAAGAGCAGGAAGGCAGTGCAGGAGTCCACTGCGGTCATCTCCCTCCAAAACAGGTATACCGTTTTGGATACTGTTGAGGGAGATGGCTCACCAGGGGAAGGCAGCAGTAGCCAGGTTCATGGCACCGTGGCTGGCTCTGCTGATCGGAAGGGCGGGAAGACGAGTGGAAGGGCTATCGTCATAGGTGATTCGATTGTTAGGGGAATAGATAGGCGGTTCTGTGGTCGAAAACGAGACTCCCGAATGGTATGTTGCCTCACAGGTGCACGGGTCAGGGATGTCTCAGATCAGCTGCAGAACATTCTGAAGGGGGAGGGCGAGCAGCCAGTTGTCATTGTGCACATAGGCACCAACGATATATGTAAAAACGGGATGAGGTCCAACCAGCAGAATTTAGGGAGTTAGGAGCCAAGTTAAAAAGTAGGACCTCAGAGGTAGTAATCCCAGGATTGCTACCAGTGCCAAATGATAGTCAGAGTAGAAATGAAAGAATAGTCAGGATGAATGCGTGGCTTTGGAGATGATGCAGGAAGGAGGGGTTCAGTTTTTTGCGACATTGGGACCGGTTCTGAGGGAGGCGGGACTATTACAAATTGGACGGTCTACACCTGGTCCGGACTGGAACCAATGTCCTTGGGGGTGCTTTTGCTACTGCTGTTGGGGAGGGTTTAAACTCATGTGGCAGGGCGATGGGAACCAAATGAGGAGGTCAGTGTACGGTGAGGAGGTAGTAACTAAAGCCTGTAAGGAACTAGATAGAACAAAGAACAAAGAAAATTACAGCACATGAACAGGCCCTTCGGCCCTCCAAGACTGCGCCGATCCAGATCCTCTATCTAAACATGTCGCCTATTTTCTAAGGGTCTGTAACTCTTTACTTCCTGCCCATTCATGTATCTGTCTAGACACAGCTTAAAATACGCCATCGTGCCCGCGTCTACCACCTCCGCTGGCAACGCATTCCAGGCACCCACCACCCTCTGTGCAAAGAACCTTCCACGCACATCACCCCTAAACTTTTCCCCTTTCACTTTGAACTCGTGAACCCCAGTAATTGAATCCCCCACTCTGGCAAAAAGCTCCTTGCTATCCACCCTGTCTATACCTCTCATGATTTTGTACACCTCAATCAGGTCGCCCCTCAACCTCCGGCTTTCTAATGAAGATAATCGTAATCTACACAACCTCTCTTCATAGCTCGCGCCCTCCATACCAGGCAACATCCTGGTGAACCTCCTCTGCACCCTCTCCAAAGCATCCACATCCTTTTGGTGTAGTGTCTCGTGTTCAGAAACGGCCCAAATATATAGCTTTTAACTTACCCAGCAGCCCGCTGGTGGTCCACCGAAAACAAAAGGAAATTAAGTTTACTTTGAAACTGACCTTCCCAGCTGCTCTCGCTCGCACTCTCTGCTCCCGAATAAGCTGCTGCAATGAAAGGTAAGTTATGTAAACATCCCAAATATATTGGGTTTTACTTACCCAGCAGTTCCCTGGTCTCCGCCGAAAACAAAAGGAAATTAAGTTTACTTTGAAACTGAGAATCAAAGCTTTTCACTCGCTCGCACTCTCTGCGCCCGAATAAGCTGCTGCAATGAACGGAAAGTAATTTTCAACAGCCCAAATATATAGGTTTTTACTTACCCAGCAGCCCACTGGTCTCTGCTGAAAACAAAAGGAATTTAAGTTTACTTTGAAACTGACCTTCCCAACAGCTCACTCGCTCGCAGTCTCTGCTCCCGAATAAGCTGCTGCATTGAAAAGGCAGCTTCTAGCTGCCATGCCTACCTTATCTTTACACAACCCATTCCAAATTCGAATCCTCGAATTACTATCTTCATAACTGAGGATAGGCAGGTAGCTCACAATGTCTATCATTCGCCACAAACTCAGAGAACTACCTTGATTATGCACCCCGACTTCCTCCATCATGCTTCGTGTCAGTTCTCTATTGCCTTTTCCAGGTATGTCCGTCTCTGTGACAGCAGTTCCAACGACGCCATCTTCCACATCATCATTTCCGAATTGGCTTCTGTCTTTGCTCGGCTGAAGACTCCCCTTCTTCGGGCACATGACCTGCAATTCCGCCCTCATCCCTTCTCGTCGCCACCAGAGCCATGATCCAGTTCGCCTTGTCCTCACTTTCCACAGCAACACTTACATATTCTACAGTTTTCTACAATTTCTGCGACTTCCTGTGCCATGTGACCACAAAAGGTATCAGTCCCCCCTCTCCTTTAAACAATCCAAAGGCTCTATTCCCTTTGTGAAACCCTAGTTTAGTGTTCTATCTATCCCAGAATCAATCCTCTTCCCACAAAAACATCTCATGCAAGTGTCGGATGAAGCGACACCTGTTCTTTCCCCTCCTCCCTTTTCACAGAGAGTGTGCCGAACATTCTTTCTGAATGAACCAAGCATCTAATTGTACTTTTTCCAACTGAGTTCATGGTACTCATTACTCCCAATGGAGTATAGTCTGCAGAGACCCAACGGCGATTGGATGAGGCTTCAGTGAACACATCAGCTTTCCATGGCACTTTTCAGCCTTAAAAGCGCTCCTGTATTTTTGAATAGCGGGTATTGGTAATGAACAAACAAGTTGAATTGGAGGAAGTGTGGGTTCGTGCTCGGTGTGGGGATCCCCTATTGACTCACGACAGTAGCAGTTACCCTGGGATCAACCTTCCTCTTTCCTATCTCATTGGCAGATATGTGGTCCTCTTTGACAGATATTTCATATTTCCCTCCCACTGCCATGTATCAGCAGCCAGACCTGGAGCCCACACTGAGAGATGGCTCTGCCGTGCCAGTCACTGCACTGTCATTGTGCAGCAGAATTGGAGACCACACCGAAAGCTGACCATGTGGTGCCTGGCATTGCACGGTGAAGCAGCGAATGACATATGAAGTCTGAGAACAAGTGACTAAATATCGGTTGTATTGAAATGCTACTCACACCCCTTCCTCCCACCCCTGCACCAAGTGATTCACGAAGTTGATTCTTCCCCTACATTTTGCTCAAATCTCCACTGCACCAGGACAGAGAAAATCCCTGCAGGAGGCATTCACATGCCAACATACTGTGAAGGCCCTAAATTATTAACAAAACATTTTGCACAAATTGACATGGATAGACGATTGACTCAGACTCCGTTAATAAATTGCACTCAAATTAATATTCATTCATGTACCAAATAATACTGTTTCCTTGAAGGCTGGTATTTTATAATTATAGAGCTGCCCCTTTTAGTTCAGCGTGGTGGACGCTTGCTGCAGTCGTAAAAATGGCACTGCAGATATTTACAACCGGCATTTTCGGCGGTGCGACCGAGAATGGGACTGGCTTCAGGTTGGTGCATCTAGACTAACTTGCTGGTGCCTGCATGGGCATGGGACTAGGGTCTGTCAAGGGCACAGATGCACTTCCCTCTTGAAAGAGGACACTATCTGCAGCTGCTGTAGCGCCAGTCTGAACCCATGGGGCTGCACATCATCAACCAACTGATCTTCATGAGAGAAAACTAAAGGACATCAGTAATCCGACCAAAGCTCCTCTCCAATCAAACCACTAAATCTGTCAACGCTGCTTCTCTACTTTTCGAGGCTGGAAGATAATGTAGAAACCGCAGCCTGAATAGCAGCAGTTTGGGCTTCAATCAAAGCTGGCCTTGGTGGTTACCAGGGCTCTTGAATTGTAAGCCTAATTGCAGCTTCCGTCGAGGACAGCACATTCTCCATAACAGAACACAGGCAACTCGTCCCATGAACAGGAACGTCCAGGTGCCAGTCATAGACTGTTGGCTCCTCCATAGTCTCATCCATGATGTGGACACTCTTTAACTGGTTTCCCACACAACCGTTCTCTGCTGGTAGTATTCCAATTTCCTTTGCGTGAAGACTCAGGCATTGAATTGGTATTCCCCATGCTAGTTTGTGTCAGGGCTCACTCACCACCCTCCTCTCTCCTCTGCTGTACCTTGCAACACTGCCAGTGCTACTCACTTATAATGTGAACTTCACCCTGTACAGACTGTGCTATCTCACCATCAGTCCCATGCATTTTGCTAAATGCCGAACTGGTGCGTGCTGAAGTATGAGGGGTGACTGTTCAGATTGGAATTGCTGGCTTGGTTCTCCTGCTTCTGAACGGCCTCGCCATGCAGAGGATTCTGTCAGCGGAGACAGTAAAAGTGAAATATGAGAACTAGGCAGACTAAGCAACCACATAGCTGTGAGAGTGGAGAGGCACCTACAATTTTCCGCAACTCCCTTAAAGTGATGCACATTTAGGACAAGAAACGAAGAGAACCCATCACAAAACAAATCGATGTCGATGGTTATGTATTTTGTTGCGATGTGTCAGCTTTGGAGACCTGTTCAGTTAATGAGTCACGCAGCATTTTATGAATAGTTTAGATGTATGGTTGGGGTCAGTTTATAAGAACTTGGTCAGTTTGTCCGTTGTAGGTCAATGAAAATATGGGCGGCACAGTGGCGCAGTAGTTAGCACCGCAGCTTCACAGCTCCAGCGACCCGGGTTCAATTCTGGGTACTGCCTGTGTGGAGTTTGCAAGATCTCCCTGTGTCTGCGTGGGTTTTCTCCGGGTGCTCCGGTTTCATCCCACATGCCAAAAGACTTGCAGAGTGATCGGTAAATTGGCCATTATTAATTGCCCCTAGTATAGGTAGTTGGTAAAGAAATATAGGGACAGGTGGGGATGTGGTAGGACTATGGAATTAGTGTCAGATTCGTATAAATTGTGGTTGATGGTCGGCACAGACCCGGTGGGCCGAAGGGCCTGTTTCAGTGCTGTATCTCTAACTAACTACTGACTGTTTATGGTTAGTCACCAGTTGATGTTCTGTGTGCCATTCAATAGATGCCGTGTACATTTATTTTCTTGACCTTGAAACAGTTAAGAAATACTGTATGAATTTAGGGTGTCTCGTGTGAAAACACATATTGCATCAGTTGGAGCCATTAGTGCAGTTTATGGAGGAGGATCTACCAGTGGCGGTAAGCATCATGATATTAAACATAATGTCAAGAAAACCTGCTGTAAAAAGGGGATTTTTTTAAAACTTCATGGATAGGAAACCTACTTTAAACGTTTAATGAAACAGAAGAAGCTGGAATTCGACAGTTAACTTGTTTAGAACGCTGGCAGACAAGATGGTCACCACAATTTGTATTTGAACACCTTGCACATTCCAAGGCCTCAAAGAGGAGACACATGTCTGATGGGCCTGTACACAAAATAATGACTTTGTCTACTGAGTTAATCACAGGAGATTCCTTTCATTAGAAGGCTGCACAGAGCCAGCCTACAACATTAACCTTGAAAGAGCCAATCCTCCAGGTGTAAACGTTAACATCCTGAGGCCTGAGGGACTGAAATTACTAAACTTGAATCCCATTACAATGTTCCAGGCAATACACTGAGGCAGTCATGTGACCGTCGGTCCATCTCTGTGAAAGCTGGGAGTTACCCCTTGGAAAAAGCACACAAGCCATGTGCAGAAGCCATGACGGGTGTCTCTTTCCCTCGCTCCAGAAGACCTCGTGTGGGGCAAGTAAAGCTGTTTGCTGGATGCAAGATAGACTGTGTTCTGGACTCTAATCCAAACACCAATCAACTTATTATCACGCTGTAATTTAGGTGTGTGTTTGCGTGCCTCTGTTTGTTTGTGTGCCTGTGTGCGTGTGTGAATGTGTGGTGTAATTTTTTTCTTAGATCGGATTATTAAGTATAACAAACTCACCTCTTCCTTGTTTAACCTCAAGAAAACCTGTCCAATTGTTTATTTTACGATCACAACAAAGGAAAAATGTAAAACACTCACTGAAGTGATAAATACATCCAGTGTTTAGAAAGGAATAAACCCTGCTGCGGTTAAATAAGAGGAAGGACAAGTGTGGAGTCGTGTGACCCTCATCACCTGATCGTAACAATAACCAATGCACTAATCCGTATTCCAAAGAGACGAGGATATCACTGTGCAAATGTAGCCAGTGCACTGTTTAGTCTTCCCCACCAGAGGTATAAACTGGTATTCACCAAATGAGGTAGATATTACTATATCAATGTAGTCTTTGCGCTCATCGTTGATATATAACTATAATACTGCACTGTCATACCGACAAAAGAATGGAGGTATTACTGTATGAACGCAACAATTGTACTATGCAGTATTCACCAGCAGAGGGAGGCAGTACTTGTTAAATGCACGCATGGCACTGATCAAAATCCACAGGCAGATATGGACAGTATTATATCAATGTAACTATAGCGCTGTGCAGTTTTCAGCAGTGGAATAGTCAAACAAATTATATTCTGGGCTTTGGAACGTTTCAATTCCTGCCTGTGCAATATCTGGCAAGTACACTGTTTGACAAATAAGGTGTTCAGATGAAAGCATGTCACTGACCTTGTATGTTTAGTGACTGTCACAATGTCAGGCGCTTCCTGTCAGTTCAACAGAACAACAAAGCATACAGTGAATGTTCTGAGGCTCTGCAGACTGTGAGCTGCTTTTCACATATTTCGGTAATGGAAATTATTTTTTGATTCTAAATGATCACTATTTATAAAGCACATTCCTGTATGCTTGCAGGGAACACACCACGTCCCACCCCGGACAATTCAACGATGGTGAATTTTTAGACCTTCTGATTACCAGTCAGTGTGTCTTTGTGTTCTGCTTCTCTCGACAGTCTCTCTGAGTGGCCACGTTTCTGCAAAGATTTCACAAGTTACCTTCTAAAGCAACACAGTCCTTATATGGAGTATAGTTGTGCAGCATTTCTGAGAAGAACGGTTCAGAAACACTCTGCCACTCTCCAGTTGGCGAATGCAGCAAAACTGTACAAGAAAATAAGTGATTGCTGTATTTCTGGTAATGTTGGTAATGATAATGGAGGGGACTGCCCTCAACATCAAGGCAGCATTTGACCAAGTGTGTGCCTAAAGAGATCACTTTCCTAATCCCATCATATTCCCCTTTGCCATCCTGATACCATTTTCTTCAGAAAAGTCGAAATACTGCGGATGCTGGTAATCTGAACTGTGAACGGAAAATGTTCGACCTACTTTGTAGGCGAGGCAGCATTTTTAGAAAGAGAAACAGACTTAAACTACCCTGCTGGAGAATTTTCTTCCGAACTGAAAAATGTTGTGCTGCAGCAAAGGTTAGAAGGTTATCGTGGTACATGGAAATGTGCAGTTATCAGTTCACCCATGAACTTATTGAATGGTGGAGCAGGCTCGAAGGGTCGAGTGACCTACTCCTGCTCTTAATTCGTATGCTCGTATGTCTGTATGTTCATATGACACTACCCTGAGGAACTCCTGCAGTGATATATGGGAGCTGAGATGATTGGCCTCCAACAACCACAACCTTCCTCCTTTGTGCTAGGTGTGACTCCAGCCAGCAGAGCGTTTTCCCACAAATTCCCATTGACTTCAGATTTGTTCCGGCTTCTTGATGCCACACTCGGTCAAATGTTGCCTGGATGTCAAGGCTGCCACTTTCAGGATGTCAAGGCAGTCACTTTCAACACATGTCTTGAGTTCAGCTCTTTTGTGCATGTTTGAACCAAGGCTGTAATAATATCAGGAGCTGAATGGCCATGGTAGAACCCAAACTGAGCTCACTGCGCAGGTTATTGCAGAGCAAGTGGCGCTTGAAAGCACTGTCAACGACACCTTCCATCACGTTACTGATGATTGAGAGTAAACCGTTGGGGCGAAGATGGCCTGGATGGACTTGTCCTGCTTTTTGTGTACAGGACATACCTGGACAATGTTTCACATTGCAGGGTAGATGCCAGTGTTGTAGCTATACGGGAACAGCTTGGCTAGGGGTGTGGCAAGATCTGGAGCACAGGGCTTCAGTACATTTGCCGGAATGTTGTCAGGCCCCATAGCCTTTGCAGTATCCAATGCCTTTAGTCGTTTCATGACATCACACGGAGTGAATCGAATTGGCTGAAGACTGGCATCTGTGATGCAAATGACCTCAGGAGGAGGCCGAGATGGATCATCAACTCAGCACGTCTGGCTGAAAATTGTTGCAAATGCTTCAGCCTTATCTTTTGCACTGATTTGCTGGGCTCCCCCCATCATTGAGGATGGGGATATTTGTGCAGCCACCTCCTTCAGATAGTTCTTTAATTGTTCACCACAATTCACGACTGAATGTGGCAGGACTGCGGAGGTTAGATCTGATCCATTGGGTATGGGATGGCTGAGCATTGACTATCACATGCTCCTTATGTAGTTTGGCACGCAGATACTCCTGTATTGTACCGTCACCATGTTGATACCTCATCTTTAGGTATGCTTGATGCTGCTCCTGGCATGCCCTCCTGCACTCTTCATTGAACCAGGGCTGATCTCCCGGCTTGATGGTAATGGTAGAGTGGGAGATATGCCGGGCCATGAGGTTACAGATTGTTGTTGAATACAATTCTGCTGCTGCTGATGACTCAAAGCGCCTCATGGATGCCCAGCTTAGCATTACTATATCTGTTCGAAATGTATCCCATTTAACAATGTGGTAGTGCAACATACCAAGATGAAGGGTTTCCTCAATGTGAAGGCGGGACGTCGTCTCCACAAAGACTGTGCGGTGGTCACTCAGACCAATACTGCCGTGGACAGTTGCACCTGTGGCAGGCATATTGGTGAGGACGAGGCAAGTATGTTTTCCTTCGTGTTGGTTCCCTCACCACCTGCTGCATACCCAGTCAAGCAGTTATGTCCGTTAGCACTCGGCCAGCTCGGTCAGTCGTGGTGATACGGAGTCACTCTCGGTGATGGACATTGAAGTCCTCCACCAGAGTACATTTCGTGCCCTTGCCACCCTCAGTGCTTCCTTTAAGTGGGTTTCAACGTGGAGGAGGACTGAGTCATCAGCTGAGGGAGGGCGGTAGGCTGTAATCAGCAGGAGGTTTCCTTGTCCATGTTTCACCTGATGCTATGAGGCTTCATGGGGTCTGGAGTGTATGTGGAGAACACCCTGGCAGCTCGGCTACTCCCTCATGACCGTATGCCACTGGGACGCCACCTCTGCTGGGTCCGTCCTACCGGACGGTCCAGACATATCCGGGAATGTGATGCAGGTGTCTGGGACATTATCTGTAATATATGTTTCCATGAGTATGACTATGTCAGGCTGTTGCTTAACTAGTCTCTAGGACAGCACTCCTGACTGTGGCACAAGTTCCCAGATTTTAGTGAGGAGGACTTTGCAGGGTTAACAGGCCTCCATTTGTCGTTGTTGCTTCTGGTACCTAGGTGGATGACGGGTCGTGCCGCATTGCCCAGGTATTGATGCATTTACACATTGAGTCACAAATGGTGCTGAATATTGTGCACTCAGCAGTGAGCATCTCCATTTCTGACCGTAGGTTAGAAGGAAGGTGATTGAGGAAGCAGCTGAAGATCGTTGGGCCGAGGACACTAACGTGAAGGAACTCCTGCAGTGATGTCCTGGGACTGAGATCGATGGCCTACAAAAACTACAACCAGCTTCCTTTGTGCTAGGTATGATTCCAGCCAACGTCGGATCTTTGCCTCTGATTTGCATTTATTCTAGTTTTGCTAAGGCTCCTTGATTTCCGACTCGGTCAAAAGCTGCCTCGATGTCAGCTCTTGAGTTCAGCTCTTTTATCCATGTTTGAAGTAAGGCTGTATTGAGGTCAGGAGCTGATTTGCCCTGGCAGAAACAAAACTGAACTTCACTGAGCACACTACTGCTGAGTGAGTGATGCTTGATAGCTCTGTTGATGGCAGGGGAGGCGTTGGCTTTGTGATAATGACACTGCAATAGTAATCCAGAGGCCCAGGCTATTGCTCTGGGGTCATGAGTTAGAATCCCACCAGGGAAGATAGTGACAATTGAATTCAATTTATAAAATCCGGAATTAAAAAGCTGGTCTCATGGTGCCATTGTTGTGAAAAGGTAATACAAAATTATTAATTGTTGTAAAGGCCATTTGGTTCACTAATGTTCTTTAGGGATGGAAATCTGCCGTCCTTACCTGGTCTGGCCTACATATGACTCCAGACCCACAGAAATGTGGTTGACTCTAAAATGGTCGAGCAAGCCACTCACTGTTAAGGCAATTTTTGACGGGCCATAAATGCTGGCCTTGTCAGCGCCTCCCACATCCCATGACCTAATGAGAACACCTTCCATCACTTTTCTGAGCATTGAGAGTAGTCCGAAACAGTGGGAGCTGGCCAGGTTGGATTTCTACTGCTTTTTGTGGGCACGGTATACTTGGGCAATTTTAGACATTGCTGGGTTGATGCCAGTGTTGTAGCTGTTCTGGAACAGTTTGGCTAGGGGCATGGCAAGCTCCAGAGCACAAGTTTTCAGTACTATTGCTGAAATATTGTCAGGCTTATGGCCTTTGCAGTATCCAGTGCCTTCAGTCGTTTCCTGATATCATTTGGAGTGAATAGCATTGGCGAAAGACTGGCATCTGTCATGTTAGGGATCTCAAGAGGAGGCCGAGATGCATCATCCACTTGGCCGTTCTGGCTGAAAATTGTTGCAAATGCTTCAGACTTATCTTTTACACTGATGTGATGGGCTCCCCCATCAATGAAGATGGGGAAAGGTGAGGAGCCACCTCCTCCAGTTAGTTGCTGAATTGTCCACGGCTATTCACGACTATAAGTGGCAGGACTGCAAAACTTAGATCTGATCCATTGGTTGTGGGATCACTTAGAATTGTTTACTGTATGCTGCTTCCGGTGTTTTGCAAACAACTAGGCATGTGTTGTACCTCCACTAGGTTGACACCTCATTTTTAGATATGCCTGGTGCTGCTCCTGGCATGCCCTTCATTGAACAAGAGTTGGTCCGCCGGCTTGATAGTAATGGTAGAGTTGGGTAAATGCCGGGCCATGAGGTTACAAATTTTGATTGAGTACAATTCTGCTGCTGCTGATGGCCCACATCGCCTCATGCATGCCCAGGTTTGAGTTGCTGGGTCTGTATGAAAGCACGGTGCTAGTGTCACACAACACGATGGTGGGTACCCTCAGTGTGAAGACGGCACTTTGTCTCCACAAGGACTGTGTGATGATCACTCCTACTAAAACTGTCATTGACAGATGCATCTGTGACAGGCAGATTGGCGAGGACGAGGTCTAATAGATTTTCCTTTCTTGCTTGTTCTGCCACCGACTACCGTAGACCCAGTCTGGCAGCTGTGTTCCTTAGAACTCGGCCACCTCGGTCAGTAGTGGTGCCACCCAGCCATTCTAGCTGATGGACAATGAAGTCCCCTACCCAGAGTACATTCTGTGCCTCTGCTACCATCAGTGATTCTTCCAATTGGTGTTCAACAAAGAGAAGCACTGATTCAATAGCTGAGGCAGGGCTGTAGATAGTAATCAACAGGTGGTTTCGTTGTCCATGTTTGACCTGATGCCATGAAGCTTCATGGGGTCTGCAGTCAAGGATCTGTCCTGCCGCTGGGAGAGGACACGCCCAGGGATGGTTCTGGTGGTGCCTGGAACATTGTGAGGTACGAATCGGTGAATATGAGTATGTTTTCTGCTGCTAATCTAGTCTGTGCTACTGCTCTCCCTATTTTGGCACAAGCCCCCAGATGTTCATTGACGATTTCGCAGGGTCGAAAAGGCTGGGTTTGCTTTTGTTGTTTCTGGCGCCTAGCTCGATGCAAGGTTGTCCCTCCAGTTTCATTGCTTTTCTTAGATTTTGTAGTCGTTCAATACAATTGAGTAGCTTGCTAGGTCATTTCAGAATCAAGCACATTTCGGTGGGTCTGGAGTCACATGTACGCCAGACCAGGTTACGATGGTAGATTAGTGAACCAGGTGAGTTTTTACAACAATGGGCAATGGTTTCATGGTCACCATTAGAATAGATATTTGAATTCCAGACGTTTATTAATTGAATTTAAATTTTCCGATTTCTTATGGTAAGATTCGAACCGATGTCCCCAGAGCATTAGCCTGGCCCTCTGGGGGCTACTAGTCCAGTGGTATCAACACTACGCCACCGCCTCCCCATGATTCAGCTTGAGGAGAGGCAGAGCTTTAACACTGGTCTAATTCCGGTAAATTCCCTCCTCACATCTTCTAACTCTTTATCTAGTCTGGTATTTTCTGTCTATAAATCATTTTAATCCAAGATTTGCTCTCATTTTCTCTACATCTAATGTGCAGTGTCATTACCTCCTGATCCCAGAGGAACTTATTGTGCAAGAAGCAAATGTTCCCCTGCCAACTTTATTTTCCTTCTATAACTTATCTGCTGGTCCCTTCAATGCTTTGTGTTTGTTTTATTGAACTGTGAGGTGCAGAGATGATCACCATTGCCCAACTGTTCTCATTCCTTTTTTTTAGCCAAATTTGCATTTCTGGATGCTCTCAGAGCTACTGCTGGGAATGGAATTGTAAACCCCACTGGAATCTTCCAAAATACATTGTTCCAGGTTTGACTGTTTTTCACAATAATTTCAGAGGATGACGGGCCCCCATTTTACTTCTATTTTGAATTATTTTTTCTATTTTTCTTTTTTATATTTTGTCAGTGTTTATTTTATTTTATTTAATCTTAGTTTGTTCAGTTTCCTTACCCACTATTTTAATGTTTGTGCTTGTGGATGTTCAATTCTCAGTTCGTTATCACCCTATCTGCACTAATGCTTTGTCTTCCAACACACCATTAACATATTGTTTGCCTTTGCTCCATGACCTTCTTGTCAGCTATTCTGTGACCTTGTCCTATCTACATCTTCTCCTTTGTTATATCTTGCCCCACCCCCGCTTTACTTGTTTAAAACCTTTCACATTTCTAATATTTGCCAGTTCTGACGAAGGGTCACTGACCTGAAACGTTAACTCTGCTTCTGTCTCCACAGATGCTGCCAGACGTGCTGAGTATTTCCAGAAATACTTGTTTTTTTTAATTTAAGATTTCCAGCATCCCCAGTATTTTGTTTTCATTTTGGTGACTGTTTTTTTGTCAGGCTGCTGATCAACTATTCCCAGTGATGTGCGAACGGCATTGCACTTCTGGCTTCATGCATTCAAAGTTCTCTCAACGTTCTGGACCCCTCTTAGTAAGGTCACACACGTTTCACCGAGTGTAAGCTCTATCTGTCTCATGGCAAACTGAGATTATCGTTTCTCACAAACCAAGTAAACCAAGCCTTTTTTTCCGCCCTGTGATTCCTCTCCAACACTTCTCTAAGATCTGTTCAAGTGTTAAAGATTACCTAAAAGGAGGTCGTGTATTTATAAGCAGTTTATTTAGGAGCAATAGTTCAAATACAACACAAAATCAGAATAGACAATATGGACATCCGACCTGTGACATGTGAAAATGGTTTTCTATCCCGGATCGGTTGGATGGAATGGCCTGGTCTCTGCTTTCTGAACTGCGACAGGGAGAATGGTTTGCTATCCTGGATTGGATTGATGGAATAGAAAACATAGACAAATCGTACTGGGATTAAGCCATTCGGCCCTTCGAGCCTGCTCTGCCATTCAATACGATCAAGGCTGTTCCTCCAAACTCAGTAACTTGTTCACGCTTTCTCCCTATATGCCTTGATCCCATTAGCCCAAAGAACTACATAAAACCCTTTCTGGAAGATATTTTAATGAACTGGCCTCAACTGCTGTCCGTGGTATGGAATTCCACAGGTTCACCAGTCTACGGGGGAAGAAATCTCTCCTCATCTCAGTCCTGAATTGCGTACCCCCTATCCTAAGAATGTTACCCCTTGTCCTGGGCTTTCTGCCATCGGGAACATCCTTCCTGCATCTAGTCTGTACAGTCCTGTTAGAATTTTGTAGGTTTCTGTGAGCTCCCCTCTCATTCTTCTAAGCTGTAGCGAATGCAAGCCGAATTGACCCAATCTCTCTTCATACACCAGTCCTGCCATTCCAGGAATCAGTCTGGTGAACCGTCGCTGCACTCGCTCCATAGCAAGAACATCCTTCCTCAGATAAGGAGACCAAAGCTGCACACAATACTCCAGATGTGGTCTCACAAGTCCTTGTATAATTGCAGCAAAACGCCATTGCTACTGTACTCGAATCCTTTCGCTATGAAGGCGAACAACCATTTGCCTTCTTAATGGCTGGCTGCACCTGCATGCTTTCTTTCAGCGACCGGTGCACAAGGACACCCAGTTCTCGCTGCACCTCCCACTTTTCCAATATATCGCCGTTCAGATAATAGTATGCCTTTCTGTTTTTGCCACCAAAGTGCATAACCTCACATTTATCCACATTATACTGCATCTGCCATGCATTTGCCCACTCACTCAACCTGTCCAAATTACACTGGCGCTTCTTTGCATCCTCCTCACAGCTCCCACTCCCTCCCAGTTTTGTCTCATCTGCAAACTTGGATATGTTACATTTAATTCCTTCATCTACATCATTAATATTCGGGTGGCACAGTGGGGCAGTGGTTAGCACCTCAGCCTCACAGCTCCAGCGACCGGGGTGCTCCCTGTGACTGCACGGGTTTCTGCCCGGTGGTATGGTTTCCTCCCACAGCCAAAGACTTGCAGGTTGATAGGTAAATTGACCATTGTAAATTGCCCCTAGAATAGGTAAGAGAACGGTGGGAATGTGGTAGGAAATATGGGATTAACGTAAGATTAGTATAACTGGGTGGTTGTCAGTAGGCACAGACTCGTTGGGCCAAAGAGCCTGTTTGATTGCTGCATCTCTCTATGACTGTAGATATTGTGCATAGCTGGGTTCCAGCACTGATCCCTGCGGTACGCCACTAGTCACTGCCTGCCACTTGGAAAAATTCCCCATTTTATTCCTACTCTTTTTTTGCTGTCTGCCAACCAATTCTGTTTCCATATCAGTACCTTACCCCCAATCCCACTTGCTTCAATTTTGCACGCTAATCTCTTATTTGGGACCTTATCGAAAGCCTTCTGCATGTCCAAATACAGCACATCCACTCGTTCTCCTTTATCTATTCTGCTAGTTACATCCTCAAAAAGATTCCAGTAGATTAATAAAGTATGATTTTCCTTTCCTAAATCCATGTTGACTTGGTCCGATCCTGACATTGTTTTCCAAGTACTCTGCTATTACATTTTTTACACTGGACTCTCGCATTTTCCTCAACAATGATGTCAGACTAACCGGTCCATAATTCCCTGTTTTCTCTCTCCCTCCTTTTTAAAAATAGTGGGGGTGCAGTAGCTACCCTCCAATCCGTTGGAACTGTTCCAGAATCTTTATAATTTTGAAAAATGACCAGCAATGCATCTACTATTTCTAGGGCCGCTTCCTTAAGTACTCTGGGATGCAGATTACCAGGTCATGGGGATTTATCGGCTTTCAATCCCATCAATTTCCCGAACTCCATTTCCTGCTTTCATACAGTTCCTCTTTCTAACTAGATCCTATGTTCCCCAAGATTCTGGGAGATAATTTGTGTCCTCCTTTGTGAAGACAGAACCAAAGTATGTATTTAATTGGTCTGTAATTTATTTTTCCCCATTATAAATGCCCCCGTTTCTGACTGTAAGGGACCCAAATTTGTCTTCACTAATCTTTTTCTCTTCACACATCTATAGAAGCTTTTACAGTCAGTTTTTATGCTCTCCGCAAGCGTACACTCATGCTCTATTTTCCCCTTCCTAATCAATCACTTTGTCCTCCTTTGCTGAATTCTAAATTGCTCCCAATCCACAGCTTTGCTGCTTGATCTGGCCATTTTATGCTTCTCCTCTTTGGATCTAATGCTATCCCTGATTTTGTCAGCCACGGTTGAGTTACCTTTCCCGTTTTATTTTTGCACCAGGCAGGAATGAACAATTGTTGTAATTCATCCATGCGCTCTTTAAATGCTAGCCATTGCCTATCCATTGTCAACCCTTTAAGTAACGTCCCCCAATCCATCAGAGCCATGTTGCGCTTCATATTTGCATAGTTTCCTTTATTTAAATTCAGGACTTTAGTCCAGGAATCAACTCTCTCACTCTCCATCTGAATGATGCATCCTACCATGTTATGGTCGTTCTTTCCCAAATGGCACCACACAACAAGATTGTGAACTAGCACATTCTCATTTCACAATACCCAGTCTAGGATGGCCTGTTCTGTAGCAGGTTCCTCAACAGATTGGACCAAAAAAATTATGTACGCACTCCAGAAATTTATCCTCTCCAGTATTATTGATAATTAGGTTTGTCCAGTCTATATGCAGATTAACATCACCCATAATTGCAGTTGCACCTTGGTCTCTGCTGTCTGACCTGTGACAGGTGAGAATGGTTTACTATCCAGGATCGAATGGATGGAATGGCCTGGCCTCTGCTGTCTGCCATACTGTTCACTGCCGTGCCTTTCGGCTGATCACGGTATTGAGCCGAAGTGAACATGGATCCACCTTGAGGAGCCTCCTCATCTCGTCCGTGTTTTTCTCTTCTCTGATGCCCATTTATGTACTTTAATTTGGGGGCTGGTGGTTGTCTTATGCCAATCTCTTGACCAATTACATCTTCTCATTCAATGGTCCAATTACCAAGGGACCAGGTACCCAAGGTGGACGCCTCCTATTCCAGCCCCCAGCACATAAGGTCATCCCTTTGCTTATCACTGGTAAGGACCTCTTATTAACTTCAGTGAGACAAGGTAAGAGATGGTAATATTATTTTCGGCAACGTTTGTGATTGTTACTTGCTGTACTATTCAACTCAGGAACATCGATATTTTAAAACAAATAGAGGAAGATATGTTTTTATTTAATCTTTTCAAGAGATATGAGGTTCGCTGGCAAGGCCAGCATTTGTTCCCAACCCAAATTGCCCTTGATGTGCCCTATGCTTGATACAGGTGTACAGGAAACGGACCGAAACTGACCAGCATGAATTTTGAAGGCCGAAAGGGCTTTTTCTCCAAGCTAAAGTAACCTGTTAATTGCTTCAAGCAGTTTCCATTGCAGATTAACGGAGTCACTAGTGAAAGAATAAAAAACACATTCATGCTGCAGAATATTTAACAAAAAGCGGAAAAGTCATACAACTTGAGTCAAAACCGAAAAAGACTTACTTCAAAGTTATGTTTCACTTTGCTTCCTAGTTAGAACTTTGGATAAGCTTCACGTACATAGAAACATGCAGAGAAGCCAGTGGTATAGCGGTGATGTCACCAGACCAGTAACACAAAGGCCCAGACGATTCCTCTAGAAGTCCACTCTTAGTTAGCAGCAAAGTGACGGAAGGGATCATCGACAGTGCTATCAAACAGCACTTGCTCAACGACAGGACAGACCCAATAGAGGTGTAGGTACAGTGGTATACTGTAGGGATGGTGCTGACCTGTAAGTCCACAACATTGACTCTGGCCCCCATGAAACCTCATGCCATCTGGTCAAACATGGGCAAGGAAACCTCCTCTTGATTACCACCTACCGCCCTCCCTCAGCTGATGAATCAGTACACCTCCATGTTGAACAGCACCAGGAGGAAACACTGAGGGTTGCATGTGTGCCGAATGTACTCTGGTTGGGAAGATCCAATGGCTGTCAGCAAGAGTGGCTAAGGAGCACCACTACTGAAGAAGCTGGCCGAGTCCAAAAGGACATAGCTGCTAGATTTGGCATGTGGCAGAAAGTGAGGGGACCAACTCAAGGGAAAAAAACTTATTTGACCGCGTCTCACCAATCTGCCTGCCGCAGATGCATCTGTCACTGACAGTATTGGGAGGTGTGACCAGTACACAGTCCTTGTGGAGACAAAGTCCCACCTTCACATTGAGGATATCTTCCATTGTTTTGTGCGGCACTACCACCATGCTAAATGGGATAGATTTCAAACAGATCCAGCAACTCATAACCTGGCATCCTTGAGGTACAGTGGGCCATCAGTAGCAGCAGGATTGTACTCAACCATAATCTGTAATCTCATGGCCCGGCATGTTCCTCATTTTGCTATTACCATCAAGCCGGGGTATCAACCCCGGTTCAATGAAGAGTTCAGGAAGGCATGCCAGCAGCAACACCAGGCATACCTAAAAATGAGGTGTCAACCAGGTAACTTGCGCCTTACAGCATGCAAAACAGTGTAAGCAGCACGCAGTAAACAGAACGTAACGATCTCATAACCAACAGATCAGATTTAAGCTTTGCAGTCAACTCACATTCAGTCGTGAATGGTGGTGGACAATTAAATAACGAACTGGAGGAGGTGGCTCCACAAATATCCCCATCCTCAATGATGGGGGAGCTCATCACATCAGTGCTAAAGATAAAGCTAAAGAATTTCTAACAATCCCCAGCCATAGGTTCCAAATGGATGATCAATCTCGACCTGTCCCTGAGGTCCCCAGCATCACGGATCCCGGTTTTCAGCCAATTCGCTTGACTTGGGTTTATATAAAAAAAAAACGACTGAAGGCTCAGGATACTGCAACAACTATGGGCCCTGACGATATAACGGCAATTCTACTGAAGTCCTGTGTTCATTGCTTTCCACACCTCGAGTCAAACTGATCCAGGACAGCTACAACATTGGCAGCAACCTGGCAGTGCGGAAAATTTCCCAGTTATGTCCTGTACACAAAAAGCAGGACAAATCGAACCCAGCCAATTACCGCGCTATCAGTTTACTCTCGATCATCAGTAAAGTGATGGATGGTGTCACCGACAATGTTATCAAGCTGCACTTGCTTAGCAATAGCCTGCTCAGTGACGCTCAGTTTGGATTCCGCCAGGGCCACTATGCTCCTGACCTCAGTACATCCTTGGGTCAAACATGGACAAAAGAGCTAAACTCAAGAGGTGAGGTGAGAGCCACTGCCCTTGATTTCAAGGCAGCATTTGACCGAGTATGGCATCAAGGAGTCCTAGCAAAACTGAAGTTAATGGGAATCGGGGCGAAAACACTCCGCTGGTTGGAAATGTACCTCGTGCAAAGGAGGATGGTTGTAGTTGTTGGTGGTCAATCATCTCCGCAACTGGATATCACTGCAGGAGTTTTGCATGATAGTATCCAAGCCCCACCATTGTCATTTGCTTCATCAATGACCTTCCTTCAATCATAAGGTCAGAAATGGAGAAGTTCGCTGCTGGTTGAACAATGCTGAGCACCATTCATGACTGCATGCAGAAATGCATCAAGACCCAGACATTTTCCAGGCATAGGCTGATATCTGCTCTGTAATTCAATAAGAGGGTGGCTGATCTTAGAGTCATACAGCACTGAAACAGGCCCTTCGGCCCAACGAGTCTGCGCCGAATTGTAATGCCTAATTAAAGATGAGGTGCTCTTCCTCGAGCGGCTGTTGAACTTCATTGGAACAGTTCCGAAGGCTGTCGACAGAGATGTCAGCATGGCAGCAAGGTCGAGAATTAAAATGACAGGAGATCAGAAGTTCAGGGTCAAGCTTGTAGTCTGTATAGAAATGTTCAAAGTGGTCACCTAGTCTGCGTTTATCTCCCCATTGTAGAGGAGACTGCAACATGAGCAGTGAATACAGTATGCTGACTTTAATGAAGTACAAATGAATAGCTGTTTCATCTTGAGTGAGTATTTACGGCCTTGGACAGTCAGACTGTGTTAGGGCAGTTGCTACATCCCCTGCTCTTGCATGGGAGGGAGAGTGGGTATTGAATGGGATAAAGGTTTGGAGCAGGGTGTCACGGAGGGAATGGTCCCTGTGGAATACTTAAAGGCAAGGGGAAGATGTGTTTCCAGGCATCACACTAGAGATGGGGGAAATGATGGAGGATGCGGCATTGAATGCACAGTCTGGTGGGGTGCAAGGTGAGGACAAGAGAACCATATCTGCAAAGGAATTTGAGATAAAGTCCTGGAAATGGAATGGAAATTGAAGGAGGAGGCTGGAGGGAACGGGTTCATAAACTCCGGGGCAAATTAAGCTTCACACTCACTGAGTGCAGACCCAGACTCCAGTGCAAAACAGGGAACATTTTCCGACTTCCAATCACCTGGTGTAGTCCTCAAACCCCCATAACATTCTCCAGGTCTCACATTTACACCAAGCAGGGTGGCAGCTGCGGTGTTTCACCCGGTGACAGGCCCGGGTTAACGGCTGCCATTTTTGGAGGGGACAATGTACTGCAGGGCGCCTCTGCAGCCATCCTGGACCAGGAAGCAAGGGGAGAGAATATTGTGAATTCCGCTGCTGGACTGACAGTCATGGCTTTTGTAAACTCCTTTTACAGGGATCTGGAAGGGGAAGATTGACAAATGGGAAATTCAAATCAAGCAACACATCAAGGTCTGACTGTCACTTGATTCATGAGGACCTGAATATCAAACGTCTTTAAATGTGGAAGGAAAAAAGGTTAGTCACTTCTGTCCATGAGAAAAGTTGTCAAGTATCAGTACTGAGATATACAAAGCCCTGGTTAGACCACTTCTGGACTATTGTGTTCACTTCTGTGCACCACACCTTCGGAAGGATATTTTGGCCCTGGAGACAGTGCAGCATAGATTTACCTGAATGGTACCTTGTCTCCAAGGGTTAAATTAACAAAGAAGAAAGAACGGTACAGCACAGGAACAGGTCATTTGGCCCTCGAAGCCTGCACCGATCTTGAAGCCTGCCTAAACTAAAACCTGACAAGGACAGATTACACAAATGAGTCACAGTAAATACAGCACATAAGGAGGACATTCAGCTTTCTGACTTGATGCCAGCTGCCTTTAGACAAATCTAATAATCCCATTCCCCCGTTCTATCCCTATAGGTCTGCAGGTTTAAATCCGGGAAGTGCCCATTCATTTGCCTTTTTAAATCATTGAATTTCTCCACTTCTACCACACTGTAAGGCAGCGAGTTCCAGGTCATTATCATTCACTATGTAAAAACATAGTTCCTCACATCCCCCTGTATATTTTGCCCAACCCCGCAAATCTGTGTTCCCTAGCCGGTGTACTATCAGTTAATAGGAACAGCTTTTCTTTGTCTACCTTACCTAGCCCTGTCATAATTTTGAACACCTCGATCAGATTTCCCATCATCTCCTTTGCTCCAAGGTGAACCAACACAGCTTCTCCAACCCAACCTTGTAGCTAAAATCTCTCACTCCTAAAACCGTTCTGGCAAATCTCCCATGCACCCTTTCTAGGACCTTCACATCTTTCCTAAAGTGTGGTAATTACGACTGGATACAATACTCTATTTGTGGCCTAGCCAGAGCTTTATAAACCCCTGCAGTCACTTGTGAAATTGCTGGAATCTCAACAGGTTCGATGATCAGTTAAATTCCTTTCCGTACACGGAGCAGATGAAGAACCACTTCCTGGTGTGGACTCACCTGTGGATCAGCAGGTGTTGATAAAAATTGAATCCCTTCCCACATGCTGTGCAGATAAACAGCCTCTCCCCAATGTGAGTGGGTTTGTGTATCAACAGATTATTTTTGCTTTCAAAGCTCTTCTCATAGTCAGAACGTTTAAATGGTTTTCCATAGAATCGTAGAATGTTTACAGAAGGAGACCATTTGACCCCTTGTGGCTGAGCTGGCTCTCTACAAGAGCAACACACCAAGTCCCACTCCCCCGCCAATTCCCCATAGTCCTACAAATTGTTTCTCTTCCGAAAATTTCTCCAATTTCCTTTTGAAGTTCACGATTGAATCTGCCTCCACGACACGCTCAGCTAGTGCATTCCAGATCTTAACCACTAGCTGCATAAAGAAGGTTTTTCCTCAAGCCGCCTTTGCTTCTTTTGACAATCACTTTAAATCAGTGTTGCTTGGTTCTTGCCTCTTCCACCAATTGCAACAGTTTCCCCCTATCTATTCTCTCCAGACCCTTCGTGATTTTGAGCACCTCTATCAAATTTCCTCTCAAGTTTCTCTGAGGGGAATGGTTCCAGCTTCTGCAGCATATACCTTTCAGAATTTCCTTGCCCTGCAACCAATCTTGTAAATCTTTTGTGTACCATTTCAACTGCGTAAGCATCCTTCCTAAAGTGTGGTGCTCAGATCTGGACACAATCTCCAGTACAGGCAGATCCAGCATTTTATAAAGCATTACCATTACTTCCTTACTTTTGTATGCTATCGCTCTATTTATAAAGCCCAGGATTCCACATGCTGTATTAACTGCTTTCTCAACCTGCCTTGCAACCTGCAGTGATATGTATTGATATATCCCCAGATCCCTCTGCTCCTGCACTCGTTTTAGAATTGTACCCCTTATTTTAAATTGCCTCTTCTCGTTCTTCCTATGAAAATGAATCACTTCGCACTTTTCTACATTAAATTACATCTGTCACATGTCCGCCCATTCCACCAGCCTGTCTATGTCTTCTTGCAATCTCTCACTATCCTCCTCACAGATCACAATACTTCCAGGTTTTGTGTCATCTTCAAATTTTGAAATTATGCTCTGCGCCCCCAACTCTAAGTCATTAATCTAGATCAAAGAAAGCAGTGGCCCTAATGCTTACCCATGGGAAACCCCACTAAATATCATCCTCCTGTCTGAGCAACAACTGTTCACCACTACTCGCTTATCTCTCAGCCATCCTAGAATCCATGCTTCTACTGTCCCTTTTATTCCATGGGCTCTAATTTTGTTGACATATCTGTTATGTGACACCTTATAAAATGTCTTTTGGAAGTCCATGTACACCACATAAACCACATTACCTTCATCAACCTTTCCATTGCCTCATCAAAAAAAAACTCAAGCAAGTAGTTGAACATGATTTTCCTTTAACTACTCCATGCGACTTTCCTTAATAAATCCAAATTTGTCCAAATAATTGTTACTTTTCTCATAGATTATTGTTTCTAAATGATTTCCCACCCCCAAGGTTAAACTGATTAGTTTGTAGATGTTGAGGTTGCAATTGCACACTTTTTGAACAATGGTGTAATATTTGCAATTCTCTGGTCCTCTGGCCGCACACTTATCTATGAAGGATTGGAAAATTATGGCCAGTATCTCCAGAATTCCCTGCCTTACTTCCATCAGTATTCTTGGATGTATCTCATCAGTTTATGTTGACTGAGCAACATTACGTACGGTCCTCCCGTGAGTGAGAGAGTGAGCAATTACCCCTTAACCTTCTGTATTCCAGGGAATACAGGTTTAGCTTATCTAATTTTTCCTCACAACCTGACCCTTGGAGAATGCCCATCTTCCCAAACACTTTGGCTTCATCGGCCATTTAGCAGCTTATCATGGACCAAATAGGCTGCTTGAAAAAAATGTATCGAATCTGGTTGTCTTCCAAATTGGTTTATTTTATATTAAAGGCATGTAATCAGTAAGTATGGAATTGAGTTTGTGTCGGAGCTTATGAAATTTGTGTTTCGTCATCACAGTAGCTAATTGGATGAATTTGTTGCATTTTCAAACATGGACGTTGGATCAGCAGTCTGATAATTTCGCAGCACTGGAAACGTGAAGAGAAATGGCGGTGCGGTAGAGTTGAGTGTCATAAGAAGACATGTTAAAAATAACGCTGTGCTTTCAAATGATACCGCTGAGGGACAGCAGTTAGACGAGGGAGAGGAAGGGGGCACGGACATTGGGAACACCAGTGTTAACAATGTGGTAACAGAAAGGGTAGTTATTGATGGTGATTCTATGGCTACGATTAGAAATATAAGAAAATAACATAAGGACATAAGAAACAGGAGAAAGAGTAGGCTATTTGGCCTCTCGAGCTTGCTGCACCATTCATGGCTGATTGGATTGTGTCCTTACTCCACTTTAATGCCTGCCCCAAAAACTCTTGGCTCCTTTGTCAATGAAAAATCTGCCTATCCCAGCCTTGAATACGTTGATTGACCCAGCCGCTAACTCTTTCTGGGAAAGAGCATTCCAAACGCTAACAACCCTGGAGGAGAAGAAATTCCTCCTCATCCCTGCCTTCAATGGGAGATTTCCGTATTTTTCAGATTGTGCCCAACAGTTCCAAATTCCCCCACGAGAGGAAACATCCTCTCTGCAGCTACCCTGTCAAGCCCCCTCAGAATCGTACATGCCTCAATAACATCACTTCTCATTCTTCTAAACTCCAAACACTATAGGCTCAACCTGCTTAACCTTTCTTTATAAGACAAACCACTCATCCCAGGAATCATCCGAGTGAATCTTCTCTGAACTGCTGCCAATACAAGTATATGCTTCCTTAAGTATGGTGGCCAAACCTCTATAAAGTACTCTAAGTCTGTCTCAGCAACGCTATGTGCAGTTTTAGCAAGAATTCCCAACTTTATACTCCACTCCGCCTTGCAATAAATGTCAGCATTCCATGTGCCTTCCTAATTACTTGCTATTTCTACATGCTTAATTATTCTGATTCATGTACAACAATACCCAGGTCCCCCTGCACCGCAGAATTTTTCCATCGCTCTCCATTTTAATAATATTTGTTTTTTACCCCTATTCTTCCAAGTTAAGTAGTCTAGCTCACATTTTCCCAATTATACTCCATTTGCCAATGTTTTTCCCACTCACCTAACCAATTCTAACACTTCATATAACTCTGCACCCTCCTCACAATTTGCTTTCCGACCTATTTTCGTATTGTGAGCAAAATTGGCTACTATTCCGTCGGTCACTTTATCCACTTTATGTAATTCATTAAAATAGACTGTAAATAGTTGCCGCCCATCACTCATCCCTATGGCACCTCACGGGTTACAGTTTTCCTACCGGAATATGACTCATTCATCCCAAGCCTTTGCTTCCTGTTAGTTAGCCATTCTACATCTATTCTAATATATTCCCCCCGCAGCATAAGCACTTGTCTTGTGTAGTAACCTTTTATGTGGCATCTTATCGAATGCTTTTTGGACATGCAAATGCACTACACCTACTGGTTAGAGATTAACATCAGTAGGGATAGCGAGCACGGAATTCCTAAAGGCAGATCATGGTTGACAAATCCAATTAATGTATTTGATGAAATAACAGTGAAGAAATATTGAAGGGAATGTGGTGGATGCGGTCAATATGGAGTTTCAGAAAGTCTTCGACAAAGTACAACATAAAAGGCATGTTAACAAAATTGAAACATATGGAATAGACCGGTCAGTGTCCAATTGGATAAAACATTGGCTCAAGGACAGATAACGGGGAGATTTGGTAAATTATTTTTTTTTCCAGACCGGAGGATAGTGGATAGTGCTGTTCCTCCCTATCAGTGCTCGGACCTCTGCCCTTTTTGCTCTATATATTAATGACATGCATTTGGAATACAGAGTAGAATTCCAAAATGTGCAGATGATGTGATTGCCTGGAACCTGCTGCCTGGGAAGGTGATGGAGGCAGGTAGATGGCAACGTTTAAGAGGCGTCTTGACAAATACATGAATAGGATGGGAATAGAAGGATACGGTTCCCGGAAGTGCAGAATATTTTAGTTAGACAGGCATCAAGATCGGTGCAGGCTTCGAGGACCGAATGGCCTATTACTGTGCTGTGTTGTTCTTTGTTCTTTGTTTTTGTTATTTGATGCCAAACTTGGAGCGATTGCAAACAGAGCGGATGTTGTGAACTGCCTGTCGCAGGAACTAGATAGGCTAGCACAATGGATAGACAAGTGGCAGATTACATTTAATACAGACAAGTGTGAGGCGATGCATTTTGCCAGAAGGCATAGGGTAAGGCAATATAGACTTAATGACACAGCTCAAAACGGTGTGTACGAACAGAGGGACCGGGGGCAGCATGTGCATCAGTCTTTGACTGTGGCAGGATTTATTGAGAGCGTGGTTAGTAAATCTGGTTGCATCTTCGGCTTCATAAATAGAAGCATTGTGTACGAAGGTGTAGAACCTATGCTGAACCTAGATAAAGATTTGGTTGGGTCCCAACTAGATCAATGCGTCCAGTTCCAGTCACACTTCAGGGAGAATATGAGAGTCATTGAGAGCTTGCAGAGGAGACTTTTCAGAATGGTTCCAGGAATGGGGGATCTGAGTTACAAGGTTAGGTTGGAAAAGCTGCGTTTGTTCTCTTTGGTGGAAAATAGATTGTGGGGAGTTTTGCTAGAGGTGAACAAGATATTACAATCTTAGATAAGTTAGAAAAGGAAAAAAAATGTTCAGTTAGCTGCTGGTGAAAGGGCTAGGGAACACAGTTTAAAATTCTGGGCAACAGAGGCAGGGGGAATATTAGAAACTATTTTATTTATGCAATGAGTGTTTCTGTCCTGGAACTCACCTCCCACGTAGGTAGTGGAAGCGGAGACAATCAATGATTCCAAAAGGAAATTGGATAGGCACCTGAAGGAAATAAACTCGAAGGCTACAGAGAATGAGCGAGGGAGTGGGACTGACTGATTTCTGCTGATAGCCGCCATGGCCTATGTGCGTCGAATGACCTCCTCCTGTGTAGTAAATGACTCTCTATGTCGTAATGACGCTATAAAGGACCGATAAGGTGTATGACGGGTTATAATGAACTATAAAAGCTTACAATGCATTATTATAAAGTTCATAAAATATTATACATCATTATAAATACTATGAATAATTATATAATGTTATAAAGGATTACTCAGGATTATGAAGGGTGATAAAGGGTTATAGCGGAATATATTATTTTCAAAGAATTATTCAGGTTATTAGGTATTATGAAGGGTTATAAAGGATTAGAAGGGATTATAATTGGTTATAACGTTCATAAAGCATTATGAAGTGGTAAAGTCTCCATAAATGAGTGTACAGGGCTATGATGAATCACAAAGTGTTATAAACGATTACGATTATTATAAAGTGTTATAAAGTTCTACAAATCATTATAAAGCAATCCAAATTATAGCAATGCATTGCGAAGTGTTATAAATGTTTATAAAGGGTTATAAATAATTATAAAGGATTAGGAAGGATTAAAAGGGTTATACAGGATTACCACGGGGTTTAAGGGATTATTAGCTGTTAGAAAGTGCAATAAAGACTTATGGATCATTATAGACTTCTGTAAAGAATTGTGAATGATTGTGAGGGATTATAAAGTGCTATAAATGATTGCACAGGACTAGAAACAATTGCAATGTAGAATAAACTGTTATAAAGGATTATAAAGGTTTGTAAAGGGTTATAACATATAAAACATATTATGGATTACAAAATATAAATTGATATTAGATGTTATAAAGTATTATAAAATGTTACAGTGGATTCTGAAGGGTTAAAAGGTTATAAAGGATTATAAAAAAAGAAAGAATTCTTAAAGATGTTGAAGGGTTATAAACGATTCAAACGATTATAAAAATAAAAAGGGTAATAAAGAATTACAAAGGCTTCTAAGGACTTATGAAATATTATAAAAGGTTGCAAAGGACTATACATATTATAAAGATGAGAGATTATTATGAACCAATATCCTGGGAGGGAGGTTTGCTAGTACTGTTCGGGAGGGTTTAAACTAGTTTGGGAGGGGGATGGGAACCGGACTTGTAATCCAGGGACCAGTGGGTCCACTCAGAAAGACAAAGAGTGTAGTGAGGTATTGGGGAAGGTAGCACTGTCACAGAGGACAGATGGGCACGGAGAAGGGTTAAAGTGCGTATACTTCAACGCAAGAAGCATCAGGAATAAGGTGAGTGAATTGAAGGCGTGGATGGGCACTTGGGACTACGATGTTGTGGCCATCACTGAAACGTGGATAGGTGAGGGGGAGGAATGGTTTTTGGAGGTACCTGGTTATAGATGTTTTCATAAGATTAGGAATGGTGGTAAAAGAGGTGGGGGGGTGGCATTGTTAGTTAGAAATAGTGTAACAACTGCTGAAAGAATTTTCGAGGAGGATCTGCCGACTGAGGCACTGTGGGTTGAGGTCAGGAACAGGAAAGGAGCAGTCACCTTGATGGGAGTTTTCTATAGGCCCCCCAATAGCAGCAGGGAGGTGGAAGAGCAGATTGGGAAACAGATTTTGGAAAGGAGCAGAAGTCACAGGGTAGTAATTATGGGGGATTTCAACTTCCCAAATATTGATTGGCAACTCTTTAGATCGAATAGTTTGGATGGGGTAGTGTTTGTGCAGTATGTCCAGGAAGCTTTTCTGACTCAGTATGTAGACTGCCCGACCAGAGGGGAGGCAATATTGGATTTGGTACTAGGTAATGAACCAGGGCAAGTGATAGAGCTGTTGGTGGGCGAGCACTTTGGAGATAGTGATCACAATTCTGTAGCATTCACTGTGGTAATGGAGAAGGATAGGTATGTGCAACAGGGCAAGGTTTACAATTGGGGGAAGGGTAGATATGATGCTGTCAGGCAGGAACTGAGGAGCATAAGTTGGGAGCATATGCTGGCAGGGAAGGGCACGGTCGAAATGTGGAACTTTTTCAAGGAGCAGATAGTAGGGGCCATTGATAAGCATGTCCCTGTCAGACAGGGAAGGGATGGTCATGTGAGGGAACCGTGGTTGACAAGAGAGGTTGAGAGTCTTGTTAGGAAGAAGAAGGAGGCGTATATAAAGTTGAGGAAAAAGGGCACAGGCATAGCTCTGGAGGGATACAAGATGGCCAGGAAGGATCTGAAGAAAGGGATTAGGAGAGCTAAGAGAGGGCATGAAAAATGCTTGGCGGGTAGGATAAAAGAAAACCCCAAGGCCTTTTACGCGTATGTCAGAAATATGAGGATGACTAGGGGGACCATAGGTCCGGTCAAGGACAATAGCGGGAGACTGTGTGTTGAGCCGGAAGAGATAAGTGAGGTTTTGAATGAGTACTTCTCTTCGGTATTTACGAATGAGAAGGGGTGTATTACTGAAGAGGACGGTGTGAAACAGACTGGTAAGCTCGAGGAAGTGCTCGTTAGGAGGGAAGATGTGTTGGGGTTTTTGAATAACTTGAAGATAGACAAGTCTCCCGGGCCTGACGGGGTATATCCAAGGATGTTATGGGAAGCAAGGGATGAAATTGCAGAGCCGCTGGCAATGATCTTTTCATCTTCTCTGCTGACGGGGGTGGTACCAGGTGATTGGAGGGTGGCAAATGTTGTGCCCCTGTTCAAGAAAGGGAATAGGAACAACCCTGGGAATTACAGGCCAGTTAGTCTTACTTCGGTGGTAGGCAAGTTGATGGAAAAGGTGCTGAGGGATAGGATTTATGAGCATCTGGAAAGACACTGCTTGATTCGGGACAGTCAGCACGGTTTTGTGAGGGGTAGGTCTTGCCTCACAAGCCTGATTGAATTCTTTGAGCAGGTGACCAAGCAAGTGGATGAGGGTAAACCAGTGGATGTGGTGTACATGGATTTTAGTAAGGCATTTGATAAGGTCCCCCATGGTAGACTTATGGAGAAAGTCAGGAGGCATGGGATAGTGGGGAATGTGGCCAGTTGGATTAAGAATTGGCTAACTGATAGAAGGCAGAGAGTGGTCTTAGATGGTAAATACTCAGCCTGGAGCCCAGTTACCAGTGGCGTGCCACAGGGATCAGTTCTGGGTCCTCTCCTGTTTGTGATTTTTGTTAACGACTTGGATGAGGAAGTCGAAGGGTGGGTCAGTAAATTTGCAGATGATACAAAGGTTGGTGGAGTTGTGGATACCGAGGAGGGCTATTGTCGTCTGCAAAGGGACTTGGATAGGTTGCAGTGCTGGGCTGAAAAGTGGCAGATGGAGTTTAACCCTGAAAAGTGTGAGGTCGTCCATTTTGGAAGGACAAACATGAATGCAAAATACTGGGTTAACGGTAGGGTTCTTGGGCATGTGGAGGAGCAGAGAGACCTTGGGGTCTATGTGCATAGATCATTGAAAGTTGCAACTCAAGTGGATAGGGCTGTGAAGAAGGCATATGGGGTGTTAGCGTTCATTAGCAGAGGGATTGAATTTAAGAGCCGTGAGGTGATGATGCAGCTGTACAGGACCTTGGTAAGGCCTCATTTGGAGTACTGTGTGCAGTTCTGGTCGCCTCATTTTAGGAAGGATGTGGAAGCCTTGGAGAGGGTGCAGAGGAGATTTACCAGGATGTTGCCTGGAATGGAGAATAAGTCTTACGAGGAAAGGCTGAACATTCTAGGCCTCTTCTCATTAGAAAGGAGAAGGATGAGGGGTGACATGATAGAGGTTTATAAGATGATCAGGGGAATAGATAGGGTAGACAGTCAGAAACTTTTTCCCCGGGTGGAGCAAAGCGTTACAAGGGGTCATAAATTTAAGGTGAAGGGTGGGAGATATAAGGGGGATGTCAGGGGAAGGTTCTTTACCCAGAGAGTGGTCGAGGCATGGAATGCCTTGCCCGGGGAAGTTGTTGAGTCAGAAACTTTAGCGACTTTCAAAAGGCTTTTGGATAGGTATATGGATAAAGGAGAATGATGGGGTATAGATTAAATTGTCCTTGACAGAGGACAAAGGATCGGCACAACATTGTGGGCCGAAGGGCCTGTTCTGTGCTGTATGTTCTATGTTCTATGTTCTATATATGGTAAAAAGGGTTATAAAGGATTATGCTGGTTTATCGGATTATAAAGGAGGACAAAGAGTTAGCATCAGTAAAATAGTTATTAAGCATTATAAATTGCTTTTAAGGATTATAAAGATTATAAAGTATTACAAAAGTTTATAAAGTATTATAACGGATTATCAAGGGTTCTAAAGGACCATAAAAGGTTGTAAATAATTTTGAATTGTCTGAAGGAACGTGAAGTATAATAAAGGTATCTCAATTTCTATAACGGATTATATAGTATTATAAAGCATTATAAAGGGCTATAATTAAGGATTATAAATGTTTATAACGTGTCATAAAATAGTTAAAATGGTTATAAAGTAATATAAAGAAGAGTAAAGGACTATAAAGTATTATGCAGTTCTTAAGATCATTTGGAATGATTCCAAGAATTGTAAACGATGATAAAGTTTCGAAATTATCATAAAGATTTATAAACGGGTATGAAGTACTTAAGGCTGAATCTTCTCACCACTTGCTCCATTCTTCCTGTTGTTGCAGTTTTGGTTGTTGCCTGGTTGCTGTTGAGACTGCCGGTTGGCCGGGCCGCTGGTGACGCTTTTCAGCAACAGACTCTGCCCTCAGCGCGTTGGCGGGGTCGGCGCGGTGGACGGGGCTGCTGTTGCCGCATTCCCCCAGCATACTCTGCTCTCAGCGTAGTGAGCTGTGTCAGCGCGATGGGCGTGGTCGGCAGTCATCAGACCCTGCTCACTGTTCATTTTGCCATCAGCATGGGAACAGGCTGCACCCTGTCTCCATAACGATAAGCTGCCCGCCCCATCACCCCACCAACACCTCCCACCCAGACCCGCGCGCCCCACTGCTCTGTCACCATCGGGCCAGTTTTAGGTCCCACCCCGCTGTCATCATAGTGACAGATGCAATACGTCAGCTGCTCAAAAGTGCAATGAAATTAGATGCTGTTGGAAATAGTCAGTGATTCGCTTCCTCTCATTATTGAATGAATTTACCAATTTGAGTAAAGGGATATTTCAACACATTCTTCAGCTGCTCTCTGAACTGAGCCTGGGTCACTGCATAAATCGCAGTGTTTGTGCAGCAACTCAGGAGCTGTAGCATGTAACCCACTTGCAGCAGAAACATTGGTGGAATTACAGACCGATATCCTAAATTATACAACTGGCTCCAGATCGAAACCACCATAAATACTGCCCATAACAATATGAAATTTGCCGAAATAACTAACAATAAAATGATCGATTTCCTTCGGCTCTGCATCTCTGGGTCTCTGCGAATCTCCCCAATGCTGTGAGCCCGGAGTCTGCTGCGTGCTCTGCTACTTACTAAAATGTGTCTGACAGTGAAAGCATTGAGAAAAAGAATCACCACAAATGGGGGCAAATGGGGTTAGAATGTGACGGAAGAGCTCGATTGTTATCCAGACCCGAGAGAACCGAATACCATCTGTAACAGAACAAAATCAAGGCATGTTCACCTTCGAATACCGACCTGTAAAATAAAATACCAGGTGATGTTCTTTAAACAGCTCAGCACAGTCACTGTTCCCAGAACCACAGCTGCCGTTTTCTCGGTGCAATATTTACTTTTCAGCTTCTGGCAACAAATGGCCACAAATCGATCAAAGGTGAAAGTGACGGTGAACCAGACAGAACAGTCTGTGGCTGCAAACAGCAGGACTGCGTGGATATTACACACGGGGATGGACCGCAAGGAATTAAGTTGTTCCAGATAAACAATGGGAATGTGCCTCAATATCAGGTCGAAGATAATGACCAGTAGATCCGCCGCTGCCATGGCCACCAGGTAGCGAGTGACACAATTGGAGAGACCGCACTTTCGCCGAGACATGATCCCAATCGTCAGCAAGTTAACTGTGAGGAAGGGAAATAAACAGGGAAATTATACATCAGGCTGTGCGCAAAGTTGCCAGTTTGATTGAGGACTCATTGAGATTTCGATATGTGTTCCTGTGTCCAGTGATGCATTGAAGTGATTGTTACTAAACTAACAAACGGGATGGTCTGTGAAACGGAGGAAGGCAGGATAGATTAAATGATAAAAGGAAAACACTGAAATAGTCGTTTAATATTACAAAACTTGAGTATTTCTGAAAATAGAGACATATTCTCGCAGCTTTTCGGCTTAAACACACTCATAAGGACAATCCAAAAGTATATGAATGTGAGGAAAAAACAGTAACTTTATGCTATATGAGAAGAAGGTGCTGCTCAGTTGGCAAGTGAAATCTGATTGGTAGAGGCTCTGCCATGGAGAATGCATCAGTTTCCGATGACTGACCGTTAGCTGCTCAGCTTTGTTTGCAATTTAAACCAGGGAGCTTGACTCTGATCAGTTAAGGCATTGCCCGGAGGAATGAGCCAACGAATGGATGTCACTTATTTTGTTTAGCTGAAACAGGAGCATTTAATTTACGTGTTCTTTCTGCCTTCAAAGAACAGGGCTCTGTGTATTAATATATGTAGCTTCCAGTAAGTGCAAATTCGCCACACTGCGAGCCCTACTGGCAAAGGTGTGAGCAGTGAGAGGCAGTCCGGGTAGGAGTGGAAGCCATAGCCCAGTAACCGAGGCTAGGAATTTGGTGAGAGCTAGTAGCCCAGTAACTGAGGTCGGTACAGCAGGGCCCAGAGCCCAGTAACCGAGGCCGGGGTGCAGCAAGTGCCAGAGCCCTGTAACCAAGGCTGGCGAACAACGGCAGCCACAGACCAGTAACAAAGGCTGGTTGGAATTGACAGCTAGAGGCCATTAACGGAGGTTGGGGAGCAGTGAAAGCCGTGGGCCAGTTAAGAGGCAGGTGTAATCATCAAAGTTGACTTCAAGAGTTACATACCAGAATAGGGAAGAACGCCGTGCATAATGCTTAAAGGGGCACAATTCGTTAAGTGTACCCAGGAGGGCTTTTTGAACCAGCACGTAGAAAGTCCTACAAGAGAAGGGGCAGTGCTGGACCTAATCTTAGGGAATAAAGCCGGAAAAGTGGTGGCAGTGTCAGTGGGGGAGCATTTCGGGGATTTTGACGATAACTCTGTAAGATTTAATGTAGTTATGGAAAAGGACAAAGAGGGACTGGCAATTAAAGTACTGAATTGGGGGAAGGTTGCTTTCAATATGATAAAACAGGATCTGGTCAGTGTGGATTGGGAGCAAGTACTAGTAGGAAAGTCTACATCAGACCAGTGGGAGTCATTCAAAAAGGAAATAGGAAGAGTTCAGTGCCAGCATGCTCCAGTAAAGATGAAGGGTAGGACCAATAAGTTCAGGGAACACTGGATGTAACGGGATATAGAGGATTGTATCAGGATTTCAGATTCAGAGCGCTGAACACAACGGTGACCCCAGAGGTGTATAGAAAATATAGAGGGGTGGGTTCATGAAAAAGCACTGGTGGGCAAGATAAGTTGAGGCAGCTGATTGGTAAGTAGGAATAGGTGGGTGTTTCTAGCCTATTTTTACTACTTTCAATCGCTGAATTAAATGTAAAGGTAGGGATTTTAGATTCTGAGTGGTAGTGTATGGAGTGGAAAAAGGTTCCTACCCTAATTATTACTCTGTATTAAAGGGTGTAACTAAGGAGCTTATTCTAAGGGTAAGTCAGGGCAATAGAGCTCAGCCCTGTGATATGCTCCTCCTGCGAAGGAGGGATATCTGAGAAACTTGCCATGTCCCTGGCAACCATGTGTGCAGGAAATGTGTTTAGCTGCAGCTGCTGGTTGACTGCAATGCGCACCTGGATCTGCGGATGGAATCACTGTGGAGCATACGCGATGCGGAGGCCGTCGTGGATAGCACGGTTAGTGAGGTGGTCACATCACAGGTAATGACGTGTCAGTGATCAAGCATTTCGTGGATAGCTCTGTAAAATTTAAGGTACTTATGGAGAAGGGGAAAGATGCACAGGAAATAAAGTAACTGAATTGGGGGAAGGCCGATTTTAATATGATCAAACAGGATCTGGCCAAAGTGGAATGGGAGAGCTACTTGTAGAAACTCTACATAAAACTAATGCGAGTCATTCAAAGAGAAAATAGCGAGTGTTCAGACATGTATCTGCTAAAGTGAAGGGTAGGACCAACAGGTCCAGGGAACCCTGGATGTCAACGGATATAAAAGATTGGATAAGGGAAAGAGGAGGCTTATGGCAGATTCAGAGCACTGCAAACAGCGGAGGCACTAAAGGAGTATAGAAAGTGTAGGGGTTCTTAAAAGAGTAATTACGAGAGCTAAGAGGGGACATGAAAAAACACTGGTGGGCAAGATAAAGGAAAATCCTCAGTCGTTTCATAATTATGTTAAGGGCAAGAGAATTACCAGAAAAAGTGGAGAGCCCATTAGGGATCAAAGTGATAATCTGTGTGCGGATCTGCTGAGGTTTGCAATGATTATTTTTCATCAGTGTTCACTAAGGAGAAGGACGATGTAGGTGTAGAGATTAGGGAGCGGGATTGTGATATACTGGAGCATATTAGCATTGAGAGGGAGGAAATATTAGCTGTTTTAGCGGGCTTAAAAGTGAACAAATCCGCAGGCCCAGGTGAGATATATCCCAGGCTGTTATGTAAGGCAAGGGAGGAGATAGCAGGGGCTCTGACACAAATTTACTAATTCTCTCTGGTCACTGGAGAAATACCAGAGGAATGGAGGGCAGCGAATGTGGTGCCATTATTCAAGAAGGGTAGCAGGGATAAACCAGGTAATTACAGGCAGGTGTCTCTGACATCAGTGGTTGGGAATCTATTTGAAGAAAGTCTGAGGGACAGGATTGCTCTCCACTTGGAGAGACAGGAATTAATCAGGGATAGTCAGCATGGTTTTGTCAGGGAGATCGTGTCTAATTAACTTGATTGAATTTTACGAGGAGGTAACTAGATGTGTAGATGAGGGTAAAATAAGTGATGCAGCCTACATGGACTTCAGTATGGCTTTTGATAAGATCCCACATGGGAGATTGGTCAAGAAGGTAAGAGTCCATGGGATCCAGGGCAATTTGGCAAATTGGATCCAAAATTAGCAAAGTGGAAGGAGGCATAGGGTAATGATCGAGAGTTGTTTATGCGAGTGGAAACATGTGACTAGTGGTGCACTGCAGGGATCCGTGCGGGCACCCTTGCTGTTTCTCCTGTGCATTAATGAATTAAACGAGAATACAGGTGGTATTATCAGTAAGTTCGTAGATGACACGAAAATTGGTGGTGTCATAAATAGTGAGGAGGAAAGCCTTAGATTACAGGACAGTATAGATGGGCTGGTAAGATGGGCGGAGCTGTAGCAAATGGAATTTAACCCTGATGAGTATGAGATGATACATTTTGGGAGGGGTAACAAGGTAAGGGAATATACAATGGATGGTAGGACCCTTAGAAGTACAGAGGGTCAGATGGACCTTGGTGTGCTTGACGATAGATCACTGAAGGCAGCAGCACAGGTAGATAAGTTTGCCAGGAAGGCATATGGAATACTTGCCTTTTTAAGCAAAACATATAAGGGCAGGGAAGTTATGATGGAACTGCAGAAAATGCTAGTTCGGCCACAGCTGGAGTACTGTGTACAGTTCTGGGAACCACACTATAGGAAGGCTGTGATTGCACTGAAGAGGTTGCAGAGGACATCCACCAGAATATTGCCTGGGCCGGAGCATTTCAGCAATGAAGAGAGACTGAAAAGGCGCGGTTATTTTCCTTACAGCAGAGAAGGCTGAGGGGGATATGACAGAGGTATAGAAAATTATGAGGGGCATTGATAGGATAGATAGGAAGAAAAGTTTTTTTTCTATTAGCGGAGCGTCAATGACCAGGGTGCATAGATGTAAGATGAGGGGCTGGAGGTTTAGATGGGATTTTAGGATTTTCTTCCACCAGAGGGACATTCGAATTTGTAAGACACTGCCTGAAGGTGTAGTACAGGCAGGAACCCGCGCAGCATTTAAGAAGTATATAGAGGAGCACTTTGAACGCCAGACTCGGGGCCAAGTGGTGTAAAATGGGATTCGAATAGATAAGTATTTGATGGCCGGCACAGACACGATGGGATTAAGGACCTGGTTCTGTGCTGTATAACTCTATGACTCTATGACATCTAAGCTGTTAGTGGTGTCAGTGGCAGCTGTGTGTGGTGATTTCACATGTTCCCATTTACACCTCATCTGCACGCATCATTTGTTTATTTACTTCTCCCATTACCATTCCATTTTTCATTTCTCTATCATCAATTGGTGATATAATCCTCCTGTTTTTCACTCTATTACAGACCATGCCATTTGTACTTTCCTCCACTCCCTCCTTTCCCTGCCTGGCCTAAAATCTGTACCATCTGTCACCTCTCCCAGTTCTGACGAAGGGTCACTGACCTGAAACAATAACTATACTTCTCTCTCCACAGATGCTGTCGGACCTATGAATATTTCCAGCATTTTCTGTTTTTATTTCAGATGCAGCATCTGCAGCATTTTGCTCTTGTATAGAAAGTTAGATATTGGACTGACTGAGAGATTCCCTCACCTGTGACAGGCAACACGGAATTCAATTACTTCAATGCAATAATTGGAAATGTGTCCACTGAAAAATCAATGAAACAAATAATCTCAATCATTACTAAGTTAAGTGTAACAAAGGGAAATTCCCAGAAAAATAAAGTATCAGGTTGGGAGTAAAAACACCAGTTTAAAGAAGTTCGGGGTATTTCTGCTGGAGACAGGATTTAAAATAAAACATCATGACAGTATTAGGAAATAGATTTTTAACAGAACAGGAATTGCAACTGGAATCAGAGAGAGGATTGAAAAATAAACAAAATAAGATTATTGAACTAAAATGCTTAATACCAGATTTACAATAAATCTGACATCTTGTAATTACAGATGAGGGCAGTCACAACTTGTTTCTCAACATTGTGGTGAATGGCTGTTGTTCGGTCTGGAAAGTGTTTTTGAGTGATGTTTCCCAGGGTTCAGTACTCGGATCACGGTGGTTTCTTATACACCAGCAGAGATCCGGAAATGCTCGTGCTGAAATGACGATCTATATTGCACTCCCTTTAACTCCCCGTCCGATTCCAATCCAACATTCCCATGCAATCAAACTCATGCCATAACATCCTAAACATTTCAGGCCTCCCATATAATCACCTCCCATTCCTCATAATACACCTTGCTCCCGTGCCATACACAACCACCTTCGTAGATCACCCATGCCATTCCCAGCCCATGCCGCCCCATTTAGTTTAACTGAGTTTAGTTTAGTTTAATTTAGAGATACAGCACTGAAAAAGGCCCTTCGGCCCACCGAGTCTGTGCCGACCATCAACCACCCATTTATACTAATCCTACACGAATTCCATATTCCTACCATATCCCCACCTGTCCCTATATTGCCCTACCACCTACCTGTACTAGTGGCAATTTATAATGGCAAATTTACCTGTCAACCTGCAAGTCTTTGGCATGTGGGAGGAAACCGGAGCACCCGGAGGAAACCCACGCAGACACAGGGAGAACCTGCAAACTCCACACAGGCAGTACCCAGAATTGAACCCGGGTCGCTGGAGCAGTGAGGCTGCTGTGCTAACCACTGCATTCTGAACTACTGTGACATCCACCCTCAACCCACCCATGCTGTCCCCTCTCCATCCTACCATGCTGTCTCCACTCCTCCCCATAATGGTGTGACACCGCTCTATCTTCATCATCAGTAGCCAGCAGTGGAAGCCATAACTCATTAACAGATGCTGGGGAGCCATTAGAGTAGAACCCGATTAACTGAGGCCATCGAGCAGAGTGTGCTGAAGGCCAGTAACTGAGGTCAATGGGTGGTAAAAGGCGGTGACCAGTAAGTGAAATTGTGGAGCAATGAGAGATGGAGCACACTATCTGAGGCCGGGGAGCACTGACAGCTGGAGCCTAGTAACCGAGGCCGGGGAGCGGTGAGAGCCAGTGGTCAGAAACCGAGGCCAGATGGTGGGGAGGTGGAAATATGAGAGCCTAAACCCAGTTATTGAGGCCGGCGGCGCGGGCGGGGACGGGGGTTGTGAAGGGGGTGCAGGAGGGTGGGTACCAATGTGAGAGCCAGAACCCAGTAATTGAGGCTGGGGAGCAGTGAGAACCAGAGGCAAGTAACCAAAGCCAAGGACCAGTGCGAGCGTGGGGTGAGTAACCGAGGACAGGGAGCATTGACAGCCGGAGTCCAGTACAAAGGCCAAAGAGTAGCAAGAGCCATCGCTCAGTAACAGGGGCCAGGAACCTGCCAGAACGCAGAACCAAAGGGTGCGCACAGCGTGCGCTGGGATACTGAGCATAGTAACCGAAGCTAGGGAGCACTGAAAGCCAGAACAAGGTAACCAAAGTGAGGGAGCAGTGAGAATCAGAGCCTGGTAACCAATACGAGAGATCAGTGTGACCCAGAGCCCAGCAACTGAGGCCAGCGAGCAATGCCAGCTGGAGCCCAGTGAACAAGACCACAGCACAGAGAGCTGTAGCCCAGTAATGGAGACCAGGGACCAGAGATGGCTGGACCAAGGTCTAGGAGGAGAGAGAAGAGTGGGGTCTCATTACCAAGGTAAGGAAGCAGCGATAACCGGCGCTCAGGAACAAACGTCAGGAACAGGGATGGCTGGAACATATTTACGAAGGCCTGGAAGCAGCGCAAATCAGAGTCCAGGAACTGTGGCTGGGGAAGAGTGAGAGCCAAGAGACAGAGCCACTTATTTTGTTTATCTGAATCAGGAGCAATGTCTGTACATGTGCTTTCTTTCTGCAAAGAACAGGGCTCTGTTTACTAATACATGCAGCTTCATGTAATTGCAAATGTACACTTCTTGGCACACTGAGGATTATTTCGCAAATGCTGCCCAATTACGGAATCACATCTAATGTTGGACACTGTGTTTTAAGTTTTGCAAGCACTGGCTTGTTGGATTCAGCCTGTGCATTGCCTGTTGTGACCAGTGGAAGGGACATGTTTGATACAATGCACCAGTTTTCCATTACATTGGTATGCTTGGGAATGTCCTGATGAGTGCACGACGAACAGCTTCAACAACTGGTCTCTATTTTCAGCAATATTGAAATAGTTCAACTCACTGTGGATCATATCGACCCCTCCCCCATTTTCCTTGCAGAAACTTAGGTATTGAGGCCACTATCTGAGGCAGTGCAGCAACAGCAGGAGCCAGCATCTAGTAACAAGGGCGGGGAGCAGTGAAAGTAAGACACAAGTAACTGAGATTGTGGAGAAGTGAGAGCCAGAGCCCAATAACTGGGGTTGGGAAGCTGTGGCACCTGCAGCCCAGTAACTGAGGCCAGGGAGCATACAGGGCGGGAGCCTAGTAAACAAGGCCGGTGAGCAGTGAAAACTGGAGCCCAGGAGCCAACGTCAGGGAGCAGAGAGGGTTGGAGCCTCGTTACCAAGGCCGAGAATCAGCGAGAACAGGAGCCCAATTGCCGAGGCTAGGGAAGAGCGAGGGCCAGGAGACAGAGACCAGTAACCGAGGAGAGCGAGAAGCGAGAGCTGAGGGCAGGTCCGTAGTAACTGAGCCTGGGGAGTGGTGAGAGCCAGAACCCAATAGCTGAGGCCAGGGAACAGTGAGGTCTAGGGGTCACTGCACAGTAAGCAAGGCTGGGGATTAACAAGCCCTGATGCCCATGCGCGGACTGGGGCATAGTGAAAGCTGGAGCCCAATAAATGAGGCCAGTGAACAGCGAGAGCCAGAGGCCCATTGGCCGAGACTGGAGGTCATTGAGAGCAAGAGAACAGTTGCTGAGGCTGGTTGTAGTGAGAACCAGAGCCTAGTAGCCAATGCCAGGGAGCAGCGAGAGCTGGAGCCCGGTAAACAAAGGTGGAAGCAATGAGAGCTGGAGCCGAGGAACCAAGTCCGGGGTGCAGTGAAAGGCGGAGCCTAGAGGCCAATAATGGAGCCTGATCCCAGTTTTCGAGGCCAGGAAACAGAAAAGAAATGTCCACAAATCAATTTCAGGAAGCAGCGCGATCTGGACGCCATTAACTGAGGCTAGGAGAGCGGGAGGTAGTGGCCAGTAACCAAGGCAAGGGAACATCAAAAGCCTGAGCCCAGTATGAGAGGCCAAGAGCAGCAAAAGCTGGAGTCTGGTAACAGAAGCTGGGCTACAACAAGAGGCGGAGTCTGGAGCACAACAACAGAGCGTGGGGTGCAGCGAGAGCTGGAACCCAGTAATCGATGCCAGGGGCACTAAGTTCTGGAACGCAGTTCTCCAGCCCGGGAAGCAGCAAGTGCCAAAACCAAGTAATGGAATCCAGGAAGCAAAAGGGATCTGGAGCCCAGTCACGAAAGCCGGACAGCAGTTGGAATCAGTATCCAGTAGCCAAGACTGGTGTGCAGTGAGAACAGGAGGGCAGTAACCGAAGAAAGGGAACAGCAAGGGCCGGTGTTCGGTAACTGAGGCCAGCTGCAGCGAAAGCCAGTGCAGTAATAAAGGCCAAAGAGTATCAAAAGCTGAAGCCCAGTAACCGAGGCCAGAAACCAGCCAGAGCCCAGAAGCCGAGGCACTGAGTCTGGAGAGCAGTAGGAAACAAATAACATTGACAGAGGCCAAGAGCCAGCCAGAGCCCAGACTCTAAGGCTGTAAGCAGTGAGAGTCAGAGTCTAGTAACCGAGGCCGGTAACATCAGGGTTTGGAGTCCATTAACCAAGGATGGAAATTATAGTGAGAGCCAGTAGCCCAGTTACTGAGGCTGGTAGTAGCAGCGCCTGGAGTCAAGTAACTGAGGTCGGGGTGCAGCAAGAGCCGGAGCCCAGTAACCATGGCTGGTGAACAACGACAGCCAGAGACCAGTAACCGAGGCGAGGTAGAATCGACAGCCAGTGGCGACTGAGGCTGGGGAGCAGTGAGAACCGAGAGCCAGCAAAGAGGCAGGTGCCATCATCAAAATTGTGTTTATCAATTTCAGATCATAACATCTAATCATGTTATTGTATGGCAGCTGTTTGTCGTGATTTTACATGTTCCCACATACACCTTCTCTGCACCCATCATTTGTTTCTTTGCTTATCCCATTGCCATCCCATTTTATGTTCCACTATCGTCATTTTGTGATATAATCTCTCCTGTTTTCCATTGTATTATATACCTTGTCATTTGTACTTTCCTCAACTCCCTTCTTTACCTACCTGGATTAAAAACCGTCCCACCTCTCACCTCTCCCAGTTCTGACGAAGGAAACATTAATTCACTGACCAGAAACATTATTTATTTTTCTCTGTCCTGCGATGGTGTCATACTTGCTGAATATTTCCAGCCTTTTCTGTTTTTATTTCAGATTTGCAGGATCTGCAGCACTTTTCCCTTGCATAGAAAGTTAAATGTTGGACTGACTGAGAGATACCCTCACCTGTGACAGGCAGCGCGGAATTCAATTATTTTAAAGCAGTAATTGGAAATGAGCCCACTGAAAAATTAATGAAACAAATAATCTCAATCGTCACTATGATAACTGTAAACACGGGAAATTATAGGGGATCAGACATTAGGTTGGGAGCAAAAACATCAGTTTAAAGAAGTTGAGAGAGACATTTATACATTTATTAACATAGCCAATGATGGATCTAATTACTGTACCTTTGACAGTTATTTCTGCTGGACACAGGATTTAAAGTAAATCATCACGACTGTATTAGGAAATACAATAAAAAAACAGCTGGAATCAGTGAATGGATTGACAAGTAAATACAAAAAACTATTAAAGTTAACATGAGCAATAACAGATTTATAATAAATATGACGACTGGTAAATATTAATGAGTACAGTTACAACTTCAGTACGTTTCTCGTATCAACATTATGGTAAATGGCAGTTGCTTTTCAGACTGGAGCAAGATTTGTAGTCATGGTCCCCGGGTTCAGACCGAGTATCACTGCTGTTTCTTATCCGCGAGCAGAGATTCAGAAATGTTAGTGCTGAAATTAATATCGATATTGTAACTGTGGCACAGTGGCGCAGTGGTTAGCACTGCAGCCTCACAGCTTCAGCGACCCGGGTTCAATTCTGGCTACTACCTGTGTGGAGTTTGCAGGTTCTCCCTGTGTCTGCGTGGGTTTCCTCCGGGTGTTCCGGTTTCGTCCCACATGCCAAAGACTTGCAGGTTGATAGGTAAATTGGCCATTATTGCCATGCAATCCGTCTCATGCCATATCATCCCAAACATTCTAACATTCTCATATCATTACATGCCATTCCCCATCATACACCTTGTTCCCATGCCGTCCCCAACCACCGTCATATACTACCCATGCCATTCTCACCCCTTACCGCCCCACTCCAAACTACCATGATGTCCATCCTCAACTCACCCATGCCATCCTGTCTCCATCCTACCATGCCGTCTCCACTCCTCCCCCACAATGGCGTCGCACCTCTTTCTCCCATCATCATCAGGACCGCTGGTGGGAGGCCAGAATACAGTAACAGAGGCTGGGGAGCCACAAGAGTTGGGATCGAGTAACTGAGGCCGATCAGCAGGAAAAGGCGAAGACCAGTAAGTGAAACTGGGGAGCAATGAGAGATGGAGCACGCTATCTGAGTCCAGGAAGCAGTGAGAGTGGAAGCTGAGTAAACGAGGTTGTGTAGCAGATAAAGCTGGAGGCTGGTAACCAAAGCAAAGGAGCAGTGAGAGCCCAAGCCCATTAACCAAGGCCAGGGAGCAACGAGAGCCGGAGTCCTGTAACCGAGGCATGACAGCATTGAAGGTGCAGCCCAGTAACCGAGGCTGGGGAGCCTTGAGAGCCGGAGCCCAGCTTTCGAGGTAAGGGAGCGGTGAGAGCTGGCGACCAGTAACCGAGGCTGCACAACAGTGAGAGCTGGAGCCCAGTAACCGAGGCCGGGGTGGTTGGGGTGGGGGAATGTGAGAGCCAGAGCCCAGTAATTGAGGCCGGGGAGCTGTGAGAGCTGGAGCGTAGTACCAAGGTCCGAGCCAAGAAAGAGCTGAATCGCAGTAACAGGGACCAGGAACCAGCCAGAGCCCAGAACTCACGGGCGTGAGCAGTGATCGCTGGTATCCGGAGCCCAGTAACCGAGGCAAAGAACAGTCAGTGCTAGAACCAGGTTCCTGAGGCAAGGCAGCAGTGAAAGCCAGAGCCAGGTAACTGAGATGAGGGATCAGTGAGAGTCAGAGCCAGGTAATCGAGGCAAGGCAGTTATGAGAGCTGAAGTCCGGAGCCATGTTATCGAGGCTTGTATAGCAGACACTTCATAGCAAATCAAGCCACTATCCAATCAGAAAAGTGCAGACAGATAGTAATGTGTTTTATTTTTACAGGTTTTATGTTTTTCATCAATACTTCTGCTAGGATACATTAGCTGACATCTCAGAAACTATCTAATAGACATAAATTGGGCTAACATACTTGTCCTCATTCAGTGATAATTGGATTAATTTTCAAAGGGGCCAAGACAGTAAAATATCCAAAGCCATCGCCATTCACTTGACCTCAGTTATATACCAAAACAACCAGTTACAGTAACGGAGGGAAGGATATGATAGAAAGTTAAGTAGAAACAGAAAATGCTGGAAATACTCAGTCGGTCCGGCAGCGTCTGTGGAGAGCGAAACAGTTAATGTTTTAGGTCAGTGATACATCGCCAGAACTGGCAGTGCTTTGAGATGTAATAGTTTTTCCTCCAGGCAGGGAATGGGAAAGATAAAATCATCAACATTAAGTTAAAAACAATTCAGATCATAAAATCTGATCTCATTATTGGACGGCGGCTGTTGCTGGTGAATCGGCATTTTCCCATGTACACATCCTCTACACCCATTCTTTGTTCCTTTACTTGTCCCATTGCCAATTTACATTATAGCATCATCCGTTTTGTCATTTAATCTCTCCTGTTTTCCACCCTATTACAGAGTTTTCCGCTCATACTTTCCTTCTCTCTTTCCTTTCCCTGCCTGGTTTACAATCTGTTCCCTCTCTAGGCACTCCCAGTTCTGACGGGGGGTGGGGTCACGGACCAGAAATATTAGTTATGTTTTCTCTCTCCACAGCTACTTCCAGACCTGCTGAAAATTTCCAGAATGTTATGATTTTATAACAGATTTCCAGGTTCTGAAGCACTTTGCTTTGTATAGAAAGTTAGTTATTGGAAAGACTGAGAGATTCCTTCACCTGTGACAGGCAGCACGGAATTCAGTTATTTCAGAACAATGATTGGAAATGAGTCCACTTGAAAATCACTGAAGCAAGTAATCTCTGTAATTGCTAAGTTAACTGTAAACAGATATTGTCCGAGAAATTGTACACCAGGTAATGAGTAAAAAGATGCGTTTGAAGAAGTTGGGGTGACATTTGTACATTGGTTACCAGATTCAGTGCTGCATATAATTTGTGGCAGGAATTTCCCGATGAAAAAAGGGTTTGAATTAAATACTTTTTTATAGTGCTGGAGCTACATAGCGGGTCTGGCAACATCTGTGGAGAAAGGAATTGAGTTAACGTTTCAGTTCTGCGACGTCATCAGAACTGGAAACGGTTATAAATGTTATCAACTTTGAGTAATTGGTGGTGGGGAAGGGGGAAAGAAGAGCAAAAGGGACGTCTTTGATAGAGTATAGGGCAGGAAAGATGAAATGAAAGAAATATCCTGCAACAGCAGGCAAAGGGATTGGTAAAAGATCAAGGCATGAGTCCAACATGAGTGTAAATGGCAGAATAATGAACAGCTCTGTCTGAAAGGAAAAACATGAAAAACAAGTTTAAGCCCAGCAGAATGCAAAACAAAATGGCAGTCAAGGTCGAAATCCGATTTTCTCCATTTGGTTTAAAGAAACGGCTGAAGGCACTGGGTACTGCAAAGGTTATGGGATAAGAGCAAAGTACTTCAGAAGCTGGAACACTAAAATGAGAACAGGAAGTACCAGGAATATTTAGCAGGTCTGGCAGAATCTGTGGAGGGAGAAACAGATTTAAAGCTTCAGGTCTGCGATCCTTCATCAGAACTGGCAAAATGAACAAGTGAGATGGGGAACGGGGGAAGTGGAGCAAGAAGGAAGCACTGTGATGGGACAGAGTGAGGAGAGATAAAATGGCAGATGCCATGCAACAGAATGCAAATTGAGTACTAAATAGTTGCAGTAAAAGAGAAAGCATGAGTCCAGAGAGAATGCAAAGGCAGAATATTGAATAGCTGTGCACGAAGGCAAAAACATGAAAAGTAATTTAGAGACTAGCACACGCTTAAGAAATGATATAGATAAATTAAATAAAAGTAATAAATAATCAAAAATAATTGGTCTCATGGTCTGAAATTATTGAACTCAATATTGAGTCCAGTAGACTGTAGATTGCCTAATGAAACAATAAGGCATTGTTCCTCGAGCTTGAGCTAATGTTCATTGGAACACTGCAGCAGGCCAAGGACATACATGTGGCTATGGGAACAAGATGGAGCATTAAAACGGGAAGCTACCGGAAGCTCAGGATCATGCTTGTCGACCGAGCGGAGGTATTCTGTAAAGTGGTTACCCAATCTGTGTTTGTCTCCCAATGTAGAGGAGACCGAACTATGAGCAGCGAATGCAGTATAGAAAATTAAAAAGAATACAAGTAAATCACTGCCTCACCCGACCAACCCTGTTTGTGGACCAAAATAAGCTGTGCCCTGAGCCAAGCTGTTCCAGTCCAGCTGCAACCCAGCAATGTAGAAAACTGCCCAAGTTGAGAGGAGGTGTTGCTGTAGTGGTATTGTCGTTTGATTAATAACCCAGAGGCCCCGAGTATTCCCCTGTGGACATGGGTTCGAATACCACCATGGCAGAAGATGAAATTTTAAATCCATGAATAAAAAAATCTGGGACTAAAAAGCTAATTTAATGATGGTCAAGAAACCATTGTTAAAGGTCACAAAAAAGCAGTCTGGTTCACAATTGCCTTTTCGTGAAGGAAATCCACAGTTCTTACCTGATCTGGCCTACATTTGACTACAGACCCACATCAATGTGGTTGACTCTGAAAATTGTCTAGCAAACCACTCAGTTACACCTCTTCCACGAACATTCACTCCCTCCACCAGCGATGTACAGTGGCAACAGTGTGTACCATCTACAAGATGCAATGAACTAAGGCTAATCAGCCCATACTTTCCAAACATGTGACCTCTTCCACTTGAAAGTACATGGGCAGCAGATGCACGCCAATAGCCCTAGCTGCAATTTCCCCTCTAAACCACACACTATTCTGACTTCAACTATATGACCTTTCCTTCGCTGTCACTGCGGCAAAATCCCAGAACGCCATTCTTAATAGCACTGCGGGTCTACCAACACCACATGGACAGCAGCGTTTCAAGAAGGCAGCTCACCACCTGGGCAATTAGGGATAGGCAATAAATGCTGGCCTGGGCAGCGATGTCTATATCCCATGAAAGCAATAAAAACACTAAAAAGACGGACCTGCTGGCATCGACCTCGGCACTGGAAATGACTACAGCAAATCCAGCCTTGTTGATCCTTACTAACGTCTGGGAGATTCTGTCACAGGTGGGGGAGCTGTGCCACAGACTGGTCAAACAACAGCCTGACAAACTCATACTTTCTACATAATTCCTAACGGACCTTGTCCCAGACACGATTATCGCCATTCATGGCAGGGCAGACCCAAAAGAGGTGGTGGGCCTGTGGGAGGGAGTTGCACTGGGAGTCCTCCACATCGACTCCTGAGTCCATGAAGTCTCATGACACAGTCAAGGAACCTCCTGCTGATTACCACCTACTGCACCCGCTCCCCACCCTCGTTCTCAACTTATGAATCAGTAATCCTCCATGTTGAACACCACGATGAGGTAGCACTGAGGGTGGCAAGGGTGAAGAACGCACTCTAGGTGGAGGACTTCAATTCCCGGTAGCTCGGTAGCACCACGACTGGTCGAGTCCTACAGTCATAGCTGCTGGACTGGTTCTGCGGCAAGCGGAGAAGGAACCAACACGAGGGGGAAATATACTTGACATCATCCTCACCAATCTGCTTGCCGCAGATGCATCTGTCCATTGGTAGAAGTGACCACCGCAGAGCCCTTGTGGAAACGGAGTCCCACCTTCACATTGAAAATACCGTCCATCGTGTTGTGTGGCATTATCACCGTGTGAAGTGGGATGTCTTTCAAACAAATTTAGCAATGCAAAACTGGCATCCATAAGGCACTGTGGATCGTTATCAGCATCAAAATTGTACTCAAACACACTCTCTAACCTCATGTCCCGGCATATTCCCCACTCTACTGTTACCATCAAGCCAGGGTATCAACCCTGGTTCAATGAAGAGTGCAACAGGACATGCCAGGTGCAGCACCAAGCATACCTCAAAATGAGGTGCCAACCTGCTGAAGCTACAACACAGGACCACTTGCATGCCAAAGCAGCATAATCAGCATGGGCGAGACAGAGCTAAGTGATCCCACAACCAACGATTCAGATCGAAGCTCTGCAGTCATGAATGGTGGTGGATATTTCAATAAATAACTGGAGGAAGTAGATTCATAAATTTCCCGAACCTCAATGATGGGGTAGCGCAGCACATCAGTGTAAAATACCAGGTCGAGCTTCCGGAGTGTTGCTGGAACTGCATCCATCCAAGCAGGTCAAGAGTATTCCATCACACTCCTGACTTGTGCCTTGTGGATGGTTGACAGGATTTGCGGAATCAGGACGTGAATTACTCACGACGGAATTCCTGGCCTCTGACTTGCTATTGTAGCCACGGTACTTATATGGCTACTCCAGTTCAGTTTTTGGTCAACGATCGCTGAAGCCCCCACTTTCAAAAGCATGGCGGTTACCATTGACCAGAAACTGAACTGGAGTAGCCATATGAATACCGTGGGTACAACAGCAGGTCAGAGGCCAGAAATCCTGTGGGGAGTAACTCACGTCCTGAATCCCCAAAGCATGTCCACCATCTTCAAGGCATAAGTCAGGAGTGTGATGGAATACTCTCCACTTGCTTGGATGGATGCAGCTCGAGCAACACTCCAGATGCTCGACAACATCCGGGACAAAGCAGCCCGCTTGGTTAGCACCCCGTCAACAAACATTCCCTCCCTCCACTACCGATGCACAGTGGCAGCAGTGTGTACAATCTGCAAGATGCACTGCAGCAATGCACCAAGGCTAATCAGGCACCGCCGTCCACACAGTCCACCTAGAAGGACACGAGCACCAGATTCGTGGAAACAGGCACCACCTTCAGGTTCCCCTCCAAGCCACACACCATCCTGACTTGGAACTATATCACTATTCCTTCATGGTTGCTGGGTCAAAAGCCTGGAACACCCTTCCAAATGGCACTGTGGGTGTTCCTACCCTATATGCTCTGCAGCGGTTCAAGCAGACAGCTCACCACCACCTTCTCATGGGCTATTAGGCATGGGCAGTAAATGCCGCCTGGTCATTGACGGCCACATCACATAAAACAAATAAAAAAGTATGTCCTGTACATAAAACGCAGGATAAATCCAACCCGGCGAATTACCGCCCGATCAGTCAACTCCTGATTATCAGCAATGGAATGGCATAGGTCGTTGACAATGCTACAAAGCAGCACTTGATCAGCCGTAAACTGCTCACTGATGCTCAATTTGGCTTCTGCCAGTGCCATGCAGCTCCTGACCTCACTTAACCCTTGATAAAAAGATGGACTAAAGAGCTGAACTCCAGGAGTGAGGTGAGAGTGACTGACCATGACATAAAGCCAACATTTGACAGAGTATGGCATCAAGGAGCACTAGCAAAACTGAAGCCAGTGGAAATCAGGGGGGAAACTTTCCATTGGTTCGAGTTGTACATAGCACAAAGAAAGATGGTTGTGGTTGTTGGAGGTCAATCTTCTCAGTCCCAGGGCATCACTGCAGGAGTTGCTCAGAGTAGTGTCCTGGGCTAATGATCTCAGTTGCTTCATTAACCAACTTTCCTCCAGCATAATGTCAGAAGTGGGAATGTTCACTGATGATTGCACAATGTTCAACACCATTTGCGACTCCTCAGATACTGAAGCAACCCATGGCCACATACAACAAGTCTTGAAAAACGTCCAGCTTGGGCACATAAGTGGCAAGTAACATTCGCGCCACACAAGTGCCAGGCAATGACCATCTCAAACAAGAGAGAATCTAACCATCTCCCCTTGTCATTCAATGGCATTGCCATCGCTGAATCCCCCACCATCAACATCCTGGTTGTCACCATTGAACAGAAACTGAACTCGACCAGACAGATAAATGCTTCATCCACAAATGCAGGTCAGTGAACAAAGAACAAAGAACAAACAATGTACAGCACAGGAACAGGCCATTCGGCCCTCCAAGTCTGCGCCGATCTTCATGCCTGCCTAAACTAAAACTTTCTGCACTTCCGGGAACCGTATCCCTCTATTCCCTTCCTATTCATGAATTTGTCAAGATGCCTCTTAAATGTTGCTATCGTACCTGCTTCCACCACCTCCCCCAGCAGCAAATTCCAAGCAGTCACCACCTTCAGTGTAAAGAACTTGCCTCGCACATCCTCTCCAAACTTTGCCCCTATCACCTTAAACCTAAATCCCCTAGTAACTGACTCTTCCACCCTGGGAAAAAGCTTCTGACTATCCACTCTGTCCATACCGCTAATAACTTTGTAAACCTCTATCATGTCGTCCCTCCACCTCCGTCGTTCCAGTGAAAACAATCCGAGTTTATCCAAACTCTCCTCACAGCTAATGCCCTCCAGATCAGGCAACTTCCTGGTAAACCTCTTCTGTACCCTCTCCAAAGCCTCCACGTCCTTCTGGTAGTGTGGCGACCAGAAATACACGCAATATTCTAAGTGAGGTCGAATTAAAGTTCTGTACAGCTGCAGCATGAATTGCCAATTCTTATACTCTAAGCCCCGACTAATGAAGGCAAGCATGCAGTATCCCTGCTTGACTACCTTGTCCACCTGCGTTTCCACTTTCAGTGACCTGTAGACCTTTATGCCCAGGTTCACTGCCTCTCAATACTTCTGAGGGTTCTGCCATTTACTGTACACTTCCCACCTGCATTAGACCTTCCAAAATGCATTACCTCACATTTTTCCAGATTAAACTCCATCTGTTATTTCCCCGCCCAAGTCTCCAACCGATCTATATTTTGCTGTGTCTTCTGACAATTCTCAACACGATCCGTAACTCCACTAACCTTTCTGTCGTCCGCAACCTTACTAATCAGACAAGCTACATTTTCCTACAAATCATTTATATATACTACAAACAGCAAAGGTCCCAGCACTGATCCCTTTGGAACACCACTAGTCACATCCCTCCATTCAAAAAAGCACCATTACACTTCTACACTCTGTCTTCTATGACTGAGCCAGTTCTGCATCCATCTTGCCAGCTCCCGTCTGACCCTGAGTGACTTCACCTTTTGTACCAGTCTGCCATGAGGGACCTTGTCAAAGGCTTTACTGAAGTCCATATAGATAACATCCACTGCCCTTCCTTCATCAATCATCTTTGTCATTTCCTCAAAAAACTCAATCAAATTAGTGAGACATGACCTCCCCTTCACAAAACCATGCTGTCTCTAGCGAATACGTTAGTTTGTTTCCAAATGAGAGCAAATCCTGTCCCGAAGAAACTCTCTAATAATTTCCCGACCACTGACGTAAGGCTCACCGGCCTATAATTACCTGGATTATCCTTGCTACCCTTCGTAAATAAAGGAACAACATTGGCTATTCTCCAGTCCTCGAGGACCTCACCCAGGCTGGTAATTCTGTGGTGAGCACTTCACCAACTGTCTTCTCAATGCCTGTACACCATCTAGAAGGCTCAAGTCGGATGTGTGATGGAATACTCTCCTTTTGCCTGGAAGGGTGCATCTCCAACAACACTCAGGAGGCTCGATATCATCCAGAGTGGCACCCAATCCGCCACTTTCAACACTCACTTCCTCCACCACCAAGGCACCGTGGCAGCAGAGTGCACCAAATAGAAGAGGCGCCTTCGGCAGCACCTTCCAAACCCGTGAACATGGGAATGCCACCACCTGCAGCTTCCTCTCCAGGCCACACACCATCGTGCATTGTAACTATATCAACGTTCCTTCATTGTCGCTTTGTTATAATCCTGGAAGTCCCTTTCTAACAGCAATGTGGATGTACCTACCGGATGCGGACTGCAGTGGTTCAAGAAGGCCGCTCACCACCATCTTCTCAAGGGCCATTAGTGATGGGCAATACATGCTGGCCTGGCCAACGACGCCACCAGCACATGATCGAATAAAAACATAGTTGTTGAACTTAATATTGAGTCGTGAGGACTGTCGAATGCCTAAAAGGAAGATGAGGTGCTGTCCCTCGAGCTTCCGTTTACATTAAATCATTCTGATTGGACTGGCAAATAGACTAAAAGGAAGCATCGATTTCAGCTGGAATCAGCAATTGATCCAGAACTTGATAAAACATGGATTTATCGGATTGCATTAAACATGAGTAAGAAAGGGAGGCTTTGCATTGAAATAGCGCCTTTGACGACCACCGGACATCTCAAAGCGTTATACTGACAATGCAGCATTTTTGAAGTTCAGTCACTGTTCTCATCTGGGAAACGCAGCGCCCAGTATGCAGACAGCAAACTGCTAGAAACTGCCTAAATACCTGTTTTTCTGATGTTCACTGAGGGACACATATTGACCAGGAGACCAGGAATGGCTTCCAAGCTCTTATTTGAAATAGTGCCACGAATTCGTTTGTAACCACCTAAACAAGCCTTGGGTAGTGTCTCTTCTGAAAGCTGGCACGTCCAACAGTGCAGCTCTCCCTCAGTATTACACTGTCATTTTGTGCTCAAACCCGAGATTGGGACTTGAAGATAGAATATTGTGATTCAAGTTAGTAACTGGTTGCTAATAAATCAGCACTACACTAAATATTGATGACGGCAGTAACAGAATTCAGGAGATCTTTTCCCAACATTTTAGTGAATAGCTGTTTTTGGAACTAGAGAGAGGTATTCAGTGGTATTCCTCAGGGTTCAGTACTATGACCACTGCTGTTTATGATATACATGAATGACTTCGGGGTACAAAGCACAATATCGAAATTTGTAGAAGATGTAAAGTGTGGAGGTCGAGAGAAAAGTGAGGAAGATAGTAATGGAATTCTAAAGGGAATAGCAGAGCAGTGGCGTGGGCGGACACAGGGACACCAATATGTATTTGCAACACGCCATTACTGTAAGAAGACTTGCCAAGGTGTGTGACAGAAGCATTAGAAAACCAAGTAAGACACTGAGCTGTCATGATGTACATTAGGATATATTAAGCTATTTGGCCAAAATCATGTACAAAACGGTACGCTTTAATGGGTGTGGTAAACGAGAAAAGCGCGGGAGAGGGGAGGTGAGATTTGGGCAGGGAATTCCAGAGCTTAGGGCTGAGACAACTTATGGTAAATCCGCCAATGGTGAAGCGATTACAATTAGGGATGCATGAGGAGCCAGTTCTGCATGAGCACACATATCGAGGATGGTTGTGGAGCTGGAGGATATGACAGATATATAGAGAGGCGAGACCATGAGGGGGTTTGAAAACAAGGAAAATAATTTTCAAATCAAGACTTTTGTTAACTGGGAGCCAGCGTTGGTCAGCGAGCACAGTGGTGCCAGGTGAACGGGACATGGTGCAGCTTAAAACATGACCAGCAGCGCTTTGGATGATTTCATGTTTATTGAGGGTAGTATGTGGGAGAGCAGCCAGGAGTGCATTGTAATAGCCCAGTCTGGAGGGTTTCATCAGATCAAATGTGGCAGAGGGAATTTCAAGTACTGTTAAGGAGTTGGAACTGGGCGATCTTATTAAAAGTGTTTGATGAAGCAACACATAAAATTCTTGCTACCAAAATTGGAAATCATGGGATTATAGGATCAATGGCTTCATGGCTCGGATTTTGGCTGAACAACAGATAGCAGAGAGCAGTGGAGAAAGCTTGTTTTTCAGACTGGAGTGAAGTATGCAGTGGGGTTGGGACCACTGCTGTTTTGATGTATGTTAATGTCATGGGCATTTGTACACAGGTGAATAATATCGAAGTTTTCATGTGGCACGAAAATGGTAAATGTTAATCAACAGTGTGAAGGACAGTAACCTATTTCAGGAAGACAGAGACTGATTGGTGAGATGCGCAGCCACCTGGCAAATGCAATTTAACACTGAAATGTGATGAGATACCTGCTCTTAAGACATGTGAGGAAACGGCATTTAAACTGAACAGTTCAATTTTCATGCGGATGCAGGATTAAAGGGACCTGAGTTATCCGTACCGAGAAATTTGAAAGTTGCAGGACAAGTTGAGAAGTCTTTCAAAAACATAGCCTCCTCGGCTTTACAAATAGAGGCACAGAGTAACAAAAATCATAATATTTCTTTTATCCATCATTTGTTAGTTCCCAGCTCGAGCATTGGGTCCACTTCTGAGCATTACACTTTGGCAAGGATTTCAAGGACTTAGTGGAGAAGTGGAGGTAGTACCAGAGATCAGAACCTACAGTTGCATGGAGAGATTGAAAAAGCTGGGATTGTTGTTTCGCGAGCAGTGAAGGGTAAGGGGAGATTTAATATAGAAGTTCAAGAAGATTTTGATCGGGTAATTAAGGCAAAACGTTTTCTCGTGTCAGAAAGTTCAGTATTAAGAAAACATAGATTTCAGGTAATTACCAAAGAACCAGTGCGGAAATGAGGAAAATTCTCTTACATAATGAGCTGTTGGCATCTGGAATTTCCTGCCTGCAAACATGCTGCTAGTAGATCCAAAAATATATATTTCCAAAGGAAATTTAGCAAATACATCAAAATGAAAAGAGAAAACATATCAATGCCATAGTCTGGGGAAAGTGGAGGTGAGGTGAATAATTAGATAATGTTTTTCAAAGAGCCAGAATGGCCACAACAGGCAGAATATCCTACTTTTGTGTTGCATAAATCTAAATGACCAGTTTCTTGTTGCATCGGAGGCACCACGCATAATGCTCCTTGGTTAGGTGTAGGTATAAAAAGCGGCCCTGGAAACTCTGGAAAACATCTCCTTTTGCAACTTTTAAATTTCTCTGCAGCCTCTAATGAATTGATTGGTAATGTTGCAGACCCAGAGGTACTGCAATTACAGTCCTCAATCTTTGACTGGAGTAGGGTCACTAAATCCTATGGCCTCCCTGAATGTCTGCAGCAGCTCACAAAACAACCTCAAGAAAACCATCCACAGCACCTCCACTAACTGTGCAATAGCAGGCATAAGTCAAAAGCCTGCATGTTGGATACCTGGGACTTTTAAATAACACTGGAGGGGGTTTCTCGTGCTACTGAACGCATGTTCAACTGTGGGTGACTAACACGGGAGTACAGTGGACATGAACTAGAGTCCTGAAAAACATGGGGAACTGTGCAGGACACGCTGGACGTGTACAACTGTACAAGAGAGATATTTTATGGATCCAGGTTTCCGTAGCATCGGTGCCAGGGAAGGATACAGAAGAAAATAAATTCATTCTAAAAGGCGAATTAGAAAAAGTCTTGAAGGCAACGGATTTGCAGGAATGTGAAAAAATAAACAAGGGAAAGGGACTAATTGTTGCGATGAGGCCATGGAGGGATTTAAACACAAGAAATATAATATTAAAATTAAGGTCTGCCAGACCGGAGCCAATGTAGGTCAGAGAGCACAGGGATGATGTGTGATCGGGACTTGGTGAACCTTAGGATACAGGCAGAAGCAGTTTGGATGAGTTGACGTTTGGAAAGCTATGTAACTTGGATGATGGCCAGGATAGCAATGGGATAGTCAAGTGTGGAGTTAGCAAAGGCACAGATGAGGGGTTAATGTAGCAGATGGGCTGAGACAGAGGTGGAGCTGGGCAATATTCGAGATGTTGGTAGTTGGCAGCGTTGGTGATGGAGAGCATAAGGGGTCGGAACTCAGCTCCGGGTTGAATAGAACACAGGGGTTGTTGACAGTCTGTTGCATGTTCAGTCATTGGCAAGGGAGGGAGATGCAGTTCGTGGATAGGGAACAGAGTTTGTGAAAAAGATCGGTGAAATCTAAAATTTCAAGTGCACTATTTCAGTGAAACCGCATTTGCACATCTAACGTCTGGAAATAGAGACTTACCAGGGGCAGCAACAGCAGCAAAGATGAGAAAGTAAATTACAACAACTGTATTTCAATGAAAAATAGTTTGCATATCTGATAGCTAGAAAGAGAGACTTACTAGGGGCAGCAACATCAGCAAGGAGCGAGGGGTAAATGAAAAGAACAGTAGTGCAGTTAAACATGACTATGGAATTAATAGCTGGATATAGCATCTTACCAGGTACACCAACAATAGCGAGCATGGGTAGTAAATGTATTGAATAATCAGAAGTGCAAAATAGATCCGCCATTTTAATGGTAGCCCATTATAATTCGCAGAAAGATGATCAAAATCCCAGGATAAACTCCGGTTCATTGTTGTAACATTCCCATCTACTGTTCTCATATTCTGGCCCATTGTTGTAAATGTCCAGTTTATTTTTTCAGATATTCACGCATTGTTGTATCATTGCAATCTATTGCTCTCAGATTCCGATCTATCCTCTCCCTCTCTCTGGAGCCGCTGATCGCTTTTAGCACTGGAGGTGAAAGTATGGGATCGCACATTGAAACGAGTCCCTTATTAATAGAAGAGAGAAACCCTCCAGTGATACAATTAGAGTCCATATAGACTGACATTAAGTACGGTCACTGAACAAACAGATTCAGTTAACTCCTCTCAATCCAATACGTTTCGTGCCACAATTAAGTATAACATTTAGCAGGCCCAAAAGGGATATATGAGGGCTGACTATGGAAGGAATTGTGGGAAAAAGCAGAGGAACGGGCCAGAATCTTCCAATCCTCCCTGTGTATAGGACTGGCGACAGAGGACTGGAGATTTACAAATGTTACACTCTGTTTAACAAAAGGAGAGGTAGTGCAATGTCCTCGGGTTTCATAAGTTAGAAATCATCAGGCATTAGTCTTTCGATCTGCTGGAGCTCTTTGTTTGTATCACTCAGCTTCCATGCTGCTTGGGAAAACTGCCTTTAGGGTGATGCAGTGTTACATGTCACATGCTCCAGTGTAGCAGTGAATGTGGCTGCCTGGAACACCCTAACACATAAAAATAAGTTCCTATCTCGTTGGTTTTTAACTCTTTACAAACAACATAAAACATCAGTCTTTCTTTAAAATAATGACACCTCCAAATGAGTATTCCTGTTGCACTCACTAACTTTTTTTTCGGAACTAAAAAAAATTAACAGTAGACTATCAGAAATAACCCAAACCACTTTTGGAAACTTATTTAAGGCTTCTTTTCTTTGCTAAACATTTTATTCACGGTAGCACCGAGCTGGAAATATTTTGAACGTCCATCTTGTAGATTTGGTATTTGGCACTTTCCGTGGTGAATTCACACGCTGTGCAGGTGATGTTGTGTGAGATGGTCCTGATCTTGTAGTAGCCGTACTTGCTGTTGCTAATGTTGTGCCACTTTCTGGTGACGTTGTTTGTGTTATCCCATTGGTTCGTGATGTTTCCGGTGTTGCTGATAACATTTTTCTGTTTTTTCCAGCTTAGTTCTAGGTCGAATATGGACTCTGTTTCTTCTCATTAGTGCCTCACTGGTGCAGGACCTTGGATTATGAGCTCCAATAACAGCTTTCTCTATCTTCCAGGATTTTATGATTGGATACTGTACGTATACAGTTTGTCCTTGCAACAGCTCAGGTAGGGATTTAGCATGCATGATATATCGTTGACATCTTCTGCCTGTGCTTCAGTGAGTTGTTGTTTCACTTCCCCCTGGGTACTTGAAGGATGTATCTTTCATGGCAGAGTTCTCTTATACATTCTTCTATGCAACAGCTCTGCAGGCAGTTTCATGTCAGCCTTGAGAGGTGTGGATCGAAGTCACAATAAGTCAAAGTTTGGGTCTTCCTTCATCTCTCCGATTTTTTCTAAGGTCTCTTTTCACCGCGTGCTCATCTCTTTATTGATACCCGTGTCCCTGTGGCAAGTGAGGTGAAGCTGTTAAGCAAAGTCATTGAATTCGCTGGAGGTGGGTTGGGTGCCATCATCATATTAATTTTCAGGAATACCTTGCTGAAGAAACTAACCTCCTACTGCTGGAATGCTTGGCGTAGCTCTCAACTCTTTTACCTTCTGGACAAAAAGGGAACATTGTATTGTAGTCTGCGACTATGACGTATCATTGTTGATTTTTTCTGAATAATTTGGCTTCCACAGTATGCCATGTCCTGCGTGGTACTTGTGAAGCTGTCATCTCCTCTTTCTGTAGTGTGTTTCTGTAATTCTGGCATACATTGCAGGTAGACAATTTTTTTCCATACCTTTGTATGTGCCTATCCAGATATGGCTCTCAGCTTACACTTCCCATTCCCACTTGGCCTTTATGTATCTTCTGAAGAAGTTCTTCCTGCATTGTTTTGGGTTTGATCATTCTGGATCCGGCTAGCAGAATACCGTCTTCTCGTGAGATGTCATCTCTGATAGACCAGTACTGCCGTTTTGTTGGCTCTGTTTGATGTATCTTATGAGGCCTTCCCTGGATCACTTGCTGAGAGGGCAACTGTAACTGCGTTTTTGCTGCTGGTATTACGTTCGCTAGGTGATGAACCTTTATATCCAAATCGTTTATATTGTGTTTCTCCTGTGGCAATAACCGAGATACCGTGCCTGACTGTACCATTTTTCTTCCTGGCTTTAATTTCAGAGTGAAATCCTAACTGCAAAGCCACAAGCCTAACCGCTGCAGCTTTGCTGGTGATTTACCTGGATTGATATTGTTGATCTGCTCCGGTGGACGATGATCACTCTCCACTATGAAGTGTCTTCCATAGAGATATGTGTGGAACTTCTCACACCCATACACAACTGCCAAAATCTCTTTTTCTGTGTTGGCATATCTTGCTTCAGCTGATGCCAGAGCTTTCGATGCAAATGCTATCGGATTTTCTTCTTGTACCAGGGCCACTCCCAGTCCTTTCATTGAAGCAACTACTTGCAGATTGGCAGGTTTCTTTCTGTCGTAGTATAGGAGACCTGTCTCCTAACATACTACCTTTTTTGATTTTGTTAACACTCCTGGCATGTGACTCTGACCACGGGTCCTCTCCATCTTCTTTCATCAGATCCTGCTGGCTTGCGGTGCCTTCTGACATGTGTGACATTTAGGAGTTAATGCATTGGATCAAGCGAAGGAAACTTCACAATTCTCCGTTGTGTCTTGGGGCTTCCATTCCGGAGTTAGTAAAGATTCTTTAAGTACTTGTCTTAACTCCATCAGATGTGTACACCATTCAGAAGAATTGGAATCTGGGCACCTTCACAATGCATCTGCCTGCAATTCGCTTGATCCCAGCTTACCTGGTTGTCTCCATGGCTTCATGTAGATGGCTGTCATGATCTTATCATCTGCACCATATATCTGTATATCATCAGCCAGGCCAGCTGTTCCTTTACATACTCAGTATTCCTTATCAACTTGCTGCTGGAACCCATCCTGGCTCACGTCAATTCCAAAACGAAGACGAAGGCATTTGTGCAATCCAAAGGGTGTATAAGTTTATTTTGGGTTTTGGGACCAGAATCTGTCCAATAGGACAGTTGGATGAGCCGTGTACTGGCAAATCAAATCGGAGTTTATTAAATAAGTAAAAGTACGCTTATCAGCAGGCAGTAGACATTCAGCGATCATTCAGTTCTTGCTTCCCGAAGCTGCTGAGCACAACTGATGTCGTCTTCAACATGTTTGTTCTTTATTCTCTCATGATAACTGCGCATCGTTCCTTATTTTCAGCCCTTTTTATGCGTTATTGCTTGTACTTCTTTAACCATATTCGTCTGCATTTTGCCATTCTCGTATGATTGCCTAATTCTAACGTTACTGTTGTCCCATTGTCCTTTCCTGGGCTGTCTTAATTGACATATACACACCGTACAGTTGTTTCCTTTGATTCGATCACGTTGTGCCTACATTATCACATACTAGACATTTATCCTCTTGTGGAACCTATCTGTTCCACATAAATCTTAGCATAGCCTCCCAAATGTCGCTCCCTGTGCCGTCAGCATCATGATTTGGTACTTGTGGTTTCAATCAGCCAAGTTCTGCAAACTTTCTGATTTCAGCATTATCATCTCGCTCCCCGATGCCTGCCCAAATGTCGGGCTAGTACTTTAACACTATCAGGCGTGGCTTAATATCCCATCTTGCATTCAACTTAGCATACATAGCCTTTCTTAGAGCACATAATATTGCGGGTAAAATCCAGACAATCAATTGATTATAATCCATTACAATTCATTCGGACAAATCATTCCTTCGCTGACGTAATCATAATCTTATTTAAAAGAACATATCACGATTTTTAAACACATCAATCTCTGGACCTAACAGGAGTTTATAGTATTATCAACAGCGAAGATTCCTCATAAAGCTTCACGTTCCTGAAGGCATTTCTGGCATCAATCGTTCGGAAAGATTGTTTCCCTGCCAGTGAAGGTAGAATCTCTTCCTGTGCTGGAATATGGTCGCGAATACTCTTTATTGCTTGATTATGATCTTTGGGATCCATGCCAATTCTGGCTGTCTATTTGGCTTCTTTCTCACCATGCTGGAATTTACCCAGTCTGCAGGCTCTCTGACTCTGGTGATCACCTTTTTTCCTTCCATCTCCTGAACTCCCTTGCAAGTTTATCTTTTAGCTCTATTGGTACTCTATGTGGGGGCTGAATCAATCGCTTACATAGAAACATAGAAACATCGAAAATAGAAGCTGGAGTAGGCCATTTGGCCCTTTAGGCCTGCTCTGCCATTCAAAAAGGAACATGGCAGATCATCTAATTCATTACCTTGTTCCCACTTTCTCCCAATATCCCTTGATCCCTTTGGCAGTTAGAACTGTATCTATCTCCATATTGAATGGCTTGGCCACCTCTCCCTTCTGCAGTAGATAAGGCCACAGGTTCACCACGCTCTGAGTGAAGAAATGTCTCCTCATCTCGGTTCTAAATGGAATATCCCATATCCTGAGACTGTACCCCGTATCCTGTGACTGGCTTTATGGTTGGGTCGATATTGTTGTGATAGTCAACATCTTCAAAGCATCCAACTGTCTTATCAGAACACTTTGGGGACATTTGTCCCCGATCCTGTTTGCTTTCGATTGGAGGGCGCCTTTCAATGGATGTACGGTCTTCGACCATCAGTGTCGCCTCCTTCCTCATGCTTTATTGAGATCATCTGCAGCTCGCTGCAACTGCTCAACCCGACATAGCAGGACCATCAGTTTCAAGGACGTAGAACATGCACTTAACAACGTTTCATTTGTGTGTCCCTCTGATTTGCGTTGTTCCTCGTAGTCGAATCTCAATTCCCCTGTATGTTGTTAGCACGACGTTGTTTGCTATCAGAGCATCTTTTCTTGGATAGCCATTGTCATCCAAATTTTCCCGAAGTATATTCTGCTACAGTCTGAGCAGGATAAAGTTACTGTGTGCTCCAGTATTAATCTTCACCTTCAGATTTATCGTTGTGCCTTATTTCTCACCCTCTTCCTGATCTGCATGGTTGTGTGAATTTTGTTTCTCTGGAAACGGTCGCATCCAGGCATTTCATGCAGTTGTATGATTCCTATATATACCGTGTGCTCAAACTCATCGTCATTTTCCACGGTATGGACATTTTTATTTCTTTTCCTGTTCATGCGCCCTGTTGCTCTGTCCCTGGTGACTCCTACACCACGTTCTTTCTTTTTTTCTGCACATCTTTACTTAGTGATTGGTCTTTCTGCATGTTTTGCAGATTGATAAATATGAGGGACATTTTCTTCTGTCTGCATAATCATATGGCCATCCATAACGCCAACAAGCATTTCTGTCTGTCCAATGTGCAGTTTGGTTGCTGTTTCACTGCATCAATCCTGCTGCCTTTCTCTTGAATTAACTGAAGGCAGGTCTATTCGGAAGTCAATGTCTTCTTCTGTCTGCTCGTGGAGTAATGTGCTCTAGCAGAGCCTACAGCCTGCTACATTTTGAGCTTGTCCATTCCAATTCGAACATTTTGTACTTACTGGGAGACCCCAAATTAGCTGATCTGTCAGTCTTTCATCAGTGTCCTTAAACTTACATTTTCTGGATGCATTTTACAATCTTGTTTAACGCTTACTGCCAAGGTAATTGAATGCAAAAGTTGAGAGGTTATGCTTCAGCGATATAAGGCATTGGTGCGACCACATCTGGAGTACTGTGTACAGTACTGGTCTCCTTATTTAAGGAAGGATATAAATGCGTTGGAGGCAGTACAGAGAAGGTTTACGAGACTCATACTTGGAATGGGTAGGCTGTTTCACGGGGAAGGATTGGACAGGCTAGGCTCGTATCTGCTCGAATTTAGAAGAGTAAGAGGCGACTTGATTGAAACAGATAAGGTCCTGAGGGTTCTTGACAGGGAGTGTAGATGTGGAATGGATGTTTCCCTTGTGGAAGAATCGAGGACTAGGCGTCACTGTTTACAAATAAGGTGTCGCCCATTTAAGTCAGAGACGAGGAGTTTATTTTTTCTCTCAGAGGGTCGTGAGTCCTTAGAATTCGCTTCCTCAAAAGATAGTGGAAGCAGAGTCTTTGAATAATTTTAAGGCAGACGTAGATGCGTTCTTGATAAGCAAGGGGGTGGAATGTGTTCGGGAGTAGAAAGAAATGTGGATTAATCTGTTCAGCCATGAAATTATTGAATGGCAGAGCAGGCTTGAAGGGCTGATTGGTCTACTCTTGCTCCTAGTTTATAAGTTCATATGAAGGGCGGCACAGTGGAGCAGTGGTTAGCACCGCAGCCTCACAGCTCCAGCGGCCCCGGTTCAATTCTGGGTGCTGCCTGTGTGGAGCTTGCAAGTTCTCCCTGTTTCTGCGTGGGTTTCCTCCGGTTTCCTCCAACATGCCAAAGACTTGCAGGTTGATAGGTAAATTGGCCATTAGCAATTGCCCCTAGTATAGGTAGGTGGTAGGGAAATATAGGGACAGGTGAGGTTGTGGTAGGAATATGGAATTAGTGTAGGATTAGTATAAATGGGTGGTTGATGGTCAGCACAGACTCGGTGGGCCGAAGGGCCTGTTTCAGTATTGTATCACGAAACTAAGTTACGACGTTCTCAATAGGCTCACCTAGCTCCTGTATGAGGCCTTGAAATTCATATCTGCAGATATATTGATTTGATTTTGGCTGGAGATGGGTGCTGAATCTTCCAACTATTTTGTCTGGGTTTCTGGTGTCCTCTTTACTCAGCTCCGAGCTAATAAACAAATGTAATCCTTTATCTTCTGCCCACAGAAGGATATCGCTGAACCACTGCTCTTCATTACTGCCTTTTAGAAAACTGCTAAATCTCAATATATACTTTTGTTTAAACTTCCTAAATGCCTCTATGACCCCGCCAGCCATCCATTTCAATATGAGCTACGGCTGAGCATTCAGAGCTGTGCCTGTGGTCATTTTTGCTTTTGCACAATTCACCGTATCTTAAATGTTTCTCTGGCACCAATGTGGGGCATTTTTGTTTTGTATTTAATGCAGCACTAAATTGATTTAAATATTTGTTGCCACCCTTTTATGTCTTCTGGTTCCCAAAAATGTCAAATAATCATACTTCAGAACTTCTGAACACTCTGTATATTTCATTCGCTTCTATTCATCCTGGAGAAACTGCCATGCGGCCGGTGTAGTGTTACATATCACATGACTCCAGTGTAGCAGTGAATGTGGCTGCCTGGAGCACACTTACCTATAACAATAAGTTCTCAACTAATTAGCTGTTAGAACTTTCCCTAAAATATAACGATATTCAACAGGTGAGACAAATCATGTAACGAAAGGCCAGTCAGTCCAACGACACTGCCTGAGAAATTTCTAGAGGTCATAACCTAGGAGAAAGGTATGTGTTGTTTGGAAAGACATGGGTTAATAAATGACAAGCAGCACGGATATGATATTGGCAAATCGTGTTTGTTAATCTTCAGCAACAACAATAAATTATGTTTACATAACACCTTTAACATAATAAAATATGCCAAGGCACTTCACAGGCGCATCAAGAATTAATTATTACACTGCTCCACAAAATGACAGATTGAGTCAGATAACCAAAAGCTTGTTCGAAGTGCTAGGTATTAACGAGTGTTCCAAAGGAGGAAAGCGATGTGGAGAGGCGGAGAGGTGCAGGGAGGATGTTCCAGAGCTTGGTCCCAGGCAATTGTAAGTGCGGCCACCTGCGGTGGAGCGATGAAAATCAGGGATGCACAAGTCCCCAGAATTGGAGGAGTGCAGAATTAGAGGGTTGCAGAGTTGCAGGAGATTACAGAGTTCGGGAAGGATGAGACCATGGAGAGATTTGAAAACAAGAATAAGAATTTTAAAATCAGATGTTGCTTCAATGTCGCAGGTCGGTGACTGATAGTTGAACAGGAGTTAGTGTGAGTTACAACACAGGCAGTCGAGGTTTGGATGGCCTCAAGTTTACCGAGAGTGGTAAGTGGTGGAGCCGCCAGGAGTCTGTTGGAATAGTCAAGTCTAGAGGTAACGAACGCAAAAACGAAGGTTTCAGCTGCAGATGAGCCGAGATATGGGAGAGATCGGACGACTTTGTGGATGTAGAAATATGTGATCTTAGTGAAGGTACAAATATAAGATCATAAGATCATCTCGGGGTCAAATGTTAAACTGAGGTTTCGAAGATACCAGCTTAATATCAGACTGTTACCAGGGAGAGGGATGGTGTTGGTTGTTAGGTATTGGACTTTGGAGTGCGGATCAAAAGGAACATACAAACATATGAATTCGAAGGAGGAGCAGGCCATTTGGCTCTTCGAGCCTGCTCTGTATTTGATAAGATCATTGCTGACCTGATCGCCACCTGAACTCGACTTACTTGATCACCTGCTTTAACGTTTAACTCCTTTGTTAATGAAGTGTGTATGTAAATCAGCCTTTAAAATATTTAATGACCCTACCTCAGGAGGGTTGGATTCCAAATATTTAATTGGAAGACATTACTAACACTGGATGTCAGATGGACAGTTCTATAATTTAGCAAAATTGGAGTCCAGATAAGTGGTGGTGATGTAGAGCTGAGTGTCATCAGTGAATTTAAAATCTGATGCTACCTTTGCCGCCATTTTGACCTTTCATCCACACAGATATTTTAGTAACGTTTTTCATGCTTTACCTTACTTGATGTTCCCAAATACCAACAGTACCTTTGATCTATCGCAACTAATATGAACACGAACCTGCAAAGTGATCCACAGAATAAAGAAGACTGCGATCTGTTTGTTTCTGCTTCGCCACATTCACCTACAAGCGGATCCAATGCCAATGAGATGAGCTCATCACGGGAGGCCCTTCCACTCAGTCGTAAAAGCTGCTTTCCATGACCTGTGAGTGGGTTTCAGCTGCACCTCGATCAGTCAATCTCAGCAAAAGTAGAACCCCATCAGGGGTTCGATTACAGAGTGGGATCCTGAGATGTTTTTTGTGGCAGCCTGGCTGCTGCTGCTTGTACCTCTCACAATCTGAGAGGTGGTCTCTACCAATCTCCCTCCAAGATAGCAGTTGGATTAGAGAGTGAGGATCTTGTGCTATTATTCAGATTACCGGCCGGTAACAATTGGAAATTGTTCCTGAGAAAATCCTGGGCGTTGTTTTGTGCTCGTCTCCCTCCTGTTGGTCCAGATGTAAATGCTCAGTGTGGACCGAGTGCTATAAGAATGGCACATTTGTGTCCAGAACATGAAGCTGCGTCTTTGAATCACATCTAGATGATAGAGTTTCCACAGTTTCAGCATCCTGTCTTTACATCAGGGTAATGAATTGAGAATGTTCTTTTTCCAGTGTCGCTGCAATGAATATGTTCAAAAACCTATGGTCATATCCGTTTAATTTTCATTCACTGTCGATTTGAGCCCTCCATTTTCACTTAACAAATTTTTATATTGAGCACCGTTCAAGGGTTGTGTGTGTTCTTTTTTTTCCAAATTAATTCTGTCACCCAGTTTGAGCAGTAACATACAGAACCCGCCCAGCGTATGGCTGAAACCTAATCCAGAGCGATATTTTTTGTCGGTTAGATCAACTGGTTAGAACGTTATGCTAATAATACCAAAGGCACGGGTATTTTCCTAACATTTAATGCCGGGACATTGCAAATAAATTCAGACAAAACGTTGATTGGAGGGAACGGGCGCGGGGGATTATTTTGAATAATATCCATTCCACCTTTGCTCCTGGGGTGGAGTAAAACCTTTTTTCTTTAAATTTGCCTTTCTTAGGCTTGTTGATAAATGTTTAACTCACAGCCTGTTCTTCTTAATGGTCGCAACCAGTAACAGACAGACAGATTGTGTCTGAATATCCCATGATGTAAGGAATACGTCAGCTTAGGACAAAAAGGTTCCAATCAAATGTACACCCCAAATAAACAAAAGCAGGTAGATAAATAAAATTTCACTTCAGTCGATATTAATATTCCCCATCCTTGAACATTCTTATTTCAACACAGCCTTTAGTTGTGGAGAAATAACTTCAGTGTAAATCACACTTTTATAATTCGACCAGTGGAAGAGATGCAACATAACTAAAAACTGCCAGAAACCCGACTGAAGCCAGGGACACTTAGTGTAGCACTCTCCCAGCTGAACTAGTTCTACCTCACATCAAATAAATCGTTACCTCATTCTTTTTGGAGAAAATATAACCCTGGTCAGCATTATTCCTCTCGTGTGCTCTTCACTTCGGGATCTTAGAGCTCAGTGTGTATAAATATTCTGCTGAAATATTGATGAACATAGAAAGATTATTTACCAGGAGAGACCTCACAGTGTTGACCACAGAGTGAAATACCAAGACATGTCTATTGTTACGATAGTACTTCCACTTGTTGTTTCATTTTGTGGACTTGTCTTTTTAAAACTGTAAAGGATTTCACAGATGCAGGACTTTATGTTCTTTTGTTTGTTTGTTTTTTCAAGGAAGATGTCATCAGAAGGTTTTTTGAACTTGGTTTGTAAACAGCCCTTACTGGAGATCACCTTCTAAGATAAATAAACAACATTTACTGGAAAGTATTAACAGAGAAGTGACAAGGCAAGAGCAATGAGGATCAGGAGGATTTTGACCTGCTCTTTGAAGTTTGGTTTTTGGAGAGATTATTTTTGGTTTTGCTTTGGACAGAGAATTGGGGGTGTGGAGAATGTTCTAAAAGGAATTTAAAGAACAACCTTCCACGGACAAACCCCAACTCAGCTACTTCCACCTCTTAGAAAAATGGCTTCCAGCTTTTCAAACTCTTTAAGGAGCCCTGAGAAACAACTGCAGGAAACTAACTGAAATTTTTGCCACATTCCTTCTGAGAGGCCTGCCAATCTGATCTCAACGTCACCTCCAAAGACCTGCTCCAGGAAGATCCCAGTGAAAGTTGTCAATGTGTAATTGGGACGCCAGACATAAAGGGGCAAGCGACATCTTTCCATGTCTTCTTTTTTATCTTTTAAAGTTAGCAAGTATTAGCTGTACACTGCTTATGCAAAGCAGGTTGATGAGCAGAGCTCATGAAGTTTATACCCTGCTTACTGAGTAGACTTCCACAGATTATGAGGTGGCAAAAAGTCTATTCCAGCTGTGTGTGAGCTGGCCCTGAAGATTACTGACAAAAAATTTTGCAACCTCACGAGACAGCCTGGGCAGATTTATGTAGAATTTCAGCGGGTTAATCAAATTAATTGTGATCGTTGGATGCAGGCATTAAAGGTAGAAACCACGGATGAGGTTCTTAGGGAAGTAATTCTCCTGGAAACATTTTTTTAAAATTCCGTCCATTGGAAAGTATCCATGTAGAGAACCAGAAGGTACCAACAGCCAGACAGGCAGTGGAAATTGCTGACGAACAGAGGCTTCTTGACAAGCCCACACCCTTTGCCCATCATCCCCACAAATGCAAGAAGGATCTCAATAGGGAAAGTGAAAGGAAAGCAAGTAGCTGCGGACAAGAAGGAAGAGTGCGGCAGGCCTCTGGATATCCTCCTCAGGACAGGAAGGAAGGTGCTGAGGGTGGAAGTGAGGTCCAAAAGCCAAGTATTCTCATTATCACAAGGTGAGACGCCGTTGTGCAGAATGCTTAATATTGTAGTGCAAAGCCATGGGATTTACTAGACTACACAAAGCCAATGTTGAACAAGCATCCCTGACTGAGAGTATGACAGAACAGTCTGTATCTCTGACTGCAGTCTAAGTACTAAAACTGTTGTGAATGCGGAATCAGGAACAGGGTACCTGAGAGTTCTCAGTATTTCTTGTAAAAAGGAAAAGTAACACCTTATTCCTCAAATGGGGCAGGTAAACCTATGAATAACTTAAAGGAGCGACACAACATTATTTACTCAGAACAGGCATAACATTTCCACCAGAGAGTGCACTGAATGTCCATGTTTTAGTGAATAAAATTGGTGGGCAGAATATGTCCGTACTTTTATATCAGGTGCAGCTGGAGTGTAAACTATGCCTAATTTTTTCTGTGCAACGCGCTCTGCGGAAGTGCCACCACACAGCCCTCGTGATATTACGCGTTTGGGCTTTCTTAAATGGAGGGAGCTGAGCAACAAATATTCATGACATAGAGGGGGCGGCCGCCGTTTCACTGGCAATGGCATCCAGGCGCCACCGTGCCAGCACCAGCACCATTTTTAAAGGTTTTCAAGCCCTTCAGGATGTATTTACATTGTTGAAAATAGAGACATGTTGTCGAAGCTTTCTGTCTTGCACTCATCAGAACAATATGCAAGAATAACCAATATAGGTGAAAACAATAACTTTTATTGCATGAGAAGAGAGTGCTGATTGGCTGGCAAGTGGACTCTAATTCGTCGAGCTTTAGCCATGGTGAATGCACCAGCTTATGGTGACTGGCAGTTAACTGCCAAGCTTTGTTTGAAATTTAAAGCTTGACTCTGATTGGTCATGGCATTGCCCTAAGGAATGAACTAGCGAATGGCTGTCACTTACTTTGTTCATTTGAAACAGGCGCCATGCTTGCATATTCTTTTCCCACCTGCAAAGAACAGGACCCTGTGCATTAATATATGCAGCTTCCAATACACACAAATCCGATCATTTCTTGCTTTATGTATTTTAAACCTATGAACGGGCCTAAGGCTGTCATTTTCTGGCTCTGAAAAGTGCCCTGTCTATCTCAAATCACCTTGGAAAGGGAATGTTTCCCAAGAATTTGAATAACAAGCTAACTGTTTCACCCTGCTACTATGCAGTAGCAACACGTGTCGGCTTCACTACTAACAGGATGCTGCCCTCAAGCCAAAAAGACGTCCTATCTATCACACAAATGGGTAATGTGATATACACTTTTCAATGCCAGCGTGATGCTAGGTACATAGTAAGTACGTCCCAGAAACTGGCGTACCATAGCAAACAACATGTTCCTTCCACTGCACGCAGTGGGCAAAGTGCAGGTATTATACACCAGCCTGTGCTTGCAAAACGCAAAACACACTGTCCAACATTAGATGTGATTCCACGATTGGACAACATTTGCTACATAATCCGCAATGTGCTAAGAGTTACGCTGACAACAAATTTAAGATTGTCAGTAGGAATCACAGCGTGGCACATTTGTGCATACTAGAAGCGCCATATATTAATACGCAGGGCCCTGTTTTTGCCGACAGAAAGAACATGTCCGTACATTGCACCTGTTTAGCTGAACAAAGTAAGTGACAGCCATTCACTAGTTCATTCCTTAGGGCAATGCCTTGACCAATCAGTGTCCATCTGCCTTGTTTAAATTTCAAACAATGCTTGTCAGTTAACTGATGCATTCTCCATGGCAACTGCTCCACCAATCAGAGTTAGTTCACTTGCCAACCAGTCAGCATTCCCTTCTCATGCAGTATACGTTGTTGTATTCCCCTCCATTGGTTATTCTTGCATATTGCCCTGATGAATGCAAGACAAAAAGTTTAGACAACCTTTCTATTGTCAGTAATTCTCAAGTTCTGTGCTACCAAACGAATATATATTTAATTATTGAAGGTGTCACTGCAATTAAAAAGTAATAGCATTGAATCCCCTATCCCCTGCCCCCGCCCGCAACTGAGAATTCAATACTTAAATTGACCTACTCTGAATAAAAACACTTATTGAAATTCTGAACTTGTCCCTCCGACCTTCAGTATCATTGATCCTGATACCCTTCACGACTTTCCCCACAACCAATAGATATAGTTTACCTCGCTGCCCCCTCCCGCCCGGATCATTTTATTCTTCCTCCCAACCCACCAGTGTCCTGCTTTGGAACGAAAACGGAATTCCGAAGGCATGCTAGTTGAGCCAGTTGGCCCTAAAATTGGTGTGTGACAGCTGGCGGCAGCAGGTAAGTTCATTTGCACGTCAGTGCTTCTAATTTCAATATTTTAATGAAGGCCTCATCACTTCGCCGCGTGGGTATGGGCGCACCGAGGCCTCGCCATCGCCACTAATATCCGGTGTGGCATTCCCGTTGTCGTGGGTCACGGCGGACCGCTCCCAGCAGCATTTTACAGGTTTCCCCACCACAAGCAACAGTAATGAGGGGCTGGTAAAATTCAGCCCATTGAGAGAGAGATTGAGTCGGAATGAGGCAGAAAGGCGGAGAGAGACAGAAAAGATGTGATACTCAGCATCCCACACTGTCTGCTCTACATTGTTGGACTCTAACACCTTCCCTCCATCAGCTCGCCCATGGGGAAATGATCCAGTACAGGGGTAGGGGGGTGGAATTGCAGAAAAAAATCAGGACTGGGACAAAGAGAGAGGGATTCCGGCTGTATTCCCTCTCTCTCTCTCTCTCACTCACACACACACACACACACACACACACACACACACACACACACACACACACACACACACACACACACACACACACACACACACACACACACACACACTGTAATCAGCTACCATTCACCTGGGGACAGAAATACAGAGGATGAGACACAGAAACTCACCTCCAGCCACATGGAATTAAAGAATGGTGGCTGATGTTGTACTATCATATCCCAGACTCTGTCACTCAAATAACTCTCTCTTTCTCTCTTTGGCCTCCTTGTCTCGAGAGACAATGGGTAAGCGCCTGGAGGTAATCAGTGGTTTGTGAAGCAGCGCCTGGAGTGGCTATAAAGGCCAATTCTAGAGTGACAGACTCTTCCACAGGTGCTACAGATAAAATTGGTTGTCGGGCCTGTTACACAGTTGGCTCTCTCCTTGCACTTCTGTCTTTTTTCCTGCCAACTGCTAAGTCTCTTCGACTCGCCACGCTATAGCCCCGCCTTTACGGTTGCCCGCCAGCTCTGGCGATCGCTGGCAACTGATTCCCACGACTTGTGATCAATCTCAAAGGACTTCATGTCGCGTTTGCCGACGTCTTTAAAGCGGAGACATGGACGGCAGGTGGGTCTGGTACCAGTGACCAGCTCGCTGCACAATGTGTCCTTGGGGACCTTGCCATCTTCCATGCGACTCACATAGCCAAGCCATCTCAGGCGCCGCTGGCTTAGTAGGGTGTATATGCTGCGGATGTTGGCCACCTCGAGGACTTCTATGTTGGAGATACGGTCCTGCCACCTAATGCCAAGGATTCTCCGGAGGCTGCGAAGATGGAATGAATTGAGACGTCGATCTTGGCTGACGTACGTTGCCCAGGCCTCGCTGCCATAGAGCAAGGTACTGAGGACACAGGCCTCATACACTTGGACCTTTGTGTTCTGTGTCAGTGCGCCATTTTCACACACTCTCTTGGCCAGTCTGGACATAGCAGAGGAAGCCTTTCCCATGCGTTTGTTTAATTATGCATCGGGAGACAGGTTACTGGTGATAGTTGAGCCTAGGTAGGTGAATTCTTGAGCCACTTCCAGAGCGTGGTCGCCGATATTGATGGATGGAGCATTTCTGACGTCCTGTCCCATGATGTTCGTTTTCTTGAGGCTGATGGTTAGGCTAAATTCATGCAGGCAGCCGCAAACCTGTCGACGAGTCTCTGCAGACACTCTTCAGTGTGAGATGTTAATGCAGCATCGTCAGCAAAGAGGAGTTCCCTGATGAGGACTTTTCGTACTTTGGTCTTCGCTTTTAGACGGGCAAGGTAGAACAGCCTGCCACCTGATCTTGTGTGGAGGAAAATTCCTTCTTCTGATGACTGGAACGCATATGAGAGCAGCAGGGAGAAGAATTTCCAAACAGTGTGTGTGCGAGAACACAGCCCTGTTTCACGCCACTCAAGATTGGAAAGGGGTGTGATGAGGCACCGCTGTGCTGAATTGTGCCTTTCATATTGTCATGGAATGATGTGATGATACTTAGTAGCTTTGGTGGACATCCAATATTTACTAGTAGTCTGAAGAAACCACGTCTGCTGACGAGGTCAAAGGCTTTGGTGAGATCAATGAAAGCAACGTCGAGGGTCATCTGTTGTTCATGGCATTTCTCCTGCTGCTGGCGAAGGGAGAGCAGCATGTCAATGGTGGATCTCTTTGCTCGAAAGCCACACTGTGCCTCAGGATAGATGGGCTCAGCCAGCTTCTGGAGCCTGTTTAAGGCGACACGAGTGAAGACTTTCCCCACTATGCTGAGCAGGGAGATTCCACGGTAGTTGTTGCAGCCACCGCGGTCACCCGTGTTCTTATACAGGGTGATGATATTGGCATCGCGCATGTCCTGTGGTACTGCAGCCTCTTCCCAGCACAGGCAAAGCTGTTCTTGCAGTGCTGAGAGTATAGCAGGCTTGGCACTCTTGATGATTTCATGAGTAATGCCGTCCTTCCGAGGGGCTTTTCTGCTGGCTCAATGACGTCACTGAGTTCCGATTTTGTTGGCTGTACGTCCAGTTCATCCATGACTGGCAGAGACAGGGTTGCATTGAAGGCGGTCTCATTGACAACATTCTCCCTGGAGTACAGTTCTAGGTAGTGCTCCACCCAGCGGTCCATTTGCTTGCGTTGGTCAGTGATTGTGTCCCCTGATTTAGATTTGAGGGGGGCGATCTTCTTGACGGTTGGCCCAAAAGCTCTCTTAATGCCATCATACATTCCTCTGATATTTCCTGTGTCAGAGGCCAGCTGAATACGACAGCATAGGTGTTGCCAGTAGTCATTTGCACAGCGCCTGGCTTTAAGTGCTACGGATGTTAACTCGCTGGGGGCTTTCTTGTAGTTCAGCAGTGCGATGCACTTAGCGGCTATGACAGGTTTCAGCACTTCAAAGTGAGATTGAAACCAGTCTGCATTCCGCTTCACACGATTGTCATAGGTGGTCATTGCTGAGTCAGAGATGGCGTCTCTGATGTGGGCACACTTGGTCCCTGCATTCCCTGTGGGATGTTTTGGAGGGCTTTTTCAAGTGAATTTAGAAACTTACATAACAGCTGTGGATGAGAAATGCTGGTCGTGTTGATGCCTGGGTTGCCCTTCTGCTTGGAGTGGTGCAGCTTCTTTGGTTTGAGGCTAACCTTGCTGCATACCAGGGAGTGGTCGGGTTCGCCGTCCGCACTGTGGAAGCTGTGTGTGATTTGAACGCTGTTTAAAGAGACTCGCCTTGTGACGATGAGGTCGAACTGGTGCCAATGACGTGATATTGGGTGTCTCCAAGAAATCTGGTGACAGGGTTTAGTGTGAAAGAACGAGTTGGTGATGCAGAGGTTATGATAGGTACACAACTCAAGTAGTCTCTGTCCATTCTCATTCATCCTACCAATGCCAAATCGCCCAAGGCAGGAGGGCCATGAGTCATGGTCGACCCCAACCCTGGCATTAAAGTTCCCCAGCAGGAACAGGTGTTCGGTGTTGGGGATGCTGCTGATGATATTATGGAGTTCCTCGGAGAACTGGTCTTTAGCTTCAAGTGGGGAGCAGAGTGTTGGAGCATTTATGCTGAGTAGGTGAACAGTCGGTTGGACCGTATGCGTTCCGAGCCATTTGAGGGTGGCTCTATCATGCTGAGCAAAGGGTTTCTGTTGGCGAAGCCCACTCCATGCTGTCTTGGTTCTTCAGGATCCCTACCCTGCCAGAAGAAAGTGTAGTTGTGCTCTCGTAGAGATCTGCTCGCAGGGAGGCATATCTCCTGAAGTGCTGCAATGTCTACATTGAGTCTACTGAGCTCGTTGTTAATGATGGCGGTCTTCCGAGAATCGCTCATTTGTGTAAGCTCTTCCGACAGGCCAGGACACATAATTCCGACGTTCCAGCTTGCAAAATGAAGGGTTGGTACCTTCTTTCCTTTTTTGGTCGTGCTGTTTGGTGCAGTGTTACAATCCACTTGTCCGGCAATGACCCTGAGCTCCAAGCACCCATTGAAGCAGGTGGACTGTGGTGGGACAGAAATTTAGTGAGCGGGGGCTGCCCGTTTTGAGGCGGGCGGTAGCTGTCCAGTGAGATGCGATGACCTCTCCCACCGACAAAGGCAACCTGTGGCACCCAATTTCTGCGCCAATTGAGCTGTACTTATCACCTATAACCGCTGCCTTCCGTGTTGATTTGGTCACCGTGAGGCGACTCGGGAGCGACCTCTCCGTGTCGCATGCCTGGGCGTATGTTTAGAAGTTGTGAGTTGCCCAAGCGTCAAAACCCCCCTCTCGGCCTGCCTGGTGGGGTCCAAAGGAGGGCAGAGCCCGACGTTTGGCACCAGTATGGCTGCAGGAACTGCCGGAAACATGCCAAAGGTGACACATGACTGCCTTTGGGGTTCCGCTCCGGATTTTCTGTTAGAGTTTACTCCCGCAGAGACAGGGTGAACGGCTGGCAATCCGGGAAAGGAAAGGAATTCTGATGAGGACGCTGCCAGTGGAGGCCAAGCTTGGCCAAATGGACAGGAAGATCACTTGGCCATGTTTGGGGAGCCCGTCTACGGCGGCGATCAGGAGGAAGAGCGGCCACATGGTCCTGGCAGCGGCTCCCGCTCACTCGGCAACTCAGCGCTGTTTCCACACAAACTTTCCCCTCAACTCCGGCTCGGCTCCCGGATCCCGATCCCGATCCCGTTCCCAGTCGTGGTACACTATTGTAAAAGGGACAGTGTTGGGAGCTGATGCAATGTTTTATTACCTGCACCCCCTCCCGCCCTCTCCCAGCTCACCCCCTCGCATCCCCTTTACACCACCCCCCTCGCACCCCTTCTCAGCTCCCCCCTTGCACCATCCTTCCCTCGCACCCCCATCCCCTGTCCCCTTGTGCCATAGTCCCTGCAGCCCCCTCCCAGCTCCCCTCGCTCCCCCTTCCCTCCACCACCTCCCACCGCACTCCTCCTCCTCGCACCCCCTCCCCACCGCACCCACTTCCCCCACCTCCTCCCACCAGCATCCACCTATCCCTGTGTAGTGGCCCCAACAACCCCACTGCCTTGTGGGCGTCTCGGGAGAGACCAAGGCTAAGGGAATCTTATACTACATCAGTAATAATAATTGATTTTCTTTGACAAATTCGGGACAATGGTTGCACCTGTTTCGAGGTAAAACCAACTGTTCCAGGAGAGTGGAGAAATTGTGCAATAGCAGCTGGTGCACGGTGTGTGATGATTCCTGGGAAATGGCCGATGCCAATGTTGTCTGCAGACAGCTGGGTTGTGGCCACGCTCTATTGGCCCCAGGAGGGGCTACGTTTTACCAGGGTGACGGTGTTATCTGGCTGGATGAGGTGAAGTGCACTGGAAGCGAATCTTCTCTGGCCGACTGTCCTTCCTCATCGCGGGCTCAAACTGACTGTGATCACAAGGAAGATGCCAGTGTGATTTGTTCCGGTAAAGGTGGCAGGATTTGGAGATTGGGTTTAGGGTTCCTTGTATTATTAAATTGACTCATTACTTCGGGAAATTACGAACAGTATTTCTCGTTTAAATGGAAAGTGCTGAAATGTTATCCTCCTGAACATTTCGTATATTCCACAGGACTCGATGTGCTTCCAACTGCTTTCCCGTTCATATCTGCTGGTACTTACCATTATTAGTATTCCAGCTAGCATTAGGGTTTGTATTAGTAGAATTGGTATCGTTGTCATTTTCTGAAGATACTATGAGCACGTTCTCACTGACTGGAACATTTTTTTCTCACTGTATATTTCAAATTGTCCGGTTGAAATTCTGCTCATTCCAGTTTCTGACTGGACCTGAACTGTCCTGTACTCATCAGCAACATGGTGGCACTGTCTCTGTAATTTGGACTGGCTCACACCTTATTCTGGTGCAATGTGCACCACACATACTGGGGAATGTTCAGTCCGACTCATTGCTCGGAAGCAGTGGTTACAATTATTAAATACTTCTTGAAAATATTTTATCATGCAAGACGGACTGTCTCTGTGTTAAACCTTTCTGTATTGTTCTCATTGAGCACAGGGATATAAAACTACTTCCATCCTAGTTGCGGTCTCCTTCGGAGTCCTGCTATTCTGTGTTTTGATCTCACTGATTGTGGTTATACAGAAAAAGTCAATCAGAAGAGGTGAGGCTCATATCTTCCCGTGGATCCAACACAAACTTCCCAGATATTGTGTCATATGCATGCAAAACTCTCGTTCATTGCAGCTTTCTATGGACTGTCCAGTGGCCTTGTTAGAAATATATATATATATATTTTGCTGATTTTCTACATTCAGTCTGCTCTGGAATTAGTAAAATGTGACATTTAAAATGGAGAGTGATTTGAAGTGTCCACATTCACTGTGAGATTTCACCACATAATACATGGAAGTCTGGAAGAATTGTAACAAAAGATCGGGAAGTTTAATTGGCTTTTTTGGGCTGTGCACTCAGCTATTTATTTGACTGATAATCTTCCTTCATCTATTGGGTATCAATTCCTGCCCTTCATATTCTGGCTCTTGGCATGCAATCTCGAGCTGTCTCCCCGGATCTGTCCGTTATTTTGACAAGTGATATTTGTACAGAACCTTCACCATTCACCAGCGGTGATTCTACATTCGAAAACAACGCTTCCACTCATATTTCACCCATCCAATTCACTCCTGATTTATTATAAGAAATGGGCCTCTTAATGAAATACACTTTTAGAACAACAAAGAATAGTACAGCACAGGAACAGGCCATTCGGCCTCCAAGCCGACGCAGATCTTGATAACTGTCTAGATTAAAACCTTCTGCACTTCTGAGGACCGTACCCCTCTATTCCCATCCTATTCATGTATTTGGTAAGATGCCTCATAATAACATAGAGTTCTTATAGAAATAGCTCGCTCTCTCTTATTAACAAATATTCTATAGCTCGGACAGCATCGGCCTGATATCTCAGCCAAGGACCAGACCATAACAGGGTCTGAAACAAGACAGTCCTCAAGCGGATAAGATCAAGCTTTGAAACCTCACTAGACTGGCAGTCATTTACAAACGATCACAAGCACGCCATCAGGTCAAAGAGTCATAGAGTAATAGAGTTATACAGCACAGAAACAGGCCTATCAGCCCATCGTATCTGTGCTGGCCATCAAGCATATATCTATTCTAATCCCATTTTCCAGCATTCGGCCCTTAGCCTTGTATGTTGTGCGTGCTGATCTAAATACCTTAAATGTTGTGAGGGTTCCTGACTCCACCACCTCTTCAGGCAATCTGTTCCAGACTCCAGATACCCTCTGGGTGAATATTCTTTCCTCAAATCCTCTCTAAACTTCCTGCCCCTTATGTTACATCCACGCACCCCGGTAACTGACCCCTCTGCTAAGGGAAAAAACGTTCTTCCTATCTATCCTATCAATGCCCTTTGTAATATTGTATACCTCAATCAGGTCCCGCCTCAGCATGTTTTGCTCCAATGAAAACAACCCTAGCCTATCCAGTCTCTCTACATAGCTGAAATGCTCCAGCCCAGGCAACATCCTGGTGAATCTCCATTGCACCCTCTCCCGTGCAATCACATCCTTCCTATAGTGTGGTGACCATAACTGTACACGGTACTCCAGCTGTGGCCTAAGTAGTGTTTTATACAGCTCCTTCATAACCTCCCTGCTCGTATATACTATGCCTCAGCTAATACATACAAGTATCCCATATGTCCTTCCTAACCATCGTATCTCCCTGTGCTTCTGCTTTCAGTGATTTATGGAAAGGTCCGCCAACGTCCCTCAGACCCTTTGAACTTCCTAGGGACCTACGATCCATTGTATATTCCCTTGCCTTGTACGTCCTCCCAAAATGCATCACCTCACACTTCTCAGGATTAAATTCCATTTGCTGCTATTCACCCACCTTACCAGCCCATCTATTTCATCCTATAATATAAGGCCTTCCACCTCACTGTTTACAACACCAACAATTCTCGTGTCAATCGGTAAACTTACTGATCATACCTCCTATATTTACATCGAAATCATTAAGGTACAGTGCAAACAGCAAGGCTCCCCGCATCGATCCCTGTAATACACCACTGGTCACTGGCTTCCACTCTCAAAAACAACCTTCGACCATCACACTCTGCCTCCTGCCACTAAGCCAATTTTGGATAAACTTTGCCAAATTGCCCTGGATCCCATGGTCTCTTACCTTCAAAAAGGAAATAGTGAGAGCTCAGGGCCAACATGTTTCCCTAAGGTTGAAGGGCAGTACCAACAAATCCGGGGAAACCTGGATGTCAAGGGATATAGAGGATTGGATAAGGAGTACAAAGGAAGCTTATGGCAGATTCAGAGCGCTGCACACTTTGGAGGCCCTCGAGGAGTATGGAAAGTGTAGTGGTACTTCAAAACGAAATGAAGAGAGCTAAGAGGGGACATACAAAAACACTGGGCAGCAAGATAAAGGACAATCCAAAGGCGTTTCTTTTTAAAGTATATTAAGGGCAAGAGGATAAGAGTAGGGCCGATTAGGGACCAAAGTGGCCATCTGTGTGTGGAGCCGGAGGACGGAGTTTAGGTTTTAAATGATTACTTTTCATCTGTGTTCACCATGGAGACAGACAATATCGGTGTCGAGATCAGGAAGGGGGATTGTGATGTACTTGAACAAATTAGCATTGAAAGGTAGGAAGTATTCGCGGGCTTAAAATGGATAAATCCCCAGATGCAGATGATATGTGACCCAGGCTTCTATGTGAGGGAAGGGAGGAGATAGCAGGGGCTTTGACACACATTTTCGAATCCTCTCTGGTACAGGAGATGCATCAGAGGACTGAAGGACAGCGAATTTATTTATTTACTTTGAGATACAGCACTGAAACAGGCCCTTCGGCCCACCGAATCTGTGCCAACCAGCAACCACCCATTTATACTAACCCTACTGTACTCCCATACCTACACTCGGGGCAATTTACAACGGCCAATGTACTTATTACCTGCAAGTCTTTGGCGGTGGCGGAAACCGGAGCACTCGCCGAAAACCCACGCAGTAACGGGGAAAACTTGCAAACTCCGCACAGGCAGTACCCAGAATTGAACCCAGGTCCCTGGAGCTGCGAGGCTGCGGTGCCAGCCACTGAACTACTCTGCCGCTCAAATGACATGAACGTGGTACCATTATGCAAGATGGGTAGCAGGGGTAAACCAGGTAATTACAGGCAGGTGCATCTAACATCAGTGGTCGGGAAACTATTGCGAAAAATCAGAGGAACAGGATTAATCTCCACTTGGAGAGGCAGGCATTAATCGGGGATAGTCAGCATGGCTTTGTCAGGGGGAGATCGTTTCTAACAAACTTGATTGAACTTTTCCTCAGTGAACACATTTGTCCCAAGTCTGCTGCAGGTGAACATGTGAGTATGCCGAAAAATAGACACAAAGACATATGCACAAATACGCACAACAAAACTACTCCGCATTCATAATACTTGGCTTTGTCACTTTACAATCACAATCTCTGCGATTTGGAAGTGTTCACAGATAATTTACTGTTAAACGCTCGTGGGTTGCAACTAAATTGTAATCTCCCCACCATCCATCTGACAGGTTCTGTCACTAGCGTCAAGGGTTCACTGGCTGGTTTGTACCAAGCAATTTATGAAGAGATTGGGAATGTTCCACCTGGCAAGGATTCCTATCAGATCCGGCGTTCAGGTCTGTGTTTTATATTTCATGCCGAATTTTCACAAGACAAATGTCACTTCCACTTAAATACCCCCATTTTAATTGTCAGCTCACTGACTGAACTCTGTCAGAAATCCGCTCACTATCCCCAGGTGAAGGAGTCCGATCACAGTGCGGGTGTATCTATATCTAGGGGCGGCACAGTGGCGCAGTGGTAAGCACCGCAGCATCACAACTGCAGCGACCCGGGTTCAATTCTGGGTACTGCCTGTGCGGTGTTTGCAAGTTCTCCCTGTGACCGTGTAGGTTTTCGCCGGGTGCTCCGGTTTCCTCCCACAGCCAAAGACTTGCAGGTTGATAGGTAAATTGGCCATTATAAATTGCCCCTAGTGTGGGGATGTGGTAGGAATATGGGATTAATGTAGGATGAGTATAAATGTGTGGTAGATGATCGGCAAAGACTCAGTGGGCCGAAAGGCCTGTTTCAGTGCTGTCTCTCCAAATAAAAATAAAATAAAAATCTGTGTCCATAGTAAGATTCCCACCAATCGCAAATGCTTAAAGAACGTGATTTCTGTTTGTTTACAACTATCATGTAATGTTATTCCATTTAAACAAGACCATAAATAATCACTGCTCTCAGCAGGAGATAGTCACATTGACTCAGATTTTATTTCTCTCGGTGACTGGATTTCTGGATCAGAAACACGTTTCCATCAGGAACTCCTAACCTCAAATCCGTGGTTTCTACAAAAAACATATTCTAACACTTTGTATTCTGACGTTTAACATGAAATCTACAAATTCTGCTTCATGATACTGGGGCAGCAACACTGCCAAACCTATATAAGTTCTGTCCTGCGATTTAACCATTGAGATCAATTACTAAGGTTACAACAAAACACACAAAAACGATTTCCCTCGCAGATAATATAAAAGAGTATCCTAAAATGTTTTATAAGTATAGTAAGGGAAAATGGTTGACTAGGGAGAGAGTAGGTCCCTTTAAGGATTAGTGTGATAATCTGTGTATGGACCCACGGGAAATGGGCGATGGCTTAAATGAATACTTTTCGTCTGTATTTACCGTGCAGAAGGTCATGGAAGCTAGTGAGTTCAAGGGAGGGAACAGCGATATTGGAGCATATCAACATTACAAGGGAGGAGATGTTGGAGGTTTTGAAGCGCATGAAGGTGGATACATCTCCAGGGCCTGACCAGGTGTATCCGAGGATGCTATGGGAAGCAATTGAGCAGATTGCTGGGGCCCTGGCAGAGACTTTTGTATCATAGTTAGTCACAGGGGATGTATCGGAAGACTGGAGGACAGCTAATGTTGTGCCTTCATTTAAGAAGGGAAGCAGGGTGAGCCTTACATCAGTGTAGAAAAGTTATTGCAAGGGATTCTGACAGACATGATTTGTATGCATCTGGAAAGGCAAGATCCAATTAGGGATAGTCATCATGGCTTTGTGCGTGGGAAATCATGTCTCACGAAGTTGATTGAGTTTTTTGAGGAGGTGACCTAGAGGATTGACAAGGGTAGGTCGGTGGACGTTGTGTACATGGACTTTAGCAAGGCCTTTAACCAGGTTCCGCATGGTAGGTTGGTCCAGAAGGTTCGAACACATGGGATCCAGGGAAAGGTAGCCAACTGGATACAAAATTGGCTTGGTGATAGGAGGCAAAGGGTAGTGGTGGACGGTTGTTTTTCAGATTGGGGGCCGGTGACCAGTGGTGTGCCGCAGGGATCGGTGCTGGGCCCTTTGTTGTTTGTCATATATATTAATGACTTGGATGAGAATGTAGGGGACATGATTAGTAAGTTTGCAGATGACAACACAATTGGTGGTATAGTGGACAGTGAAGAAGGTTGTCTAAGGTTACAACAGGATATAGATCAATTGGAAAAGTGGGCAAGGGATTCGAAAATGGAATGTAACGCAGACAAGTGCTAAGTAGTGCATTTTGGGAAGTTAAACCAGGACAGGGCATATACAATGAATGGCAGGGCCCTGGGGAGTCTGCTGACCTTGGAATGCAAGTACATAGTTCCCTGAAAGTGGCAACACTGGTAGACAGGGTGGTGAAGAAGGCGTATGGCATGCTTGTTTTCATTGGCCGAGGCATTGAGTTCAAGAGCTGGGACGTCATGTAACAGTTCTACGCATCATTGTTTCGGCCGCACTAGGAGCACTGTGTGCAGTTCTGGTCGCTGCACGACAGGAAAGATGTGATTAAGCTAGGGAGGGTGCAGAAAAGATTCACAAAGATGTTGCCTGGTTTGGAGGGCTTGAGTTATAAAGAGAGATTTGATAGGCCAAATCTGTTTTCCCTCGGGCGAATGATGCTCAGAGGGGACATGATAGAGGTATATAAAATTGTGAGAGGCATAGATAGGGTAGTTAGCCAGTGTCAGTTTCCCATGATAAGGGTGACTATAAACTAGAGGGTATAGATTTAAGGTGAGAGGGAGGAGGTTTAAAGGGGATCAAAGGGGCAGATTTTTCATACAAATAATAGTGTTTATCTGGAATGAGCTGCCAAAGGAGGTGGTGAACACAGGAACAGAAGCAACATTTAAGAGGCATCTGGACAGGTACTTGAATGAGCAGGGCATAGAGGGATATGGAATTAATGCAGATAGGTGGGATTAGTATAGATAGGCATTATGGTCAGCATGGACGCGGTGGGCCGAAGGGCCTGTTTGTATGCTGTACGACTCTATCACTCTAAGAACAAAGCCACCTTGCACTCTTTTCTGCCCCATTATCCGGGATGGGGTTCGGTTTTGGAGACAGCACCGGCCGTTTGAGACTCTGGAGAGGAAAGAGACGGGGACAGGGTGGACGAATTCTGCATTAAGAAACTGTGCGAATTGACTATGTTTTACACTATTGTCTCGGCTCTGATGTTTGAAATCTGACCCACCAGCTGTACTGTGTATTGTTTTAACTGCTCACTGGATGAGCCGGCATTTATGGTCCATCCCTAGTTGCTCTTGAACCACTGCAATCCCTGTGATGAATGTTCCACAATCGTGTCAGATACAAAGTCCCAGGACATTGTCAACAGTTGATGATGGTATTATGTTATTTACTCGAATGTCCCAATCAATCTCTCCAATAACCATCCCTGTTTGTGTTTAACAATTACCGATTCCATTGAGTCCCTCAATCAGATTGAATATTACACCAGTCATAGTTTGAATGAAATGGATCCTGGATCAGAAAATCCTGAAGGGAACTCCTCCAGTATTCAGGGTGAGTACATTTTTACTTGTTACCATCAGGTTTTTAAATCCATCACGCTGTCTGCTATCTAAAATTAGCAACTAAATATTTCAGAACTTCCTCGCCCTAAAATGATGCTGCTGAAGACATAGAGATTTTCTGAGTGATTTTAGTTTAAAAAAATTGAGAAATAATTTGGATTTCTGCAAAATCATCCCGATTGCGCCATGTAGTATAATGGAAATAAACTTTCAGTTCATGATGTTTTCTGACACTGTTGTCTGGGCGGTGAAATGTGAAATTTGTGTACATGTTGGATGGGTGATTCAATGGGATACATGTGACTTGAACTCGGAGGGCTGAAGTTTGTCACACAGTGACCACAGTCGGGGAGGGAAAATGCCGCGGATAGCGGTGCAAAGGAAGCTCGACGTCATTACACGATTAGGTGATATTCCCGGAATCGGACGAGCTGGCGGGTGGAGGCTCCACTTTAAGGCGCTGGTAAGGGAACTGAGCCTATAAAACAGGAAATGCATGGCAATTTTCTAAACCATTCACAATTTAGTGAAAGGCGGGCGAGAACAACAGTTTTCAGAGACTCGCCACCTGTAAAGAGGGGGAAGGTCAGTGGAAGGTCAGTTGTGGCTGTGAAAAGCATTACGTCACTGGAGGGAGGGTGAGAATTATGGCATTGGCAATCTGGAGGCTGACCTATCTTGCCAATCACAAGAGAGGTATTCAGGGTGAGCATCTTCTCCGACGTGTAACATATGTATACAAAGTAGAAAGACTGGAAACATTGAGAAATAAGTGCAGCAATTTACAATAGGTCTCAGCCACTCCAGCTTCGAGGGCTCACATTGCGGAGGAGCATCAGAGATGGAGAGAGCTACAGTCCCCGGGAGTTGGGCTGCATCACACAGATAGTGACAAGAATCATGAGGCTGGAAGACAGTGTGGATCAACAGGGCACACAGTAGCACGCAAACAGCATCTTGAGTGCAGGAGATGCTACCCACCAGAGAGGGTTTACCATCAGAGGCTCTTCTTCCTGCAAATGTCAGAGCAGCAGTGTCACTGAAGACTGTGCCTCTCCAGGGAGGCAGTCACTGAGCTGTGCACTATGATGGGGGAGGATCTGAACCAATGAGTGGGGGTACCCCTTCTCCAATTTCATTTTCATATTTTGTGACATTTCAGGTCATGAGCTTAATGTTAGGCTCTGCACTCACCTTGCCATACTACAGACTAGATCATCTTCCTGCACCGAAGCTTCTTACCTGGACCACCTCACGGCTGCACACATGCTCCTCAGTCTCCTGCCATGCCCTCGCTGCCTGCCGAGCCGGCCTCCTTCTCCCATCCCGATGGGGAAAGCACTTCCCTACTTGACCTTGTTACCTGGAGGAGCACTTACAGGGAGGCATGAGAAAACCTGGACGCCACCCTTGCTCTGGCTGCTGCCATCTGCCAAACACACCAGTTGTCAGTCCTCCCACTCAATGTCCTACAGTGCTCCTGCCTTTCAATCGATTGCTGGGTGCTTAAAAATATAGCAGGGGCCTAAGAAGACTGAGCTACTGCGACACGATATGGTCCTAACATTTACCAGCGTCTAATCGCACTACAGCTGAAGATCAGTCTACCGTGGCCGGCCCAGGTAGATTGACGTCTAACGATATCATTCTAAGTATTCAGTGATACAATTTAATTTAATTTCTGTGAAAATCATTATTTCCTCGCAGGTCTGGTTCTGGGTGATTATGACGATGTTGAGACTAGAGCCATTGAAACACAAGATGGTCACTTGTTGCTGGACAGTGTTCCTGATGATCTCTTCACACTGACAAGTGCCGGCGGTGATCTCTCCACTCTCGGTGAGTTAAACTCCCACAATCACCAGCTCTCTGTCACTACTTTGAATTTCATTCCAATATGGGATGTCACAGATCCTGGTTGATTCAAATTCATGCTGTTATTAAAGGAAATTAGTCTAATCAATGCTTGGCGTATTTTAGCAAAGACATCCTGATGTTATTCCGTGTGTGATATCTCTCTTATTAACACTCCCACGAGAAATCCTTCAGGTGCTCAATCTGAGCACCCTGATTCAGGCTCAGCAGATCCACTTCATCTGTTATCACCCAGCGGGAATATAACAACACAGTGAATGGAGCTGGAAAACATTCAAATTCCAGTCCCCATCACCTGATTGACACTTATATAGATGACCCGCAGTGAACCAGCTTTCAGTCCAATCATTAATCCATAATCTTACTCTCCACAGTATACAGCTCTCAGACCCGCACTGATCCCGGTTTACCTGAAGACAATGAGGATGTTCACTGTGACACGTTCACAATAGCAGACATTCCACCAACGATGGGCAGTGACTGTGTGATTCAACATCTTACATCTACATAAACCCGGTAAGACTAATGCTGTATTATTTGTTCCATTTATTTGTGCTGACAGTGTGCAGTCCCGGATGGTTTTTTAATTTATTTTTTTTAGAGTTACAGGCCCTTCGGCCCACCGAGTCTGTGCCAACCATGAACCACACATTTATACTAATCCTACATTAATTCCATATTCCTACCGCATCCCCACCTGTTCTTTTATTTCCCTGCCACCTACCTATACCAGGGGCAATTAATAATGGCCAATTTAACTATCAGCTTTGGCATGTGAGAGGAAACCGGAGCTCCCGGATGAAACTCACGCAGACACAGGCAGAACTTGCAAACTCCATACAAGCAGGACACAGAATTGAACCCGGGTCGCTGGACCTGTGAGGCTGCGGTGCTAACCACTGCGCCACTGTGCCGCCCTGACATTAATATGATAATGAGTGGTGTTTTCAGCAGTCTGTGATTCTAAAGTATCAGAGAGAACATTCTGTGCACTTACTATTGAAATAGGAGGCTTATTGAAACAGGAATATTCTGAGTAGGGAACATATTTGAGGTGTTTGATGTTTTGTATTGCTCTAACCCTCTCAAGTCGTTTTTGTTGTCCTTTCAGCTAACAGTCAGCCTCAAATACTGCAAATGATGTCTGTTGGTGGATCACAGACTGTTGGAAAATATTCTGTGTTAAAGCTGAGAGAATGGCATGAAATGTTACAACAGTGTAAACATGCTGACTGTGCTTTACTTCACGATATTAGCACCACTTTATGTTAATCAGTCACCAGATTACTTGGTGTTGAAATAACTAGATTTTGCTTTTCTCCACGTTTTTTCCTGTAAGTGTGTGTATTCTGTTTAATTAAAATACCAAACAGAATTGATTTCGGATCATTTCTCTGTCTATACAAATACTGAGATATATTACTCCACATGTAATTACCAACACTGTCACAGAGATTAAAACCATTGCTTATTAATATTGAGTTTGTACGAAGTTCGTTCTGTAACCGCTTCACGTTTTCATATCCTATTAAAGAAGGTTTAAAATACGTCATGCGGCAAATAAATGGTCTGTTTCTTTTACCTGCATTTATTGTAACTGCTTCCTCCACCGCTATGTACTCGATGTGGACAAATTACTCCTGTTTATTAAGTAAGTGTTGATGTACAATGAAAACAATGCAAAAATAATAAAACATGTATTCAATGGGCGCCTTTGTCAATATTACTTCCAATATTATGGTTCAATTACTAAATAAACACCGATTCCTAGATACAATCCAACGTTGTTTTACTGTGCTGCTCTATCCAGGAGTATGGCGGGAGAGCGGGAGAATCTGATCAGAAATTATTGTGTTTTTGCACTTCTTTTCTAAATATCTCAGTTAGTCATCAGCGGAGTGCAATTGTTACTCAGTCGGGAGAACGACGACACCGTGACTTACTCTCCAGCAGATTGTGGTTTTTTGTGATTGGTTGGCTTACTGAAACACCCGCATCCGCCGGCAGAGGGCGACCATTACGAGATTTGAAAACAGATTCTGCTGGAAACACTACTGGAAAAACAGGTCAGGAGAGACACAAAGACACAGAACTAACTTTGCACGTTAATACGATTTCTTCAGATATATATATAATATTAGAGACGAACCACATATAGCAAAAACAGAACCAGGGAAAAAGGGGGCATGGAGAGAGTTAAATAATTAAGGTTAGTGTTCAGATGGAAACAGGTGTGATTAAATGAATCTCGCCCCCTTTACGCTCTCTGATCTATGTCCCTTTGCTCTGCAACACTTCATTCTCTCAACCCTGAAATTATCATTAAACTTGCTGACAATTGTTTTCTGAAGAGAACCTTAGGAGCCGAAGCTCTAACTCTCTGACATACCTTCCCACTTTCCCCTGGACTATGACCTCACCAGCTTACATCAAGTCATCCTTTCCCATACTATCAATGCACATGGAGAGTAGACCTGCGTGAGAAGGGCAGCGGCGGCATGAGATAAAAATCGGTAGCAGAGAGCCCCTTCTACCTCTCCCTACCTGTCAGAGCCGAGGTATGACAGCTCAGGAAAACAGGTAGGTGATTGGTTGGTATCTCATCCGTGTCTTTTTTGATTAGCCAGGTGGTTTAAATCTTGAGACGTTATTACAGATCATGACTGCAGTTAAGAAATTCACTTGTAAGGTATTTACCATCCAAATCAATTAATTAAGTAGAATAGAGATGGCTGGGCAGGCGATGTGTTGCAGCTGTAGTATGTGGGAGCTGGGGGACGCCGGTGTGACCCACAGTGACCACATCTGCAGCAAGTGTTGGCTGCTCGAGGACCTTCGGCTCAGTGTTGATGGGCTGCAGTCCGAGTTGCGGACGGTGCAACAGATCAGGGAGTGGGGAGAGTTATCTGGACACTGTATTTCAGGATATGATCGCACCCCTTATATTAATTACATCAAAGTTTGAACATGGTTAGGGAAAGCAGGTGTGAATGCGAGTGAGGCAGGCATGGGGATCTGGAATTTTGCTTTGGAGGAGCCTCAGCCAATCCCCTTGTCTAATTGGTACGAAGTTCTTGCTCCCAGTGGGGACGAGGGCACAGACTGTTTGGCGGATGAGCGAACTGACCACTGCACCGTGGTTGAGTGTGTCATTCATGTGCGGGGAGAAATGTAGTCGTAAAAGAGGATAGCATAGTTAGGGGAATAGATACTGTTCTCTGCAGCAAAGACAGGGGTTCCAGAAGGCTGTGTCAGCTTCCTGATGCCAAGTTAAGGAGATCTCTTCTGGGCGAGAGAGAAACATGAAGCGGGAGGGGAATGATCCAATTGTTTTCATCCACGCAGGTACCAATGACATAGGTAGGACCCGGAAAGAGGTTCTGCTGAGGGACCATGAGCAGCTCGGGGCTAAATTAAAAAGCAGAACCTCAAAGGTAATAATCTCCGCATTACAACCTGAGCCACGTGCAAATTGGCGTAGGGTAAATAAGATTAGAGAGGTAAATGCGTGGCTCAAATATTGGTGTGAGAGAAATGGGTTCTGATTCGTGGGGCACTGGCACCAGTACTGGTGAAGGAGAGAGCTGTTCCTTTGTAACGGGCTTCATTTGAACCAAGCTGGGACCAGTGTCCTGCTGAATCGTATAACTAGGGTTGCAGATAGACTTCAAACTAATTGAAGGGAAGTGAAAAAAATCAAAAGGAAACGAGAGATCAGAGGTGCAGGGTAGTGAAGAGGCGAACAGTAATCAAAGTGTGACAGGAAGGGGCAGAAAATATAAGCAGAAGATTGCAGCAGAAATTAGAACCAAAATGAGTAATAATGGTAAAAAGTCTCAGCTTAAGGCTCTTTATCTGAATGGACACACATTTATAACAAGATAAAAGCAAAATACTGCGGATGCTGGAAATCTGAAACAAAAACAAGAAATGCTGGTTTCACTCAGCAGGTCTGGCAGCATCTGTGGAAAGAGAAGCAGAGTTAACGTTTCGGGTCAGTGACCCTTCTTTGGAACTGACAAATATTAGAAAAGACACAGATTATAAACAAGTGAGGTGGGGGTTGGGCAAGAGATAACAAAGGAGAAGGTGCAGATTGGACCAGGCCACATAGCTGACCAAAAGGTCACGAAGCAAAGGCAAACAATATGTTAATGGTGTGTTGAAAGACAAAGCATTAGTACAGATTAGGTGTGAATATACTGAATATTGAACATCAGCAAGTGCAAACCTGAAGAAAAACAACCTGAAAAAAACAGTGGGTAAGCAAACTGAACAAACTAAGATGAAATGAAATAAATGCAAAAAAAGATAGTAAAAAATGTAAAAAGGAATGCAAAAAAAAAGGAAGAAAAAATAACTAAAAATGACTAAAAATGAAAGTAAAGTGGGGGGCTGTCATGCTCTGAAATTATTGAACTCAATGTTCAGTCCGGCAGGCTGTAGTGTGCCTAATCGGTAGATGAGATGCTGTTCCTCGAGCTTGCGTTGATGTTCACTGGAACACTGCAGCAATCCCAGGACAGAGATGTGAGCATGAGAGCAGCGGGGAGTGTTGAAATGGCAAGCAACCGGAAGCTCAGGGTCCTGCTTGCGGACTGAGCGGAGATGTTCCGCAAAGCGGTCACCCAGTCTGCGCTTGGTCTCCCCAATGTAGAGGAGACCACACTGTGAGCAGCGAATACAGTATACTACATTGAAAGAAGTACAAGTAAATCGCTGCTTCACCTGAAAGGAGTGTTTGGGGCCTGGGATAGTGAGGAGAGAGGAGGTAAATGGGCAGGTATTACACCTCCTGCGATTGCAAGGGAAGGTGCCCTGGGACGGGGACGAGGTGGTGGGGGTAATGGAGGAGTGGACCAGGGTGTCGCGGAGGGAACGATCCCTTCGGAATGCTGACAGGGGAAGGGAGGGGAAGATGCGACTGGTAGTGGCATCACGCTGGAGGTGGCGAAAATGGCGGAGGATGATCCTTTGGATATGGAGGCTGGTGGGATGAAAAGTGAGGACAGGAACCCTGTCACGGTTCTGGGAGGGAGGGGAAGGGGTGAGGGTCGAGGTGCGGGGAATGGGTCGGACACGGTTGAGGGCCCTGTCAACCACAGTGGGGGGAAATCCTCGGTTGAGGAAAAAGGAGGTCATATCAGAAGCACCGTCATGGAAGGTAGCATCATCAGAGCAGATGCGTCGGAGACGGAGAAACTGGGAGAATGGAATGGAGTCCTTACAGGAGGTAGGGTGTGAAGAAGTGTAGTCGAGGTAGCTGTGGGAGTCAGTGGGCTTATAATGGATATTGGTAGACAACCTATCCCCAGAGATGGAGACAGAGAAGTCGAGGAAGGGAAGGGAAGTGTCAGAGATGGACCATGTAAAGGTGAGAGAAGGGTGGAAATTGGAAGCAAAGTTGATAAAGTTTTCTAGTTCGGGGCGGGAGCAGGAAACGGCACCGATACAGTCATCAATGTACCGGAAAAAGAGTTGGGGGAGGGGGCCTGAGTAGAACTGGAACAAAGAATGCTCGACATATCCCACAAAAAGACAGGCATAACTAGGGCCCATGCGGGTACCCATAGCGACACCTTTTACTTGAAGGAAGTGCGTGGAGTTGAAGGAGAAGTTGTTCAATGTGAGAACAAGTTCAGTCAGGCGGAGGAGGGTGGTGTTGGATGGGGACGGGTTGGGCCTCTGTTCCAGGAAGAAGCGGAGAGCCCACAAACCATCCTGGTGGGGGATGGAGGTGTAGAGCGATTGGACGTCAATAGTGAAGAGGAGGCGGTTGGGACCAGGAAACTGGAAATTGTCAAAATGACGTAGGGCGTCAGAAGAGTCACGGATGTAGGTGGGAAGAGACTGGACCAGCGGAGAAAAGATAGAGTCTAGATAGGAAGAAATGAGTTCAGTTGGGCAGGAGCAGGCTGACACAATGGGTCTGCCGGGACAGACCCGTTTGTGGATTTTGGGAAGGAGGTAGAAGCGGGCTGTCCGGGGTTGCGGGACTATGAGGTTGGAAGCTGTAGAGGGAAGATCTCCAGAGGAGATGAGGTCAGTGACAGTCCTTTGGACGGTGGCTTGATGTTCGGTGGTGGGGTCATGGTCCAGAGGGAGGTAGGAAGAGGTGTCTGTGAGTTGGCGTTGAGCTTCTGCAAGGTAGAGGTCGGTACGCCATACAACAACAGCACCACCCTTGTCTGCAGGTTTGATGACCACGTCGGGGTTAGACCTGAGAGAACGGAGTGCCTCAAGTTCAGAGGGGGACAGGTTAGAGTGAGTGAGGGGGGCAGAGAAATTGAGACGACCAATGTCTCGCCGACAGTTTTCAATGAAGAGATCAAGAGCGGGTAAGAGGCCAGGGTGAGGGGTCCAGGTGGAGGGAGAATGCTGGAGGCGGATGAATGGGTCTGCTGGTTGGGGGGAGGACTCCTGGCCGAAGAAGTGAGCCCGGAGGCGGAGGCGACGGAAGAAGAGCTCAACGTCATGCCGAGCGCGAAATTCATTGAGATGGGGGCGTAAGGGGATAAAACTGAGACCTGTGCCGAGTACAGAACGCTCAGCATCAGAGAGGGGGAGGTCAGAGGGTATAGTGAATACACGGCAAGGGGTCAGATCAGAAGGGGTGGGGTCAGAGGGAAGTGAAGCGGAAGGAGGATCTGGAGGGGCATTAGTCCCCATCAGCTGCTGGAGATTGCGTTCCTTAACACCTGAAAGGAAGAAAAAAAGTTTTTTGTTAATGCGTCGGATGAGACGTAAGATGAGATGAAACTGCGGAGTAGAACAGATTTGAGATAAGGTGAGATGGTGCTGCTGGAGAGAGAGGTCCAGTGTGTGCATATGGCGGTGCATAGCACTGAGTGTGGATCTCAGGATGCGGCGAGAGTAGCAGTCCGAGGAACGTTGTATTTCTCGGAGATACCTGTGATGCTGGGTGGTTTCAAAGCATGATGGGTGAAACTGCAATGTAGAGTCTCCTCTACATTGGGGAGACCAAGCGCAGACTGGGTGACCACTTTGCGGAACATCTCCGCTCAGTCTGCAAGCAGGACCCTGAGCTTCCGGTTGCTTGCCATTTCAACACTCCCCGCTGCTCTCATGCTCACATCTCTGTCCTGGGATTGCTGCAGTGTTCCAGTGAACATCAACGCAAGCTCGAGGAACAGCATCTCATCTACCGATTAGGCACACTACAGCCTGCCGGACTGAACATTGAGTTCAATAATTTCAGAGCATGACAGCCCCCCACTTTACTTTCATTTTTAGTCATTTTTAGTTATTTTTTCTTCCTTTTTTTTTGCATTCCTTTTTACATTTTTTACTATCTTTTTTTGCATTTATTTCATTTCATCTTAGTTTGTTCAGTTTGCTTACCCACTGTTTTTTTCAGGTTGTTTTTCTTCAGGTTTGCACTTGCTGATGTTCAATATTCAGTATATTCACACCTAATCTGTACTAATGCTTTGTCTTTCAACACACCATTAACATATTGTTTGCCTTTGCTTCGTGACCTTTTGGTCAGCTATGTGGCCTGGTCCAATCTGCACCTTCTCCTTTGTTATCTCTTGCCCAACCCCCACCTCACTTGTTTATAATCTGTGTCTTTTCTAATATTTGTCAGTTCCGAAGAAGGGTCACTGACCCAAAACGTTAACTCTGCTTCTCTTTCCACAGATGCTGCCAGACCTGCTGAGTGAATCCAGCATTTCTTGTTTTTGTTTATAACAAGATAGATGGTTTGATGGCACAAATAGAAATAAATGAATATAATTTTATAGCAACTACAAGACAAGTGTGCAGAATGACAAAGACTGGAAACTCAAAATTCAAGGATTTCTGACATTCTGGATGAAAAAGGCAAAGCAGGAAAGGAGTTGAGGTAACTTTGTAAATAATGAAAGGTACCAGTGCGATATGTTCGGCTTGTTGACGCTTATTCACACAGAACAAGCGCGGCATGGTGATCAGCATCCTGGGCTGATTGAACCACATTCAGATTGGACCAGCACGGCATGGCGATCAGTATCTGGGGCTGGTTGACACATACTCACACTGTACCAGCCCGATAAGGTGATCAGCATCCTGGGTTGGTTGACAAATATTCACACTGTACCAGCTCAGCATGGCGATCAGTATCCTGGGCTGGTTGACAAATATTCACACTGTACCAGCTCGGCATGGTGATCAGCATCCTGGGCTGGTTGACAAATATTCACACTGTACCAGCTATGCATGGTGATCAGTATCCTATGCTGGTTGACCTATATTCACACTGTACCAGCTCGGCAAGGTGATCGGTTCTCTAGGGTTGTTGAGCCATATTCACACTGCCACAGCTCGGCATGGTGATCAGCATCCTGGGCTGGTTGACAAATATTCACACTGTACCAGCTATGCATGGTGATCAGTATCCTATGCTGGTTGACCTATATTCACACTGTACCAGCTCGGCAAGGTGATCGGTTCTCTCGGCTTGTTGAGCCATATTCACACTGTAACAGCTCGTCATGGTGATCAGTATCCTGGGCTGGTTGACAAATATTCACACTGTACCAGCTATGCATGGTGATCAGTATCCTATGCTGGTTGACCTATATTCACACTGTACCAGCTCGGCAAGGTGATCGGTTCTCTCGGCTTGTTGAGCCATATTCACACTGTAACAGCTCGTCATGGTGATCAGTATCCTGGGCTGGTTGACCCATATTAACAATGTACCAGCTTGGCATGGTGATCAATATCCTGGGCTGGATGACCATATTCACATTGTTCCAGCTTGGCATGGTGATCAGTATTCTGGGCAGGTTAACAAATATTAACACTGTACCAGCTCGGCATTGTGATCAGAATCCTGGGCTGGTTGACCCATATTCACACTGTACCAGCTCCACATGGTGATCAGTATCCTGGGCTGGTTGACAAATATTCACACTGCACCAGCTCAGCATGGTGATCAGTATCCTGGGCTGGTTGAGCCATCTTCACACAGTACCAGCTCAGCATGATGATCAGTATCCTGGGCTGGTTGAGCCATATTCACACTGTACCAGCTCGGCATGGTGATCAGTATCCTGGGATGGTTGACAAATCTTCACACTGTACCAGCACGGCATGGTGATCAGTATCCTGGGCTGGTTGACAAATCTTCACACTGTACCAGCACGGCATGGTGATCAGTATCCTGGGATGGTTGACAAATATTCACACTCTACCAGCTCGGCATGGTGATCAGTATCCTGGGCTGGTTGACACATATTCACACTGTACCAGCTCAGCATGGTGATCAGTATCCTGGACTGGTTGACCCTTATTAACATTGTACCAGCTTGGCATGGTGATCAGTATCCTGGGCTGGTTGACCCTTATTAACATTGTACCAGCTTGGCATGGTGATCAGAATCCTGGGTTGGTTGAGCAATATTCACACTACCAGCTTGGCATGTTGATCAATATCCTGGGATGGTTGACCCATATTCACATTGCACCAGCTTGGCATGGTGATCAGTATCCTGGGCTGGTAGACCCATATTTACACTGTACCAGCCCGGCATGGTGATCAGTATCCTGGGCTGGTTGTCCATATTCACATTGTTCCAGCATGGCATGGTGATCAGTATTATGGGCAGGTTAACAAAAATTAACACTGGACCAGCTCGGCATGGTGATCAGTATCCTGGGCTGGTTGACAAATCTTCACACTGTACCAGCTTGGCATGGTGATCAGTATCTTGGGATGGTTGACTAATATTCACACTGTACCAGCTCGGCATGGTGATCAGTATCCTGGGCTGGTTGACCCATATTCACACTGTACCAGCTCGGCATGGTGATCAGTATCCTGGGCTGGTTGAGCCATATTCGCACTGTACCAGCTTGGCATGGTGATTAGCATCCTGCGCTGGTTGACAAAATCTTCACACTGTACCAGCACAGCATGGTGATCAGTATCCTGGGCTGGTTGACAAATATTCACACTGTACCAGCTCGGCATGGTGATCAGTATCCTGGGCTGGTTGACCTATATTCACACTGTACCAGCTCAGCATGGTGATCAGTATCCTGGGCTGGTTGAGCCATATTCACACTGTACCAGCTCGGCATGGTGATCAGTATCCTGGGCTGGTTGCGCCATATTCACACTGTAACAGCTCGGCAAGGGGATCAGAATCCTAGGTTGGTTGAGCTATATTCACACTGTACCAGCTTGGCATGGTGATCAATATCCTGGGCTGGTTGACCCATATTCACACAGTACCAGCCCGGCATGGTGATCAGTATCCTGGGCTGGTTGACCATATTCACATTGTCCCAGCTTGGCATGGTGATCAGTATCCTGGGCTGGTTGACCCATATTCACACAGTACCAGCCCGGCATGGTGATCAGTATCCTGGGCTGGTTGACCATATTCAAGTTGTTCCAGCTTGGCATTGCGATCATTATTCTGGGCAGGTTAACAGAATTAACACTGCACCAGCTCGGCATGGTGATCAGTATCCTGGGCTGGTTGACCCCAATTAACACTGTACCAGCTTGACATGGTGATCAGAATCCTGGGCTGGTTGACCCATATTCGCACTGTGCCAGCTCTGCATGGTGATCAGTATCCTGGGATGGTTAACAAATATTCACACTGTACCAGCCCGGCATGGTGATCAGTATCCTGGGCTGGTTGTCCATATTCACATTGTTCCAGCATGGCATGGTGATCAGTATTATGGGCAGGTTAACAAAAATTAACACTGGACCAGCTCGGCATGGTGATCAGTATCCTGGGCTGGTTGACAAATCTTCACACTGTACCAGCTTGGCATGGTGATCAGTATCTTGGGATGGTTGACTAATATTCACACTGTACCAGCTCGGCATGGTGATCAGTATCCTGGGCTGGTTGACCCATATTCACACTGTACCAGCTCGGCATGGTGATCAGTATCCTGGGCTGGTTGAGCCATATTCGCACTGTACCAGCTTGGCATGGTGATTAGCATCCTGCGCTGGTTGACAAAATCTTCACACTGTACCAGCACAGCATGGTGATCAGTATCCTGGGCTGGTTGACAAATATTCACACTGTACCAGCTCGGCATGGTGATCAGTATCCTGGGCTGGTTGACCTATATTCACACTGTACCAGCTCAGCATGGTGATCAGTATCCTGGGCTGGTTGAGCCATATTCACACTGTACCAGCTCGGCATGGTGATCAGTATCCTGGGCTGGTTGCGCCATATTCACACTGTAACAGCTCGGCAAGGGGATCAGAATCCTAGGTTGGTTGAGCTATATTCACACTGTACCAGCTTGGCATGGTGATCAATATCCTGGGCTGGTTGACCCATATTCACACAGTACCAGCCCGGCATGGTGATCAGTATCCTGGGCTGGTTGACCATATTCACATTGTCCCAGCTTGGCATGGTGATCAGTATCCTGGGCTGGTTGACCCATATTCACACAGTACCAGCCCGGCATGGTGATCAGTATCCTGGGCTGGTTGACCATATTCAAGTTGTTCCAGCTTGGCATTGCGATCATTATTCTGGGCAGGTTAACAGAATTAACACTGCACCAGCTCGGCATGGTGATCAGTATCCTGGGCTGGTTGACCCCAATTAACACTGTACCAGCTTGACATGGTGATCAGAATCCTGGGCTGGTTGACCCATATTCGCACTGTGCCAGCTCTGCATGGTGATCAGTATCCTGGGATGGTTAACAAATATTCACACTGTACCAGCCCGGCATGGTGATCAGTATCCTGGGCTGGTTGTCCATATTCACATTGTTCCAGCATGGCATGGTGATCAGTATTATGGGCAGGTTAACAAAAATTAACACTGGACCAGCTCGGCATGGTGATCAGTATCCTGGGCTGGTTGACAAATCTTCACACTGTACCAGCTTGGCATGGTGATCAGTATCTTGGGATGGTTGACTAATATTCACACTGTACCAGCTCGGCATGGTGATCAGTATCCTGGGCTGGTTGACCCATATTCACACTGTACCAGCTCGGCATGGTGATCAGTATCCTGGGCTGGTTGAGCCATATTCGCACTGTACCAGCTTGGCATGGTGATTAGCATCCTGCGCTGGTTGACAAAATCTTCACACTGTACCAGCACAGCATGGTGATCAGTATCCTGGGCTGGTTGACAAATATTCACACTGTACCAGCTCGGCATGGTGATCAGTATCCTGGGCTGGTTGACCTATATTCACACTGTACCAGCTCAGCATGGTGATCAGTATCCTGGGCTGGTTGAGCCATATTCACACTGTACCAGCTCGGCATGGTGATCAGTATCCTGGGCTGGTTGCGCCATATTCACACTGTAACAGCTCGGCAAGGGGATCAGAATCCTAGGTTGGTTGAGCTATATTCACACTGTACCAGCTTGGCATGGTGATCAATATCCTGGGCTGGTTGACCCATATTCACACAGTACCAGCCCGGCATGGTGATCAGTATCCTGGGCTGGTTGACCATATTCACATTGTCCCAGCTTGGCATGGTGATCAGTATCCTGGGCTGGTTGACCCATATTCACACAGTACCAGCCCGGCATGGTGATCAGTATCCTGGGCTGGTTGACCATATTCAAGTTGTTCCAGCTTGGCATTGCGATCATTATTCTGGGCAGGTTAACAGAATTAACACTGCACCAGCTCGGCATGGTGATCAGTATCCTGGGCTGGTTGACCCCAATTAACACTGTACCAGCTTGACATGGTGATCAGAATCCTGGGCTGGTTGACCCATATTCGCACTGTGCCAGCTCTGCATGGTGATCAGTATCCTGGGATGGTTAACAAATATTCACACTGTACCAGCTTGGCATGGTGATCAGTATCCTGGGCTGGTTGACCCATATTCACACTGTACCAGCTCGGCATGGTGATCAGTATCCTGGGCTGCTTGACAAATCTTCACACTGTACCAGCACGGCATGGTGATCAGTATCCTGGGCTGGTTGACAAATCTTCACACTGTGTCAGCTCAGCATGGTGATCAGTATCCTGGGCTGGTTGAGCCATATTCACACTGTACCAGATCGGCATGGTGATCGGTATCCTGGGCTGGTTGAACCATATTCACACTGTACCAGCTCGGCATAGTGATCAGTATCCTGGGATGGTTGACCCATATTCACACTCTTCCAGCTTGGCATGGTGATCAGTATCCTAGGCTTGTTGACCCATATTCACACTGTAACAGCTCGGCATGGTGATCAGAATCCTGGGTTGGTTGACCCATATTCACACTCTTCCAGCTTGGCATGGTGATCAGTATCCTGGTCTGGTTGACCCATATTCACACTGTACCAGCCCGGCATGGTGATGTGTACCCTGGGCTGGTTGACCATATTCACATTGTTCCAGCTTGGCATGGTGATCAGTATTCTGGGCAGGTTAACAAAATTAACATTGTACCAGCTTGACATGGTGGTCAGAATCCTGGGCTGGTTGACCCATATTCACACTCTTCCAGCTTGGCATGATGATCATTATCCTGGGCTGGTTGACCCATATTCACACTGTACTAGCTCGGCATGGTGATCAGTATCCTGGGCTGCTTGACAAATCTTCACACTGTACCAGCACGGCATGGTGATCAGTATCCTGGGATGGTTGACAAATATTCACACTGTACCAGCTTGGCATGGTGATCAGAATCCTGGGCTGGTTGACCCATATTCACATTGTACCAGCTTGGCATGGTGATCGGTATCCTGGGCTGGTTGACCCATATTCACACTGTACCAGCACGGCATGGTGATCAGTATCCTGGGATGGCTGACAAATATTCACACTGTACCAGCTTGGCATGGTGATCAGCATCCTGGGCTGGTTGACCTATATTCACACTGTACCAGCTTAGCATGGTGATCAGTATTCTATACTGGTTGACCCATATTCAAACTGTACCAGCTCGGCATGGTGATCAGTATCCTAGGCTGGTTGAGCCATATTCACACTGCACCAGCTTGGCATGGTGATCAGTATCCTGGGCTGGTTGACCCATATTCACATTGTACCAGCTTGGCATGGTGATCAGAATCCTGGGTTGGTTGACCCATATTCACACTGTACCATCTTGACATGGTGATCAGTATCCTGGGCTGGTTGACCCATATTCACACTGTACCAGCTCGGCATGGTGATCAGTATCCTGGGCTGGTTGACAAATATTCACTCTGCACCAGCTCGGCATGGTGATCAGTACCCTGAGCTGGTTGAGCCATATTCACACTGTAACAGCTCGGCATAGTGATCAGAATCCTGGGCTGGTTGACCCGTATTCACACTGTACCAGCTCGGCATGGTGAACACAAATCCGAGGCCGGTTGACCCATATTCGCACTGTGCTAGCTCGGCATGTTGATCAGTATCCTGCGCTGGTTGACAAATCTTCTCACTGTGCCAGCACGGCATGGTGATCAGTATCCTGGGCTGGTTGACCCATATTCACAGTGTACCGCCTCGGCATGGTGATCAGAATCCTGGGTTGGTTGACCCATATTCACACTGTACCATCTTGACATGGTGATCAGTATCCTGGGCTGGTTGACCCATATTCACACTGCACCAGCTCGGCATGGTGATCAGTATCCTGGGCTGGTTGACAAATATTCACTCTGCACCAGCTCGGCATGGTGATCAGTACCCTGGGCTGGTTGAGCCATAGTCACACTGTAACAGCTCGGCATAGTGATCAGAATCCTGGGCTGGTTGACCCATATTCACAGTGTACCGGCTCGGCAATATGATCAGTATCCTGGGCTGGTTGACAAATATTCGCACTGTCCCAGCTTGGCATGGTGATCAGTATCCTGGGCTGGTTGACCCATATTTTTTATTTTTTTTTAAGAGGGAGCTTTACTCTGTATCTAACCCCCGTGCTGTACCTGTCCTGGGGAGTGTTTGATGGGGACAGTGTAGAGGGAGCTTTACTCTGTATCTAACCCCCGTGCTGTGCCCGTCCTGGGAGTGTCTGATGGGGGACAGTGTAGAGGGAGCTTTACTCTGTATCTAACACCCGTTTTTTTTTTAGGAGGTTTACTCTGTATCGAACCCCCGTTTATTTTCCAAGGTGGCCTTCATACCCCAGGCCCCTTTTATATATTTTATGTCGAGGGGGCCTTTATTCTTCAGGACCCCTTTATATACACACTTATATTTTTAAAATAACTTTATTAAAAACAGAAATAAACAAACTGGTTGACCCATATTCACACTGTACCAGCTCAGCATGGTAATCAATATCCTATACTGGTTGACCCATATTCACACTGTACCAGCTCGGCATGATGATCAGTATCCTAGGCTGGTTGAGCAATATTCACTCTGTAACAGCTTGGGCATGGTGATCAGTATCCTGGGCTGGTTGACCCATATTAACATTGTACCAGCTTGGCATGGTGATCAGAATCCTGGGTTGGTTGAGCCATATTCACACTACCAGCTTGGCATGGTGCTCAATATCCTGGGATGGTGGACCCATATTCACATTGTACCAGCTTGGCATGGTGATCAGTATCCTGGGCTGGTTGACCCATATGCACACTGTACCAGACCTGCATGGTGATCAGTATCCTGGGCTGGTTGACCATATTCACATTGTTCCAGCTTGGCATGGTGATCAGAATCCTGGGTTGGTTGACCCACATTCACACTGTACCAGCTTGGCATGGTGATCAATATCCTGGGATGGTTGACCCATATTCACATTGTACCAGCTTGGCATGGTGATCAGTATCCTGGGCTGATTGGCCCATACTCAAACTGTACCAAATTGGCATGGTGTACCAAATATTGACTGGAAATACTACAGTTCGAGTACTTTAGATGGGTCTGCTTTTGTCCAGTGAGTGCAGGAGGGTTTTCTGACACAGTATGTAGACAGGCCAACCAGGGGCGATGCCACATTGGATTTGGTACTGGGTAATGAACCCGGCCAGGTGTTAGATTTAGAAGTTGGTGAGCACTTTGGTGATGGTGATCACAATTCGGTTAGGTTTACCTTAGCGATGGGCAGGGACAGGCATATACAGCAGGGCAAGAATTATAGCTGGGGAAAGGAAATTATGATGCGATTAGGCAAGATTTAGGATGCGTAGGATGGGGAAGGAAACTGCAGTGGCTGGGCACAATCGAAATGTGGAGCTTATTCAAGGAGCAGCTACTGCGTGTCCTTGATAAGTATGTACCTGTCAGGCAGGGAGGAAGTTGTCGAGCGAGGAAGCCGTGGTTTACTAAAGAAGTTGAAGAGCTTGTCAAGAGGAAGAAGAAGGCTTATGTTAGGATGAGACGTGAAGGCTCAGTTAGGGCGCTTGAGAGTTACAAGCTAGCCAGGAAGGATCTAAAGGGAGAGATAAGAAGAGCAAGGAGAGGACACGAGAAGTCATTGGCGGATAGGATCAAAGAAAACACTAAGGCTTTCTATAGGTATATCAGGAATAAAATAATGACTAGAGATAGGTTAGGGCCAATCAAGGATAATAGTGGAAAGTTGTGTGTGGAATCAGAGGAGATAGGGGAAGTGTTAAATGAATATTTTTCGTCAGTATTTACAGTGTAGAAAGAAAATGTTGTCGAGGAGAATACTGAGATTCAGACTACTAGGCTAGATGGGATTGAGGTTCAGAAGGAGGAGGTGTTAGCAATTTTGGAAAGTGTGAAAACAGATAAGTCCCCTGGGCCAGATAGGATTTATCCTAGGATTCTCTGAGAAGCCAGGGAGGAGATGGCAGAGCCTTTGTCCTTGATTTTTATGTCGTCATTGTCGACAGGAATAGTGCCGGAAGACTGGAGGATAGCAAATGTTGTCCCCTTGTTCAAGAAGGAGAGCAGAGACAGGCCTGGTAATTATAGACCTGTGAGCCTTACTTCGGTTGTGGGTAAAATGTTGGAAAAGGTTATAAGAGATAGGATTTATAATCATCTTGAAAAGAATAAGTTCATTAGAGATAGTCAGCACGGTTTTGTGAAGGGTAGGTCGTGCCTCACAAACGTTATTGAGTTTTTCGACAAGGTGACCAAACAGGTGTTTGAGGGTAAAGCCGTGGATGTGGTCTATATGGATTTCAGTAAGGCGTTTGATAAAGTTCCCCACGGTAGGCTATTGCAGAAAATACAGAAGTATGGGACTGAAGGTGAATTAGTGCTTTGGATCAGAAATTGGCTAGCTGAAAGAAGACAGAGGGTGGTGGTTGATGGTAAATGTTCATCCTGGAGTATAGTTGCTAGTGGTGTACCGCAAGGATCTGTTTTGGGGCCACTGCTGTTTGTCATTTTTATAAATGACCTGGATGAGGGTGTAGAAGGGCGGGTTAATAAATTTGCGGATGACACGAAGGTCGGTGGAGATGTGGATAGTGCCGAAGCATGTTGTAGGTTACAGAGGGACATAGATAGGCTGCAGAACTGGGCTGAGAGATGGCAAATGGAGTTTAATGCGGAAAAGTGTGAGGTGATTCACTTCGGAAGGAGTAACAGGATTGCAGAATACTGGGCTAATGGGAAGATTCTTGGTAGTGTAGATGAGGAGAGAGATCTTGGTGTCCATGTACATAAATCCCTGAAAGTTGCCACCCAGGTTAATAGAGCTGTTCAGAAGGCATATGGTGTGTTAGCTTTTATTAGTAGCGGGATCGAGTTTAGGAGCCACGAGGTCATGCTGTCGCTGTGCAGAACTCTGGTGCGGCCGCACCTGGAGTATTGCGTGCAGTTCTGGTCACCGGATTATAGGAAGGATGTGGAAGCTTTGGAAAAGGTGCAGAGGAGATTTACTAGGATGTTGCCTGGTATGGAGGGAAGGTCTTACGAGGAAAGGCTGAGGGACTTGAGGTTGTTTTCGTTAGAGAGAAGGAGGAGAAGAGGTGACTTATTCGAGACATATAAGATAATCAGAGGTCTGGACAGGGTGGATAGTGAGAGCCTTTTTCCTCGGATGGTGATGGCAAACACGAGGGGACATAGCTTTCAGTTGAGGGGTGATAGATATAGGACAGATTTCAGAGGTAGTTTCTTTACACAGAGAGTAGTAGGGGCGTGGAACGCCCTGCCTGCAACAGTAGTAGACTCGCCAACTTTAAGGGCATTTAAGTGGTCATTGGATAGACATATGGATGAAAATGGAATAGTGTAGGTCAGATGGTTTCACAGGTCGGCGCAACATCGAGGGCTGAAGGGCCTGTACTGCGCTGTAATGTTCTAATATCCTGGGATTGTTGACCCATATTCACACTGTAACAGCTTGGCATGGTGAACAGTATCCTGGCCTGGTTGACCCATTTTCACACTGTACCAGATTGGCATGGTGATCAGTATCTTGGGCTGGTTGACCCATATTCACACATTGACAGTTCAGCATAGTGATCACTATCTTGGGATGGTTGACCGACATTTACATTGTACCAGCTCAGCATGGTGATCAGTGTCCTGGGGCTGGTTGACCCATATTCACACTGTCCCAGCTCAGACTGGCGATCTGTAAACTGGGTTGGTTGACCATTATGTGGGGTGAAAGCGGGAACTGGTTACTGAATTGTATGATCAGCCATGATCATAATGAATGGTGAAGCATGCTCGAAGGGCCGAATGGCCTACTCCTCTCCTATATTCAATGTTTCTATGTTCTATGAAAGGGTCTAACTCTGCATTCTGAAAGGGAGGAGAATAGGACGATGCACAGGGATCTTCCTTTGCATTCTGAATGGGATGCGGCCTGGGATTACTGGAGGGAAAGCTGTGCTCACATGAAGCGAATTATCATGTGCCAGCCCTCCGTTAACAGTGTGCTCTCTGTGTTTGTGAGGGGCCAATGGCACACACTGCACCCTGTTTGAGTGGAGGGTGCCAGAAAGGGCAGGAGAATTAAGGTTATGTGGATGCTGTTGGCAATCGATTCAGCTGGTAGGATCTTGATGTTGACATGCTGTGCCACTCCAAGTGTCGGCGAAGTTGGGAAATGCCATGGCACCCCACATAGTTGATCCAGGAAAGCAGCTGATGTGCCTATCAACGCCAATCCTTGCCCTATTAGCAGCCTTCGAATATATGAAGGGTGCAACCTTATTTATCACATGGCAACAGATTTGGCTCGTCCGCCATTGTGTGATCCACTGCACGTGAGGATCCGTATATGCTAGAGGCAATACCAACAGGCAGGTGCGATCCGTGTAGAGGCCCCTGGTCGTGATCAGCAGCCACCAAGGGGACCTGGCCATTACGTTTGCGGTACATCTACCAGGCCCCACATGATATACCAACAGATGTCAGATCACCAGTGTCAGAGGAGATTGTGCGTATAGAGAGGGTGGTGGCATGTCTCTGTGCCCTGCTCAAGGATGGCCTGCAGCCCATGGGCTCCTGTGGACATCCCATGCCTTTGTTTCTCATCATTACAGCGGTCCCGAGGCTGATCCCTCTGAAGCCTGTTCGGGGACCACCAGAGACCTTGTTGGGTCATGCAGTTAGAAGTGCACCGCTGCATCAGGGAGGTCACCAATGGCCGCACCGGATGGCCAGTGAGGATGTTCACTTCAGGCCGGACTCTCACAGCCAGACCCAGAGGGCCATTGGTTCTGGCATCATTGCCGGAGAACCATAGGTTGTAATGTTCATAGACTGCACACAAGTGGTCATCAGGTCTACTGCCAGGCTACCACCTGCAGACGTCAATATTAAAGGAGCCCACTCAATCCAGGTGAAGCTGGTATGTGAACACCACAGTTGCTTGCAGCGAATGTGTGACCACCTCTCAGGAAACTGTCATGACACCTGGGTCTTGCACCCGTCCCGGCCACCACCACTGTTCACTGAACTGGCCCAGAGGGAGGGGTGGCCTCTTGGAGTTAAGGGATATCCATTGCAGACATGGCTCCCAACACCAGTGAGAGACTCCACCACTGCTGCAGAGGAGAAGTACAACGCCAGCCACTGAGCTACAAGAGCCACCATTGAGCAGCTGATCGACATGCTGAAAGAACGCCTTCAATGGCTGTATGGATAGGGTAATGCCCTGTACTACAGGCCGAAAAGGCCAACACTTTTCTTTGCTGGTCTGCACAAGTATGCACCCAATAGGGGCCAGGCTTGGCTTGATGATGAGAGACGTCAATAGATTCCTCCTCGGAATATGAGGACGCTGAGGACATACAACATGAAAGATACATTGGAGGGCAGATGACACCCAGGCTCTGCACACAGGGCTAGCAGTGAGCGAGAGACGTACAGAGGTGTCATATCAGACAAAGGCTGTCTGCTCCATCGGAACCACCATGAACTCTGCAAACCACACTGATGCAATGTCCATGTCACTGAGTCCCTGCAGACGCTCATGAGTAATCATGGCATAGTAATGGTGTTTTTGCATACGTTGGCTCTCCTGAAGTGCCAACGGTGCAAAAGGATGTGACGTTGCCGCTACATGTTGGCACATATCATTCCCACAGAGAAAAGGACACACATGTTGGTGAGGAACATTTAGTGAAAGGAGTGTTTACATTGCTGTAACACACGTGTATTCCCATTTGTATCAGTGTGTTCTCTGCAAACCTCTGTAATACATTTAATGGTCTATTTAAGTCTCACGTACTGGAATGTGCAAAATTAAGATTATTCACCAAGGTGCAGCTCGCCTACAAGAGGGAATGTTACACTTAAGTGGGAGAAGAGAATCACAACTTCACAGGACACTGGGACACAGCAGGGTAAGTATGTGACAGCAAAGCGGAATGTGTTAGGGTAACTAAGCAGGTCAGGCAGCATCTGCAGAGAGAGAAGCAGAGTTAACTTTCAGGTCTGTGAACTTGGACAAGTTAACTCTGCTTCTGTCTCCACAGATGCTGCCTGACCTGCTGGATTTCTGCTTTGCTGCCAGATTGACAGCAGCCCCACTCCGCAACAGTCATGTAAGATTTCTCGGACGGCTGTCAGGAAACAGGTGCTACAGCGCTCTATATTAGTTATCAAGCGTAATTTAACAATTAACCAGAACAATAAACCCTGTGTATTCGGGATAACATCTAAGTTAGCAATTAACTGAAACGTTTTACACTCTACTTTAGTTATCAAGTCTAATTTTACAATTACCAAGAATTTTATACCCTGTGCATTAGGGATGAGATCTTATTTAACAATTAACTGGAACAATTCATGTTATGTATTAGATATCATGCCTAATTTAACAACGAACCGGAATATTATGCCTTGTGTATTATTGGTGACATCTAATTTAACAACCAACTGGAGCGTTTTACACTCCGTATTAGATACCATGTCTAAAAAAGCAATTAACCAGAATATTATACCCTGTGCTTTAGAGATGACATTTAACTTGATAATTTATTAGAATTTGAAGCACGCTATACTAGTTATCATGTATAATTTAACAATTAACCAGAATATTATAACTTGTGTGTTAGGGATGACATCTAATTTAACAATTAACTGGAACATTTTACAAACTATATTAGTTAGTTTGTCTAATTTAACAATTAGCAAGACTATTATACCCTGTGTTTTCCTGATGACATCTGATTTAACAAGTGGAACGATTTACGCTCTTTATTAGTTATACTGTCTAATTTAACCATTAACCAGAAGATCATTCCTTTTGTATTTGGGATGGCATCTAATTTGACAATATATTGAAATTTTATACACTCTTATTAATTACCATGACCCATTTAACAATTAACCAGAATATCATTCCTTTTGTATTAGGGATGGCATCTGACTTGACAATATATTGGAATTTTATACACTCTTATTAATTACCATGACCCATTTAACAATTAACCAGAATATCATTCCTTTTGTATTAAGGATGGCTTCTGACTTGACAATATATTGGAATTTTATACACTCTTATTAATTACCATGACCCATTTAACAATTACCCAGAATATTATACCCTGTGTATTCAGGATGACAGCTAATTTAACAATTCACTGAAACATTTTACACTCTACATTTATCATCATGCCCAATTTAACAATTAACCAGAATATTACACCCTGTGTATTCGCGATGACAACTAATGTAACAAATGCCTGGACGTTCTATACTCCGTATTAATCATCATGCCCCATTTAGCAATTAACCAGAATTTTATACCCTTTGTATTCGGGATGACATCTAATTCAACACCTAATGGGAACATTTTGCACTCTGTATTAGATATGATGTCTAATTTAACAATTAACCAAAATATTATCCACTACTTAATATGAATGACATCTGATTTAACAATGCCCGGAACGTTTTCGTCTCTATATTATTTTGTATGTCCATTCAAACAATTAACCTTAATATTATCCCCTGTGTGTGATGGATGGCATCGAATATAACAAATGCCTGGAACGTTTTACGCTCTATATTAGTTATCATGTCCATTTTAACAATGAACCTTAATATTATCCCCTGTGTGTTATGGATGACATCTAATATAATAAATGCCTGGAATGTTTTGCGCTCTATATTAATTATTATGTCCATTTTAATAATTAACCAGAATAGTATCCCCTGTGTATTATGGATGACATTTAATTTAGCTATTAATTGGAACATTTGCACTCTCTATCGGTTATTTTGATTTGATTTAGAGATACAGCATTGAAACAGACCATTCGGCCCACCGAGTCTGTGCAGACCATTAACCACCCATTTATACTAATCATACACTAATCCCATATTCCTACCACATCCTCACCTGTCCCGATATTCCCCTACCACCTACCTATACTAGAGGCAATTTATAATGGCCACTTTACCTATCAACCTGCAAGACTTTTGGCTGTGTGAGGAAACCGGAGCACCCGGAGGAAACCCACGCAGACACAGGGAGAACTTACAAACTCCACACAGGCAGTACCCAAAATTGAACACGGGTCGCTGGAGCTGTGAGGCTGCAGTGCTAACCACTGCGCCACTGTGTGGAGTTTGCAAGTTCCCCCTGTGTCTGTGTGGGTTTTCTCCGGGTGCTCCGGTTTCCTCCCACAAGCCAAAAGACTTGAAGGATGGTAGGTAAATTGGCCATTATAAATTGCCCCTAGTATAGGTAGGTGGTAGGGAAATATAGGGACAGGTGGAGATGTGGTAGGAATATGGGATTAGTGTAGGATTAGTATAAATGGGTGGTTGATGGTCGGCATCTCGAAACTAAACTAAACTAATGTAACAATTAACCAGATTATCCCCTGTGTATTAGAGATGATATCTAATTTAAAAATTAACTGGAAAGTTTTACACTCTGTATTAGTTAGCTTGTCGAAGTTAACAATTAATCAGAATATTTTACACTGTGTATTAGACATGACATCAAATTTAACAATTAACTGGAACATTTTACACACTCTATTAGTTGTAATGTCTAATTTAACAAGGAACAAGAATATCATCACCTGTGTCTTAGGGATGACATTAAATTTGACAATATATTAGAATTTTAAGCACTCTACACTAGTTATCCTGTGTAATTTAACAATTAACCAGAATATTACAACTTGTGAATTAGGGATGATATCAAATTTAACAGTTAGCTGGAACATTTTACACTTTATATTTGTTATGATGCCTAATTTAACAGTTAACAGGAATATTCTACCCTGTGTATTAGGGATGGTGTCCTATCTAACAATTAACAGCAACAATTCATGTCCTATATTAGTTAACATTCCTCCTTTTACAACTGACTAGGATATTCACCCTCTGTATTAGGGATGACATCTAATTTAACAATTAGCTGCGACGTTGTACTCTCTAAATTAGATATCATGCATAATTTAACACTTAATCAGAATATTATAGCCTGTGTATTAGTGATGGCATTTAATCTAACAATTAACTGGAACGATTTATGCTCTATATTAGTTGTCTTTCCCATTTGAGAATTAACCAGACTATAAGCTGTGTAATGGTGAGTTCATGTTGTTTAACAATTTGCTGGCATGTTTTATACTCTATATTAATCATGTCTCTGTTGGAAGCTGCAGACGGAAGATCTCCAGAAGAGATGAGGTCAGTGACAGTCCCGGGGGAATCGGAAGAAGTGTCTGAGTGTTGGCACTGAGCGTCTGCAAGGTAGAGGTCGGTACACCGGACAATAACAGCACCACCCTTATCTGCAGGTTTGATGACAATGTCGGGGTTAGAACTGAGACGGGCATGTTCAGAGCAGGGATAGTTTAGAGTGAGTGTGGGAGGCAGAGAAATTATGATGACGCGCTGATAGTTTTCAATGAAAAGATAAAGAGCTGTTAAGAGGCCAGAGGGAAGGGTCCAGGTAGAGGGTGCATGCTGGAGGCGGGTGAATGGGTCTTCTGGCCGGGGAAGGACTCCTGTGCAAAGAAGTGAGCATGGACGTCAAGGCAATGGAAGAAGAAGTTAATGTCGTGCCAAGCACGGAATTCATTGATGTGCGGGTGTAAGGTGATTAAACTGAATCCTTTGCTGAGTACCAAAAGTTCAGCACCAGAGAGGGGAAGGTCAGAGGGTATAGTGAATACATGGAAAGGGGTCAGATCAGAAGGGGTTGGGTCAGAGGGAAGAGAAACGGAAGGAGGATCTGCAGGGGCATTAGTTCCCATCAGCTGTTGGAACTTGCGTTCCATAGCACATGAAAGGAAGAAAAAAGACTAATATTAATGCGTAGGAGAAGACGAAGGATGAAATGAAACTGTGGAATAGAACAGCTTTGAGATAACGTGAGGTGGTGCTTCTGGAGAGAGAGGTCCAGTGTGTACATGCGGTGGGCACATGCAGAAATCCAGTGTGGATCTCAGGATGCGGCAAGAACAGCTGTCCGACGAACGTTGTATTTCTTAGAGATGCCTGTAATCCTGCTGGATTTTAAAAAAGGATGAAAATTCAGTTGGAATCCACGTGGAATAAGTCGGAGTTGGAGACAGTCACTGAGGAAGGAAATGTTAATGTGAAAACATGTTTTGGTAGACACTTTAGCAAGCAGCACGACGGAAATAGAAAGCAATGAAAGTGAACAAGGTGAAAGAGGCAAACGAAAATCCCGTCGGAGAGAAGAGCAGAACTTCTTCAATGTAATTCCTGGAAGAGAAGTGGCAGTGAATTAAACACTAAGTTAAAAGAAAAATGCATCAGATGCTGGAAATCTGAAATAAAAACAAGAAATTCTGGAAATACTCAGTGGGCCTGACAGCAGTGAGAAGCAGCGTTATTGTTTCAGGTCAGTGACCGATTTTCAGAACTGACAGATATTAGAAATGTAAAAGGTTTTAAGCAACTAAAACGGGGTGGGCAAGAGATAACAAAGGAGAAGGTGTTGATAGGACAGGGTCAGAGGCTAACTGACCATATTGTCATGGAACAAAGGCAAATAATGTGCTAATGGTGTGCTGACATACAAAGCGTGAGGACAAAGAGGGTGAGAATTGACTGTTGAGCAGAACGCACTCCAATCACTCACATTAAAAAAACAGTAGGTAAGCATAGTAGAAACAAACTGAAAAACCTAAAATAAAGTAAACAAATAAAAAAGGAAAAAGAAAACAAAAGAAAATATAACCAAAAATACAAAGGGGGGCGTCATGCTCTGAAATGATTTAACTCCGTGTTCAAGCCGTCAGGCTGCAGTGTGCCGAATAGGTAAATGAGATGTTGTTCCACGATGTTCTTGTGTTGATGTTCGCTGGAACACTGCAGCAATCCCAGGACAGAGATGTGAGCATGAGGGCAGGGGTGGTGTACTGAAATGACCAGCAACCGGAAGCTCGGGGTCATTCTTATGGACTGACTGGAGATGATCACCATGCCGAGCTGTTACAATGTGAATATGCTTGAACGAGCTCAGGATGCTGATCGCCCAGTCAAGCTGGGGCAGTGTGAATATGGGTCAACCAACCCAGGATACTGTTCACCATGTCGAGCTGGTGCAGTGTGAATATGGGTCAACCAGCTCAGGATATTGATCACTATGCCGAGCTGGTACAGTGTGAATATTGGTCAACCATCCCAGCATGCTGATCACCATGCTGAGCTGGTACAGTGTGCATATGGGTCAACCAGCCCAGGATACTGATCACCATGTCGAGCTGGTGCAGTGTGAATATGGGTCAACCAGCCCAGCATACTGATCACTATGCCGACCTGGTACAGTGTGAATATTGGTGAACCATCCCAGCATACTGATCACCATGCTGAGCTGGTACAGTGTTTATATGGGTCACCCAGCCCAGGATACTGATCACCATGTCGAGCTGGTGCAGTGTGAATATGGCTCAACCAGCGCAGCATACTGATCACCATGCCGAGCTGGTACAGTGTGAATATGGGTCAACCATCCCAGCATACTGATCACCATGCTGAGCTGGTACAGTGTGTATATGGGTCAACCAGCCCAGGATACTGATCACCATGCTGCGCTAGTACAGTGTGTACATGGGTCAACCAGCCCAGGATACTGATCACCATGCCGAGCTGGTACAGTGTGAATATGGGTCAACCAGCCCAGGATACTGATCACTATGCCGAGCTGGTACAGTGTGAATATGGGTCAACCAGCCCAGGATACTGATCACATGCCGAACTGGTACAATGTGAATATGGGTCAGCCATCCCAGGATATTGAGCACCATGTCGAGCTAGTGCAGTGTGGATATTGGTCAACCAGCCCAGGATACTGATCACCATGCCGAGCTGGTACAGTGTGAATATGGGTCAACCAGCCCAGGATACTGATCACCATGCTGAGCTGGTACAGTGTTAACATGGGTCAACCAGCCCAGGATACTGATCACATGCAGAGCTGGTACAATGTGAATATGGGTCAACCATACCCAGGATACTGATCACTATGCCGAGCTGGTACAGTGTGAATATGGGTCAACCAGCCCAGGATACTGATCACTATGCCGAGCTGGTACAGTGTGAATATGGGTCAACCAGCCCAGGATACTGATCACTATGCCGAGCTGGTACAGTGTGAATATGGGTCAACCAGCCCAGGATACTGATCACATGCCGAACTGGTACAATGTGAATATGGGTCAGCCATCCCAGGATATTGAGCACCATGTCGAGCTAGTGCAGTGTGGATATGGGTCAAACAGCCCAGCATTCTGATCACTATGCCGAGCTGGTACAGTGTGAATGTTGGTCAACCATCCCAGAATACTGATCACTATGCCGAGCTGGTTCAGTGTGAAGAAGCATCAACAAGCCCAGGATATGGCACTGATACCTTCCTTTATTAACAAAGTTCCACTTTTGCCTTTTTTCCCCGAATGTCAGATATCCTTGAATTTTGAATTCCAAGTCTTGGTCAGTCTGCAAGCATCTCTCTGTGATTTCTCTCAAATCACATTCATTTATTTCTATTTGTGCTGTCAAATCATCTATCTTGTTGTAGATGCTGCGTCCATTCAGATAAAGAGCCTTAAGCTTAGACTTTTTTCCCATTACTACTCATTTTGGTTCTAATTTCTGCTGCAATATTTTGCTGATATTTTCTGCTCCTTCCTGTCACACTTTGATTACTGTTCACCTCTTCACTACCCTGCATCTCTGATCTCTCATTTCCTTTTGATTGTTTTCAAAACTTCCCTTGAATTGAAACCCCCCCACCCCCGTCCCCCGCACTAATTAGTTTGAAATCGAATCTACAACCCTAGTTATACGTATGGGCATATGGGCAGGACACTGGTCCCAGCATTGTTCAAATGAACCCCGTCCCAACGGAACAACTCTCTCCTTCCCTAGAACTGGTACCAGAGCACCATGAATCGGAACCCATTTCTTCCACACCAATCTTTGAGCCATGCATTTACCTCTCTAATCTTATTTACCCTGCGCTATTTTCCACGTTGCTCAGGTAGTATTGCGGAGATTATTGCCTTTGTGGTTCTGCTTTTTAATTTAGCACGAGCTGCTCATAGTCCCTCAGCGGAACCTCTTTCCGAATCCTTCCTCTGTCGTTGGTACCTACATGGGCTACAATAACTGGATCCTTCCCCTTCCATTCCAAGTTCGTCTGAAGCCAAGAAGAGGTCTCCTCAACCTTGGCACCAGGTAGGCAACACAGCCTTCGGGACTCTCTATCTTTGCTGCAGAGAACAGTCCCTATTCCCCTAACTATCCTAACCCCTATTCGTACATTTCTCTTTTCTTACCCACTTGAATGGCGCTCTGAACCATGGTGCTGTGGTCAGTTCGCTCATCCTCCCTTCAGCCTGTGCCCTCGTCCACACTGGGAGCAGGAGCCTCATAACTATTGGATATGTCTCCTCCAAAGCTAAATTCTAGATCCCCATACTTGCCTCACTCGCAGTCACACCCTCCTGTCCCTAACTGCAGTCCAAAGTTGATGTAATTAATATAAGGGGCGCGACTGTCTCCGGAAGCACAGTGTCCAGGTAACTCTAACCCTCCCTGCTGTGTCACATTGTCCGCAACTCGGACTCCAGCTCATCAACTCTGAGCCGAATGTCCTCGAGCAGCCAACACTTGTTACAGATGTGGTCACCGTGGATCGCACTAGTGTCCACCAGCTCCCACATAATACAGCTACAACACATCGCCTCCCCAGCTATCTCTATTCTAATTAATTAATTTGGATGTTAAATACTTTAAATGTGAATTTCTTAACTGTACTCATCATCTGTAATCACGTCTCATCATTTAAACCACTTGGCTAATCAAAACAGGCACGGATGAGATACCCACCAATCACCTACCTGTTTTTCTGAGATGACACACCTCAGCTCTGACAGGTGGAGAGAGGTAGAAGGGATTCTCTGCCACAGCTTTTTATCTCATGCCGCCGCTGCCCTTCTCACGCAGGTCCACTCTCCATGTGCAGTGATAGCATGCGAAAGGATGACTTGATGTTCGCTGGTGTGATCATGGTCCAGGGAAATTGGGAAGATACGCCAGAGAGTTAGAGCTTAGGCTCCCCAAGGTTCTTTTCAGAAAACAACAACAGAGATTCCATTGTCAGCAGGTTTAATGACAATGTCATGGTTGAGAGAATGAAGTGTTGCAGATCACAGGGACATAGATCAGAGAGAGTAAAGGCGACGGGATTCATTTAATCATACCTGCCTCCATATTAACATAAACCTCAATTATTTTATTCCCTCCATGCCTCCTTAGATTAGATTTAGATTAGAGATACAGCACTGAAACAGGCCCTTCGGCCCACCGAGTCTGTGCCGAACATCAACGACCCATATATACTAATCCTACACTAATCGCATATTCCTACCAACCATCCCCACCTGTCCCTACATTTCCCTACCACCTACCTATACTAGTGACAATTTATAATGGCCAATTTACCTATCAACCTGCAAGTCTTTTGGCTTGTGGGAGGAAACCGGAGCACCCGGAGGAAACCCACGCAGACACAGGGAGAACTTGCAAACTCCACACAGGCAGTACCCGGAATCGAACCCGGGTCCCTGGAGCTGTGAGGCTGCGGTGCTCACCACTGCGCCACTATGCCGCTTTTCCCTGGTTCTGTCTTTGCTAAAAGTAATAATCTCAATCATTACATGGTTCTGAAGAAATCGCATTAACGTGCAAAGCTGGTGCTGTTTCTCTCTCCACAGATGATACCAGACCTGCTCAGTGTTTCCAGCATTATCTGATTTCAAGTCTAATAATGCTCGCCCTCTGCTGGTGGTTACAGGTGTTTCAGTCAGCCGACCAAAAACAAAAATCACCATCAGCTGGAGAGTCAGCACGATGTAGTCGTTCTCCCGACTGAGTAACAATTGCACACCACTGATGACGAACTAAAATACTTCGAATTAAATTGCAAAAATACATTAATTTCTGATCAGATTCTCCTGCTCTACCGCCATACTCCGGGATAGTGCAGCACAGTAAAACAACATTGTATTGTATCTAGGAATTGGTGTATATTTAGAACTTGAATCATAATATTGGAATTAATATTGACAAAGACACACATTACAGCTAAAACATGGAATCAATGTTTTTATTAATTTTGCATTATTTCCATTGTACATCAACACTTACATTATAAACTGCAGTAATTTGTCCACATCGAGTAGATGGCGGTGGAGGAAGCCGATACAATAAATGCAGATAAAAGAGACAGACCATTTATTCTTCGACAGACGTATTCTAAACATTCTTTAATAGGATATGAACATGTGAAACGGTTACAGAACGAATTTCATACCAACTCTTTATTAATAAGCAATGGATTTAATCTCTGTATCAGTGTTGGTAATTACATGCGGAGGAATGTATCTCAGTATTTGTACAGACAGAGAAATGATCCGAAATCAATTCTGTTTGGTATTTTAATTAAACAGATTACACACACTTTCAGAGAAAATATGGAGAAAAGCCAAATTTGTTATTCCAACACCAAATAATCTGGTGACTGATGAACGCAAAGTGATGCTTATATCGTGAAGTAAAGCACATTCAGCATGTTCACACTGTTGGAAATGTTCATGCCAATGTTTCAGATTTAACACAGAATATTTTCCACCAGTCTGTGAGACACCTTTAGACATCATTTGCTGGATTTGAGGCTGACCTTTTAGCTGAAAGGATAACAGAAACGACTTGAGAGGGTTACAGCAATGCCAACCATCAAATAAACACATCAAATACAGTACATGTTCTCTGCTCAGAATATTTCAGTTTCAATAATCCTCCTATTTCAATAGTAAGTACACAGAATGTTCTCTGCGATACTTTAGAATCACTGACTGCTGAAAACACCAATCATTATCATATTAATATAAGAACCAGCCGGGACTGTACACTGTCAGCACAAATAAATGGAACAAATAATACAGCATTGGTCTTACCGGGTTTATGCAGATGTAAGATGTTGAACCGCACAGTCACTGCCCGTCATTGGTGGAATGTCTGCTGCTGTGAACGTGTCACAGTGAATATCCTCATTGTTTTCAGGATTGGAGGGAACCAGCAAAGCTGTTTCAGTGCGGGTCTGGGAGTTGCATACTATGGAGAGAAAGATGATGGATTAATTATTGAACTAAAAGTGAGTTCAGTGCGGGTCATCTGTATAAGTGTCAATGAGGTGATGGGGACTGGAATTTGAATGGTTTCCATCTCCATTCACCGTGTTGTTATTTTCCCGCTGGGTGATAGCAGATGAAGTGGATCTGCTGAGCCCGAATCAGGGTGTTTAGATTGAGCACCTGAAGGATTTCCAGTGAATGTGTTCATAACAGAGATAACGTCAGGATGTATTTTCTAAAATAAGTCCAGCATTTACTTTTGTTCAGAGATACAGCACTGAAACAGGCCCTTTGGCCCACCCATTTTCGACTAATCCTACACTAATCCCATATTTCTACCACATCCCCACTTGTCCCTATATTTCCCTACCACCTACCCATACTAGGAGCAATTTATAATGGCCAATTTACCGACCAGCCTGCAAGTCTTTTGGCTGTGGGAGGAAACCGGAGCACCCGGAGAAAACCCACGCAGACACAAGGAAAACTTGCAAACGCCACACAGACAGTACCCAGAATTGAACCCGGGTTGTTGGAGCTGTGGCTGCGGTGCTAACCACTGCACCACTGTGCCGCCCCATTGAGGAGACTAATTTGCTTTAATCACAACATGAATTTAAATCAACCAGCAGTCTGTGAGATCGCCGATTGGAATGAAATTCAAAGTAGAAACAGAGAGATGGTGACTGTGGGAGTTTAACTCACTGATAGTGGAGAGGTCACCGCCGGCACTTGTCAGTGTGAAGAGATCATCAGGAACACTGTCCAGCAACAAGTGACCATCCTGAGTGTCAATGGCTCCAGTCTGAACATCATCATAATCACCGGGGACCAGACCTGAGAGGAAATAATGATTTTCGCAAAAATCACATGGTAACACTGAATATTTAGAATGATATTGTTAGACGCCAATCTACTCAGGCTTGCCAGGTTTGACTGTGATCTTCAGCTGGAATGAGATTTGAGGCTGTCGAATGGTAGGACCATGTCGTGCCGCGGCAGTTGAGTCATCATAGGCCCGTCATATATTTTAAACGGCAGCCAGCAATCGATTGAAAGACAGGAGCACTGTAGGACATTGGGTGGGAGGACTGGCAACTGGTGTGTTTGTAAGATGGCAGCAGTCAGAGCAAGGGTGGAGCCCAGGTTTTCTCATGTCTCCCTGTACGTGTTCCTCCAAGCGGCAATGGCAGGAGGGAAGCGCTTTTCCCATCGGAACGGGTGGAGGAGGCCGGCTAGGCTGGCAGGCAGGGCCTGGCAGGAGATTGAGGAGGAGTTGAGCAGACGTGAGGTAGTCCCATGTAAGAGGCTTCAGTGCAGGAACAGGATCAATGCCCTGATGTAGTATGGCAAGGTGAGTGCAGTGCCTTACATTAAGCTGACAGCCTTAAATGTCACACAATATGAAAATGAAATTGGAGGAGGGGTGCCCCCACTCATTGGTTCAGATCCTCCTCCATCAGATCCTCCTCCAGCTCAGTGACCACCTCCCTGATATGGCACAATCTTCAGTGACACTGCTGCTCTGACATTTGCAGGAAGCAGAGCCTCTGATGGTAAACCCACTCGTGGGTAGCATCATCTGCACTCAAGAAGCTGCTTGCGTGCTACTGTGCTGCCCTGCTAATCCGCACTCTGTTCCAGCCTCACGATTCCTGTCCCTCTCTGGGTGCAGCAGACCAACCCTTGGGGACTGCTGTTCTCTCCATCTCTGATGCTCCTCCACAATGGGAGATCTCAAAACAGGAGTGGATGACACCTATTGTAAATTGCTGCACTCACTTCTCAAACCCTTCATTGTTTTCATTTTTTATACCTATCTTATAAGTCAGAGAGGATGCTCATTCTGAATACCTCTGTTGTGATCGCCAAGATCGGTCAGCCTCCAGATTGCCAATACCGTGATTCAATATCTCTCCCCCTCCCTCCAGTGCCACAATGCTTTTCACAGCCAAAACTGACCTTCCTCTGAACTTCCCCTTGGTTATCGATGGCGAGTCTCTGAAACTGTTAGTCTCGCCCGCCTTTCACTAAATTGTGAATAGTTTGGAAAATTGCCATGAATTTCCTGTTTTCTTTGCTCCGTTATCTGCCCAGCGTCTTAAAGTGGAGCCTCCACCCACGAGCTCGGTCGACTCGGGGAATATCACCTAACCGTGTAAGGACGTCAGGTTTCCTTTGCACCGCGATCCAGCGGCATTTTCACTCCCAGACTGTGGTCACTGTGCAACAAAATTCTGCCCTCCATTTAAAAGTCACGTGTATCCCATTGAATCACCCATCCAACATACACGCAAATTTCACATTGCACCGCCAAGACAACAGTGTCAGAAAACATCATGAACTGAAAGTTTCATTCCATTATACTACTGGATACAATCGGGATGATTTTGTAGAAATCCAAATTATTTCTCAATTTTTTAAAACTAAACTCACTCAGCAAATCTCCATGTCTTCAGCAGCATCATTTTCGGGCGAGTGAGTTCTGATTGATTTAATTGTTGATTTTAGATATCAGACAGAGTGATGGATTAAAAAACGTGATGGTAACAAGTAAAAATGTACCCACCCCGAATTCTAGAGATGTTCCCTTCAGGATATTCTGATCCAGGATCCGTGTCACCCAAACTGTAACTGGTGTAATATTCAATCTGATTGAGGGACTCAATGGAATCAGTAACTGTTAAACACAAACATGGATGGTTATTGGAGAGATTGATTGGCACGTTCGAATAAATAACATAATACCGTCATCATCTGGTGACAATGTCCTGGGACTTTGTATCTGACGTGATTGTGGAAAATTCATCACAGGGACTGCAGTGGTTCAAGAGCAACTAGGGTTGGACCTTAAATGTTGGCTCATACAGCGAGCCATTAAAACAATACGCAGTACAGCCGGTCGGTCAGATTTCAGACATCAGAGCAGAGACAATAGTGTAAAACATAGTCAGTGAGCACAGTTTCTTAATCCAAAATCCCTCCACCCTGTCTCTTTCCCTTTCAGAGTCTCAAATGGCAGGTGGTGGGGCTCCAAAACCGAGCCCCACCCCGGATAATGGGGTAGAAAAGTGTGCAAGGAGGGCAATAACGGATTTGAAATTCGAGTCATAGAGTCGCACAGCATAGAAACAGGCCCTTCGGCCCACAGCGTCCATGCCCACCATAATGCCTATCTATACTATTCCCCCTGCCTGTATTAATTCCACATCCCTCTATGCCTTGCTCATTCAAGTACCTGTCCAGATGCCTCTTAAATGTTACTACTGTTACACTCTCCACCACCTCCTCTGGCAGCTCATTCCAGATAAACACTATTCCTTGTGTGAAAAATTTTATCCCCTTTAAACCTCCTCCCTCTCACCTTAAATCAATGCCCTATAGTTTTAGTCACCCTTAACATGGGAAACAGACTCTGGCCAGTTAACCTATCTATGCCTCTCATCATTTTATATACCTCTATCATGTCCCCTCTCAGTCTCCTTCGGTCCAGGGAAAACAGACCCAGCCTATCCAATCTCTCTTTATTAATCAAGCGCTCCAAGCCAGGCAACAGCTTTGTGAATCTTTTCTGAACCCTCTCTAGCTTAATCACATCTTCCCTGTAGTGCAGCGACCAGAACTGCACACAGTACTCCTAGTGCAGCCTAACCAACGTTATGTGCAACTGTAACATGACGTCCCAACTTTTGTACTCAATGCCTCGGCCGATGAAGGCAAGCATGCCATTCGCCTTCTTCACCACCCTGTCTAACTGTATTGGTACTTTCAGAGAACTATGTACATGCACCCCAAGGTCTCTCTGCTCAACAACACTCCCAGGGCCCTGCCATTCACTGTTTATCTCCTTCCCTGGTTTAACTTTCCAAAATGCATCATTTCGCACTTGCCTGTGTTAAATATACCATTTGCCAATCACTTGCCCACTTTCCCAGTTGATCTATGTCCTGTTGTAGCTTTAGATAACCTTCTTCACTGTCCACTATACCACCAATTTTGGTATCATCTGCAAACTTACTAATCATGCCCCCTGCATTCTCATCCAAGTCACCAATATGTATGACAGACAACAGAAGGCCCAGCACCGATCCCTGCCGCGCACCACTGGTCACAGGCCTCCAATCTGAAGAACAACAATCCACTACCACCCTCTGCCTCCGATCACTAAGCCAATTTTGTATCCAATGTGCTACCACACCCTGGATCCCATGTGTTCGAACCTTCCGGAACAACCTACCATGCAGGACCTTGTCAAAAGCCTTGCTAAAGTCCATGTAGACAACGTCCACCGCCCTGCCCTCGTCAATCCTCTTGGTCACCTCCTCAAAAAACTCAATCAAATTCGTAAGATATGTTTTCCCACGCAGAAAGCCATGCTGACTATCCCTAATCAGACCTTGCCTTTCCAAATGCATATAAATTCTGTCTCTCAGAATCCCTTCCAATAAATTTCTCACCACTGATGTAATGCTCACCGGCCTGTAGTTCCCTGGCTTATTCCTGCTACCCTTCTTAAATAAAGGCACAACATTAGCTCTCCTCCAGTCTTCCGGTACCTCACCCATTGCTAATGATGATACAAAACTCTCTGCCAGGTCCCAGCAATCTCTTCCCATAGCCTCCTAGGATACACCTGGTCAGGCCCCGGAGATTTATCCAACTGAATGTGCTTCAAAACCTCCAACACCTCCTCCCTTGTAATGTTGATATGCTCCAGGATATCGCTGGTCCCTCCCTTGAACGCATTAGCTTCCGTGACGTTCTGCACGGTAAATACAGACAAAAAGTATTCATTTACGACCTACCCCATTTCCCGTGGCTCCACACATCGATTACCACACTGATCCTTAAGGGGACCTACTCTCTCCCTAGCTACCCATTTACTCTTAATCTACTTATTGAATCGTTTAGGATTCTCATTTATCTACCAGGGAAATCGTCTTTGTGTGTTTTGTTGTAACCTCAGAAATTTATCTCAATGGTTAAATCGCTCCCTAAATATATCACAGGACAAAGCTTTCATCGATTTTCTAGTGTTGTTGCCCCAGTATCATGAAGTGGAATTTGTAGATATTATGTTAAGCTTCAGAATACAAAGTGTCAGAATAAGTTTTTTTGTAGAAACCACTGATTTCAGGTAAGGAGTTCCTGATGGGAACGTGTTTCTGATCCAGAAATCCAGTCACCTCGAGAAATAAAATCTGAGTCAATGTGACTGTCTCCTCCTGAGAGCAGTGATTATTTATGGTCTAGTTTAAATGGAATAAAATTACATGAAAGTTACAAACAAACTGAAATAACGTTCTTTAACCATTCGCGATGGGTGGGAATCTTCCCAAACCCATTGCTCATCTTACTATACACACTGATATAGACACACTCGCACTGTGATAGGCCACCTTCACAGGGTGATAGTGAACGGATTTCTGACAGTGTTCAGTCAGTAAACTGACCATTAAAATGGGGTATTTAAGTGGAAGTGACATTTGTCTAGACAAAATTCGGTATGAAATATAAAACACAGACCTGAACGCCGGATCTGATAGGAATCCTTGCCAGGTGGAATATTCTCAATCTCTTCATAAATTGCTTGGTATAAACCAGCCGGTGAACCCTTGCCACCAGTGACAGAACCTGTCAGATGAAGAGTAGGGAGATTAAAGTTTAGTTGCAAACCACGAGCGTTTAACAGTAAATTATCTGCGAACACATCCAAATCACAGAGATGCCGATAGTAAAGAGACAAAGCCAGGTATTGTGAATGCAGAGTAGTTTTGTTGTGCATATTTTCGGATAAGTCTATGTATCTATTTTTTTTTGCATTCTCATATATTTACCTGCAGCAGACTGGGGACAAATTCAATCAAGTTTGTTAGAAACGATCTCCCCCTGACAAAGCCATGCTGAGTTCCCCGATTAATGCCTGCCTGTCCAAGTGGAGATTAATCTTGTTCCTCAGGATTTTTTCCAATAGTTTCCGTACCACTGATGTTAGATTCACCAACCAGTAATTATCTGGTTTATCCCTGCTGCCCCTCTTGAATAATGGTACCACATTCACTGTCCTCAGTCCTCTGGTACATCTCCTGTGATCAGACAGGATTTGAAAATCTGTGTCAAAGCCCCTGCTATCTCTTCCCTTGTCTCACGTAACAGTATGTGGCACATCCTCCCAGGGCAGTACTGTGGCGCAGTGGTTAGCACCGCAGCAACCCGGGTTCAATTCTGCGTCCTGCCTGCGTGGAGTTTGCAAGTGCTCCCTGTGTCAGCGTGTGATTCCTCTGGGTGCTCCGGTTTCCTCCCACATGCCAAAGAATTTCAGGTTGACAGGTAAATTGGCCATTGTAAATTGCTCCTAGTTTAGGTAGGTGGCTGGGAAATATAGGGACAGGTGGGTATGTGGTAGGAATATGAAATTAGTGTAGGATTAGTATAAATGGGTGGTTGATGGTCGGCACAGACTTGGTGGGCCGAAGGGCCTGTTTCAGTGCTGTATTTCTAAACTAAGCTATCTCATCTGGGCCTGAGGATTTATCCATTTTAAGCCCACTAAAACATCTAATACTTCCTACCTTTCAATGTTAATTTATTCAAGTATATCACAATTCCCTTCCCTGATCTCTACACCAACATCATCCATCTCCATGGTGAACACGGATGAAAAGTAATAATTTAAAACCTAATCTATGTCATCCGGCTCCACACAGATGGCTACTTTGGTCCCTAATCGGCCCTACTCTTTCCCTGGTTATCCTCTTTCCATGAATATACTTTAAAAACTCCTTGGTATTGTCCTTTATCTTGCTCACAAGTGTTTTTGCATGCCCCCTCTTCGCTCTCCAAAGTCATTTTTTAAGTACGGCCTGTGCTTTCTATACTTTTTTAGGGCTTGCGCTATTTTCAGCGCTCTGAATCTGTCATAAACCTCCTTTTTATTCCTTATCTAATCCCCCATAACCCTTGACATCCAGGGTTCCCTTGGACTTGTTGCTCCTACCCTTCAACTTTACGGGAATATGTTGGCCCTGATCTCTCCTATTTCCTTTTTGAAGGTAAGAGCCCATGGGATCCAGGGCAATTTGGAAAATTGGATCCAAAGTTGGCTTAGTGCCGGAGGCAGAGGGTGACGGTCAAGGGTTATTTTTGCGATTGGAAGCCAGGGACCAGTGGTGTACTGCAGGGATCGGTGCTGGGGCCATTACTGTTTGTAATGTACATTAATGATTTAGACGTGGATATAGGAGGTATGTCAGTAAGACCGCAGATGACACGAACACTACTGGTGTCATAAAGAGTGAGGAGGAAAGCCTTAGATTGCAGGACGATATAGATGGGCTGGTAAGATGGGCGAGGGAGTAGCAAATGGACTTTAATCCAAAGAAGTGTGAGGTGATACACTTTGGGAGGACTAACAAGGCAAGGGAGTATACAATGGATGGTAGGACCCTAGGAAGTACAAAGGGTCAGAGGGACCTTGGCGTACTTGTCCATAGATCACTTAAGGCAGCAGCACAGGGAGATAAGTTGGTTAGGAAGGCATATGGGATACTTGTATGTATTAGCTGAGTCATATAATATAAGAGCGGGGAGGTTATGATGGAGCTGTATAAAATTATAGTTAAGCCACAGCTGGAGTACTGTGTACAGTTCTGGTCACCACTCCAAAGGAAGGATGTGATTGCACTGGAGAGAGTGCAGAGGAGATTCACCAGGATGTTGCCTGGGCTGGAGCATTTCAGCAATGAAGAGTGACTGGATTGGCTAGAGTTGTTTTCTTTAGAGCAGAGAAGGCTGAGGTGGGACCTGATTGAGGTATACAAAATTGTGAAGGGCATTGATATGATAGATAGGAAGAAACATGCTCCCTTAGCGGCGGGGTCAGTAACCAGGGGGGATAGATTTCATGTAAGGGGCAGGTGTTTGAGAGGGGTATTGAGGAAGAAACTATTCACAAAGAGGATGATTGGAGACTGGAACACACTGCCAGAAGGGGTGGTAGAGGCAGTACCCCTCACAAAATTTAAGGTATTTAGATGAGCATTTGAAATGGGATAGCATGCAAAGCTAAGGGCCAAGTGCTGGGTAACGGGATTAGAATAGATAGGTGCTTGATGGCTGGCACAGACACGTTGGGCCGAAGGGAGTGTTTCTCTGCTGCATAACTCTATGACTCCATGACCTGATCTCGTGCTTGTGATCGTTTGCAAACTACTTCCAGTCTAGTCAAGTTACAAGGCTCGATCTTTTCAGCTTTATGATTGTCTTGTTACAGAGGCTGTTCTGGCCGGGTCCTTGGCAGAGATAACAGGTCTATGCTGTCCTAGCTATGGACTTTTTCTTATTCAGAGAGAGAAAGAGAGATTTTTCTATAAGAACTCTATATTATTATGAAAAGTGCTTTTTATTAAGAGGTCCATTTCTTATAATAAATCAGGAGTGGGTTAGATGGGTGAAATATGAGTGCAAGCGTTGTTTTGGAATGTCGAATCACCGCTGGTGAATACAGGAGGTCCTATACAAGTATCACTTGTCAAAATAACCGACAGGCCCGGTTAGACAACTCGCGATTGGATGCCCAGAGCCCGAATCTGAAGGGCAGGAATTGATACCCAATGGATGAAGAAAGATGAACAGTCAAATAAATAGCTGAATGCACAGCCCAAAAAATCAAATTATCTTCCTGATCCATTGTTACAATAAGTAAATTCTTCCAGAGTTTCATGTATTATGTGATGAACTCTCACAGTGAATGTGAACACTTCAAATCACTCTCCGTTTTGAATGTCACATTTTATTCATTCTGGAGCACCTTGAATGGAGAAAACCAGCAAAAACGACTGCAATGTATTTCTAACAAGGTCACCTGACAGTCCATAGAAAGCTGCATTGACCGAAAGTCTTGCAAGTATATGACATGAAATCTGCGATTTTCTGTTTGTTCCACGGTAAGATATGAGCCTCACCTCTTCTGATTGACTTTTTCTGTATAACCACCATCAGTGAGACCAACACACAGATTAGCAGGACTCCGAAGCAGACTGCAACTAGGATGGAAGTAGTTTTATATCCCTGTTCTTAATGACAAAAATAAAGAAAGGTTTAGCACAGACACAGTCCATCTTGTGTGATAAAATATTTGCAAGAAGTATTTAATAATTATATCCACTGCTTCCAGGCAATGAGTTGGGCTGAACATTCCCCATTATGTGGTGCACATTGCACCAGAGGAAAGTGTGAAACAATCTAAATTACAGAGACAGTGCCCCCATGTTTCTGATCAGTGCAGGACAGTTCAGGTACAGCCAGAAACTGGGATTAACGGAATTTAAACTGGACCATTTGAAATATGCGGTGAGGCAACAAAATGTTCCAGTCAATGAAAACGTGCAAATAGCATCTTCAGAAAATGACAACAATACCAATTCAACTAATACAAACTCTAATGCTAGCTGGACTATTAATAATGGTAAGTACCTGCAGATGTGGATGGGAAAGCAATTGGAGGCACATCGAACCCTATGGAATATATTGTACAAAAAGTTCAGGAGGATGAAATTTCAGCACTTTCCATTTAAACGATAAATACTGTTCTTAATTTCCCGAACTAATGAGTCAATTTAACAAAACAAGGTACCCTAACCCCACTCTCCAAACCCTGCCACCCTCACCGGAACAAATCACACTGGCATCTTCCTTGTGATCACAGTCAGATTGAGCCGGCGATGAGGAAGGACAGTCGGCCAGAGAAGATTCGCTTCCAGTGCACTTCACCTCATCCAGCCAGATAACACCGTCACCCTGAGAAAAAGTAGCTCCTCCGGGGGCCAATAGAGCGTGACCACAACCCAGCTGTCTGCAGACAACATTGGCATCGGACAAATCCCAGGAGTCGTCACAAACCGTGCCCCAGCTGTTATTGCACAATATCTCCACTCTCCCAGAGCAGTTGGTGTTACCTCCAAAAAGGCGCAACCAATGTCCAGAATCTGGCAAAGAGAATCAATTGTTATTATTGATGTAGTATGAGACAGGAGTACAAGTCAGATAGTTGGCATAATAAAGAGGAAGTAGCACCTGGTGAAAGTACATGTTTACAATCATATTCTCGAATGCAGTCCTCTGATCGATGGAGCTGCTCCTCAGTTACTTTTGCTTCTGTTGAGAAGAGAAACATGCTGATTGTATCAGCCACCAATGTTTGAAATGACACTCACAGATTGAGACGTTTGTTGTGTTACCTGAACAAATAACACCAGCATCCTCCCTGTGTTCACAGTTGTGTTTCCCCCACGGTTCTGTTTGACACTGCCAAAGGAACGATTCGTGTGAAATACACTCCATCCCATCGAGCCAAATGGGTCCAGATCCTTCTCCGAATGACAGAGTGTAATAATCGATAGAACTGAGGGGACCGCACTGTAACTGTTTACAGATCACTTCTGCATCAGGTCCATCAAGTCTATCCGAGCACACTGTTCCCCAGGTGCCATTGTAGAACACTTCCACTCTCCCCTCACAGCGATGCTTCCCATTCACCAGCCGCAGCTCTTTGTGCTCTGTCAATGACACAATTGATATCCAGGTGTTTGGATTGATAACTCGTTGTATGCTCATACTGCACAGCTCAACACATGCTGCACCAGTTGTGTTCACTGATTTCCGGTAATTATTCAAGAAAAGCGAGAGAAAAACACCGGCAGCCCATAATGTATTAAAGAATAATCAACACGGATTGAACAACAGAAAGACAAACAACGTTACTGAATTGTTTTCAGACGTTACAGAAAGATAACGGGGATAATGCAGTCGATGCAACATGCACGTTTTTTTCAGAAGGCCTCCGACAAGGAACCACATCGTGAGATCATGACTGGGGTCAGAGCATGTGAAGTCAAGAGATCAGTGGAAGAATAGTATAAGACGAGCTACAAAGCACACTGTCGGGTTTAAATGTGGTAACCCAGAATGGCGGAAGGTGGGAAGTCGTGTTCCACAGGTCTGGGGTCACTGCTGCTCAATATTTACATAAACGATTTTGACTTAGACAAGGGAGACATGTTTTCAAAATTTCAGATGACAGCAATTTGGGGATCTAGTTAACACTAAGAACAACAAATACGAAATACGGAAGACGTTAGTAAAAGAGCCGAATGGGCAAACAATTGCCAAATGAGTTGAATACAGATAAGTCTAAGATGGTCAGTGTTGATAGGAAGAATAAAGAGGCAACGTACTTCTTGTAAAATAAGGATTAAAATGATGTATAACAGCAAAGAGACCTCGGGATACAGGGGCACTAATCACTTATAAAGTGACAGAGACCGAAGCTAGTGATCATAAATATAGGATGATCATGAACAAATCTAATAAGAAATTCAGGAGAATTTTTTTTTTAGCTCGGAGTGGTTTGAATTTTGAATTCCGAACACATGCAATTGTTGAAGTGATGAGCGTCGATGCCTTCAAGGTAAAGCTGTATAGGTACATGAAGAAGAAAGAAGTAGGCGGATATGCAAAGAGGGTTAGATGCAGTGATATGGGGCGATACTCGTGGGCAGCATAAACACCACATTGACCAGTAAGGCCGAATGGCCAGATTCTGTGCTGTCCATTGTATGTAATTCGATGTCATATCTTCCCTGTGAAGCCATGTGCACAACACTACGGAAAATGGGCACATGGAAGCACCCTTACCTGAACACAAGATCCTCACATCTTCTTTATGAGAACAGTCGTGGTTACCCCACGATGCTGAGGGACATTCCCAGAGAAATGATTCGTTACCGAAACACTTCAGTTCATCCAACCAAACTGGCCCTGAGCCTCGTTCACAAGATGCCGGAAGTGCCAGGTCCAAGGCCTTTCCACAACCCAGCTGTTTGCAAACCACGTCAGCGTCCGCCAGATCCCAGGAATCATCACAGACTGAACCCCATATCCCATTGTAATAAATCTCCACTCGGCCAGTACATGGGCTTCCACCGTCAGACAGCCTTACCTGCACGTGGTCTGTTGGACAACAGTACAGGAGGATTATACTTTCAATAGACATTCACCTCATCACTCAATGCAACTCGTTGCACCATCACCAGCTTTAAAACAAGACATGTTAAATGCGCCTGCGACAGGTAAATAAATCTATCAAACAGAATATCTGTTTACACATGCTTCTTACACAGAATGTAATGAACAGAAATGTTTCAGATATCCTACTACATCTGGCTTTGACATGTTATGTTCTCCAGTTCCCATTTTATGTTTTGAACGCTGTGTACGTTGTTGTACAGGCGATCACTCACACGATTAACAATTAATTTATACCCATGTTATATTACTGTATATGTTCGTTGTCCATGTATGTTACCCTTATCTGTTATCTTGGTCAGACATTTACTGTCATCTCCTATTGCCTTTATCTTGAATTGCAAGTGACTTGCATTTATCTAGCGCCATTAACGTAATGCAACATCCCAAGGCGCAGTACAGGAGTGATATCAAAGAAAATTTAACACAGAGCACCTAAGAATATATTAGGTCACATGACCAAAAGCTAAGTCAAAGAGTTTGTTTGTTATGGAGTATCTTGAAGCAGGGAAGAGAGGTTGACAGGCAGAGAGATTTAAGGAAGCAATTCTGGAGCGTGTGACCTTTGCAGCTAAAGGCACGGCCGCCATGGTGCGCAATTGAAATCAGGAATGCTCAAGAAGCCAGAACTGGGAGCTGCCAGTCTGGAGCCGATTGCAAAGAGAGGAGCTGCGAGGCCAGGAAGGGATTTGAAAACAAGGATGAGAAATTTAAAACCGCGCATTGCTGGGAAAAGTAGGTCAGTGAGCAGAGGGCAGATGCCTGAGTGGCAATTGGTCGAGACAGCAGAATTTGCAGAGGTTGGAACTAAGGAAGCCAGCCAGGAGTACATTAGAATTATCGAGTCTGGAGGGAAAAGGGCAATCGACAAGAATAGATCACAGCAAATTCGGGTGATGTCATGGAGGTGAAAATAGACAGTGTTAATGAAGATATGGAGATTTGGTAGGAGGCTCACCCCGGGATCAAATGTAACACCAAGATTACAAGCAGTCTGCCTGAGTCACAGACAGTTGGTGTGGCGAGAAATGGAGTTGGCAGCAAGGAAACATGCGATGGGGACTGATGGTTTCTATCTTTTCAATACTGAGTTGGAGGAATTTTATGCTGATGCAGTACTGAATGTCAGACTGGAATTCTGACAGTGTACAGGCTGTGGAGGGCTCAAGAGAGCTGAATGTGAGGTAGAGTTGGATACAGTGAGATACATGTGGAAACTGAGGCTCAGTTTGTGGATATCACTGAAAGGCCGCATGTAAATGAGAAATGAGGTATCAATGGATAGATCCTTTGGTGACACGGTAGGTGACTTTGCAGGAGCGGGAAGAGAAGACATTGCCGGTAACTTTCTGACTATGACTGCACAGATAAGACTAGAACCAGCTGAGTGCAGTCCCACCCAGCCAGGGGATAATGGAGAGGGGTTGGAGAGGAATTTCATGATCAATCATATCAACATTTGTAGACAAGTCAAGAAATAGGAGGAGGAAACGTTTAGATTTGTTACAATCACTTAGGATGACATTTGTGACTTTGATAAGAGTTATTCTGGTCTTGTGGTGTGGATAGAAATCGGATTTGAGGAATTGGAACATGCAGTCCATAAAAGATGAGCATGGATTTGGGAGGCGACAACACATTCAAGGACGTTGGCGAGCAACGAACAGTTGGAGCTGGGGCAATAATTTGCATGGACAGGTGGTCAATGGTTTCTTTCTGAGGAGAGGCATGATGACTGCTGATTTGAAGTAGAGGGGGCTGAACATGAAGAGAGAAAGAGAGAATCGTTAATATTGTCAGCTGTCATGGGACCCAGGAAGGGAATGTCTCTGTTCAGTATCTTAGTAGAAATAAGGCGCACACAGCAAGACGTGGATTTCATCAACAGCATAGGTTCAGAGAGAGCGTGAAGGACTCTAGGAGAGAAACAAGAAAAGCGAATTCAGGGTGATGGTGCGGGGTGGGGTTGAACAACTGATAGGAAGTTAGGCCCGGTGGATTGGGGAAGAAAGGTAAGTTGTGGAGGCGACTGAACAGATATTTTTGAACTTTGTGACAAAAAGTCTAGGAGTCCTCTCATTTATTTTTGGAGTTCAGGGTGGACGAGGCAGGGGAGTGGTTCAGGGGGAAGATTTATGATGGAGAAGATATGCTGCGCGTTTCCTTTGCCTTCCTGGATGATCATTGTCTAACGGGTGGTTTTAGCAAAGAAGAGCAGGACCCGATGATGCTTTATGTGATTGATCCATTCAGGATTATATTACCAGATTGTTGGCCAGATGTCACCCAGCCTTTCTGTTTTTTTTAAAATTCTTTCATGGGGTGTGGGTGTTACTGGCAAGGCCAGAATTTCTTTTATCCACCCTATATATTACTTCCAATTCATACTGGAGAATGTAACGTCCACAAGTTCTACCCTTGAACATCAGTCTTGCAATATGCAGTATCTTCGTGTAGAACTATGTTCCAGGGTCGTGTTGATTATAACATTATCATAAATCGATGTAATATTAATTGCATAACAGAATCACTTACTTTTGTAAGGATGGGACTCTGTCTTTGACAATGAAGACATTTGAGTAATTTTAGAGATAAACCATACGTCTGAACAGGGAATATGCAGACCTCTCTGTCCAGGCAGGCTGCTGCTATTATGTTCAATGAGCAGACGAAACTTGTGAGGCATATTATCAATTGCTATTGTCTGTAAAATATCAATGATCTAAACTAACAATTATATCAATATATGACTGTTGGAGTGAACAAAGAGGGCAGAAAACAGGATCTCTCTGCAAAATGTTGGACAGGATCAGGAAGTGTCATTGGACAATTGAACTCCAGATGTGTAGACCTCCTGGCTGAGCAGGAAACCAGTATTTAATCTGGACGAGACAAAAATGATTGGACTAATTGCGTCAGGCACTTTGGGGAATAAGAATCAGGATGTGACCCATCAGATGGAGAAGTAGAAGACACGGAGAAGACACATGGCTTCTGTAGGCGGACATAAATGTTGGGTGGAGCTGGACATCTACCTAACTAAAGAACAAGATGACATACTCTACTCTGTCCATTGACTGAGTGTGTAATAACCATTCGGCACTGTAAACTTCTGACGTGAAACGATGGAATGTATTGAATGCCGCTGTATCCGAAAAAAATACTTACTGTAACCAATCGGTATTAAATCTGAATCATTAACTATCTCATATGTTGTAAGTTCCACTCTGTCATATTTAAATAAATGTTCGTTGGAACAACCCCAAACTATCATTAGCGAAATATCAGCACGGTTTTGTGAAGGGTAGGTCGTGCCTCACAAACCTTATTGAGTTTTTCTCGAAGGTGACCAAACAGGTGGATGAGGGTAAAGCAGTGGATGTGGTGTATATGGATTTCAGTAAGGCGTTTGATAAGGTTCCCCATGGTAGGCTATTGCAGAAAATACGGAAGTATGGGGTTGAAGGTGATTCAGAGCTTTCGATCAGAAATTGGCTAGCTGAAAGAAGACAGAGTGTGGTGGTTGATGGCAAATGTTCATCCTGGAGTTTAGTTACTAGTGGTGTACAGCAAGGATCTGTTTTGGTGCCACTGTTGTTTGTCATTTTTATAAATGACCTGGAAGAGGGTGTAGAAGGGTGGGTTAGTAAATTTCCGGATGACACGAAGGTCGGTGGAGTTGTGGATAGTGCCGAAGGATGTTGTAGGGTACAGAGGGACATAGATAGGCTGCAGAGCTGGGCTGAGAGATGGCAAATGGAGTTTAATGCGGAAAAGTGTGAGGTGATTCACTTTGGAAGGAGTAACAGGAATGCAGAGTACTGGGCTAATGGGAAGATTCTTGGTAGTGTAGATGAACAGAGAGATCTTGGTGTCCAGGTACATAATTCCCTGAAGGTTGCTACCCAGGTTAATAGGGCTGTTAAGAAGGCATATGGTGTGTTAGCTTTTATTAGTAGGGGGATCGAATTTCGGAGCCACGAGGTCATGCTGCAGCTGTACAAAACTCTGGTGAGACCGCACCTGGAGTATTGCGTGCAGTTCTGGTCACCGCATTATAGGAAGGATGTGGAAGCTTTGGAAAGTGTGCAGAGGAGATTTACTAGGATGTTGCCTGGTATGGAGGGAAGGTCTTACGAGGAAAGGCTGAGGGACTTGAGGTTGTTTTCGTTGGAGAGAAGGAGGAGGAGAGGTGACTTAATAGAGACATATAAGATAATCAGAGGGTTAGAGAGGGTGGATAGTGAGAGTCTTTTTCCTCAGATGGTGATGGCAAACACGAGGGGACATAGCTTTAAGTTGAGGGGTGATAGATATAGGACAGATGCCAGAGGTAGTTTCTTTACTCAGAGAGTAGTATGGGCGTGGAACGCTCTGCCTGCATCAGTAGTAGACTCGCCAACTTTAAGGGCATTTAAGTGGTCATTGGATAGACATTTGGATGAAAATGGAATAGTGTAGGTCAGATGGTTTCACAGGTCGGCGCAACATCGTGGGCCGAAGGGCCTGTATTGCGCTGAAATATTCTGATTCTAATTCTAAAAAAAAACATCGGTCGAGGCTTTCATTCTGCACAATACAACTTCCCCAGAACATATGCCTGCATTGACATGCTGCACAATGGAACTTTCAAGCATCTGGTCCAAAACATCTGTCTACTTTTATACAGAGCCTAATGAAACTTACACCAGAACAACTCCCACACAGCTACCTGCACTTATATACTGCACAATGGAACTGATTGCAAGCTCGACGCCGGATTTGATACCACAGCTGAGAGTCCAATTCTGTATTCTATTTATCACAAAATAGAGATCTTTCACCTCTATCATCATTCACCTCCCTTCCTGCCGCAGCCCATCTGCTGCTGAAATGCTCACCCATGCTTTGTTGTCTGTGGAACAGCATATTTCAATGTTCTCCCGGGTGATAACCCATCCTGCATCCTCCAGAAACATCAGCTCATCCAAAGCTTTGTCGCCTGCCCTCCATTAAGCCCCTCTCAGGAACGCCACTGCACTCACTTGTATCCCTGCTGCCAATGCATCGAGTTTTCAATTATGATCTTCATGTTCAGACACCTTCATGCTCTCCCCCTGCCATCAGTATAACCTCCTCCAGCCTGAATCATTTCGAGAGCTCTGCATTTATCTGAATCCAGCTTCTTGTACATCTCCCACTTCCATCCCCCACAACTTTCAGTCTAGCCTTTAACCATCTAACCACCCAGATGAGAATTTCCACCCCAAACATCTCTGTGTCTCCGCCTCTTCAAATCCAACCATCTGACTAAAAATTTAGTCACCCACTCTAACATCTCTTTGTCTGGCTCTGTGTCAGTTTTCTGTCCGATTACATTCCTGATAAACTCTTTGTGATGTATGTGTTTATTGAAAGTTCTGTGAGAAAAAAGTTCTTGTTGTTTAATTGTGTCCGTGTTCTCTCTCCCTGAACACCACCCCATCCATCCCCAGCTCCCCCACCGCCCACCATGCTCATCCCCTACCCTCAAATGAAATTACTGATTTGAGACACCCAGGAACAAGTAACCTGTATTATCACATTTCTCAGCAGATTAGACATTTCACTTCTTTGTTATTGTAAAAGCAGTGAAGAATTTGTTTACCTGAACACAGGACCCCAACACCCATACTGTCAGTGAGAGACGAATTCAATGTGAACAAACTGCAGTTCTGGAGCTGCAATTCATTTCCTCCACATTGGACATCATTCACCCAGATGGGTCCTTCACTCTTTCCGTCCTTTGAATAGTTATAAGCGGCTGTCGCTTCACCGCAGCCCAGCTGTGTACAGACCACGTTGGCATCATTCAGGGTCCAGAGTCTGTCCTGCAATCTCCTCCAGCTGCCGGTGTAGTAAATCTCCACTCGCCCATCACACCAGCTTCCCCCGTTAGTCAGCCTTAGTGACCAATTTTCATCTACAATATGAAACACAATGGTGAAATTGAAGCATAATTCACTGCCACCAGAAAAAGTATTAATTTTGATGGTTACTATTTCTGTCATCATTGTTCAGAAGGCGTGTCGGCAGATGTTGCTCACCATCATCTTTTCTCAGTAAATACATTTTGGAGACATACCGAGTAGCTTCCGCTGGTTAAACTGGGGGCCAAGGGTAAAATGAACTGGAGGTGAGCGCGGCACATACCGGCAATTGATAAGTGATGAGACCGAAGGGTGGGGCAGGGGCTTTAAATGGCTCCTGACAGATGACAGTTCCTTTCATCCCATATGGAGAGAAACAGACAAGTTTACGTTGCCACAATGCTTCCGATGACATCTCAAGTCGCCTCACAGGCAATGAAGCACTTTTGATTTGTAGTCACTAATGCTGACAGGTGACTGACCTGAGGGACTGAAGGTTGTCCTCCTGTCCACATGTACTGTTATGTCCTGCTCTCGCCCTGTACTTGAAGCATCATCAACGTTTCTTCCAATTTCTCCCCCTCATTTTCACATAGTCCATCTTCAACTCTTCCATTCCCTTCCTCAACATCTGTGTCTCTGATTCTGGGGACTCTCACAGTTATCTTGTCTATGATTCCTCACACCACGAATACTAGAATGATTCTATCACATTCTTCCACTTTCTCCACCTGCATTGTATCTGTCTGGTGATGCAACCGATCATACCAGTGCTTCCAGATATGTCTTCCTTTTTCCACATCCGAGGACTCTCCTCACCTCCTCATCCACCCACCATGGTTGACAGTGCCCCATCACGTCCATTCCATTTCCCATACTTCTGCTTTAACCCTTTCCCCCCTCGCAGAACCATGATAGGATTCTGCTTCTCCTCATCTTCCACTCCATCAGCTTCCATATTCAACAGATGATCTTCCACCATTTACAGCACCTTTAATGTGATAGCACTACCAAGCACATCTTCCCCTTCCCTCCACTTTTTACATTCTAAAGGGACCATTCCCTCTGTGACACCCTGATGCACTCTTCGCACTCTTCAATCATTCTCAGCAACCCTTCCCACAGGAACTTCCCAGGCAAGCGCAGAAGATGCAACCACTGCCTTGTTACCTCCACCTTTCTCACCGTCCAAGCCGACAAACACTGCTTCCAAGTGAAACAACGATTTGCTCGTACTGCTTTCTCTTTTGCATACTGTATTTACTGTATTGACTGATTATGATGCTTCTCCTTTACATTGGCACAGCAAACACAGTTGAGTGATTACTTTGCAGAACACCTTTGTTTAGTCTGCAAGCTTTACCTTTAGCTTCCAGTTGCCTGTCATTTTCATTGTATACTCCACTCCCACTCTGACCTCTCCCTCCTTTTTCTCCTACACAGTTCCAATGAAGGCTAACATAAGTTTGAGAAATAGCAAATTAAAAGCAAAATACTGCAGATGCTGGAAATCTGAAATAAAAACAAGAAATGCTGGAAATACTCAGCAGGTCTGGCAGCATCTGTGGAGAGAGAAGCAGAGTTAATGTTTCAGATCAGTGACCCGCCTTCACAACTGACAAATATTAGAAACGTAAAAGGTTATAAGCAAGTTAAGTGGGGGTGGGGCAAGAGATAACAAAGGAGAAGGTGTAGATAGGATGAGGTTACAGAATAGCTGACCAGAATGACATGGAGCAAAGATGTGTTAATGGTGTGTTGAAAGACAAAGCATTAGTACAGAAAGGGTTTTAACGGACTGAAAATTGAACAGCCACAAGTACAAACATAAAAAACCAGTGGGTAAACCAACTGAACAAACTAAGATGAAATAATATAAAAACAAAAAAAATTAAAAAGGGAAAAGAAAAAATAACTAAAAATAAAAGTAAAATGGAGGGCCCGTCATGCTCTGAAATTATTGAACTCAATGTTCAGTCCAGCAGGCTGTGGAGTGCCTGATCGGTAAATGAGATGCTGTTCCTCGAGCTTGCGTAGATGTTCACTGGAACATTGCAGTAATCCCAGGACAGAGATGTGAGCATGAGAGCAGGGGGAGTGATGAAATGGCAAGCAACCAGAAGCTCAGGGTCCTGCTTGAGGACTGTTGGAGGTGTTCACAAATCAGTCACGCAGTCTGCGTTTGGTCTCCCCAGTGTCGAGGAAACCACATTGTGAGCAGCGAATACATTATAGTACATTGAAAGAAGTACAAGTAAATCGCTGTTTCATCTGTAAGGGGTGTTTGGGGCCTGGAATAGTGAGGAGAGAGGAGGTAAATGGGCAGGCATTACACCTCCTGCGATTGCAGGGGCAGGTGCCGTGGGAAGGGGATGAGGTGGTGGGGTAGCGGAGGAGTGGACCAGGGTGTCACGGAGGGAATTATCCCTTCAGAATGCTGACAGGGGAAGGGAGGGGAAGATGCATTTGATAGTGGCATCACGCTGGAGGTGGCAGAAATGGCGGAAGATGATCCTTTGGATATGGTGGCTGATGGGGTGGAAAGTGAGGACAAGGGATCCCTGTCACGGTTCGGGGAGGGAGGGAAAGGGGAGAGGGTAGAGGTGCAGGAAACGGGCTAGACTCGGTTGAGGGCCCTGAAAGCCACAGTGGTTGTAAGGACCTCCTATAAGGACTCCATTCCATTCTCCCAGTTTCTCCGTCTCCGTCGCATCTGCTCTGATGATGCTGCCTTCCATGACAGCGTTTCTGATGTGTCTTCCTTTTTCCTCAACCGAGGATCCCCCCCCCCCCACTGCGATTTGCTTGTACTTCTTTCAATGTAATATACTGCATTCGCAACAAAAACGACTTGAGAGGGTTACAGCAATGCTAACCATCAAACAAATACTCCAAATGTATGATCTCTTCAGAATATTCCTGCTTTAATAAGCCTCCTATTTCTTTATTAAGTATAGAAAATGTACCCTTATACTCTCTTCAATCATTCTCAACATCCCTTCCCACAGGAACTTCCCATGAAAGCGCAGGAGTTCCAACCACTGCCCTGTTACCTCCACCTTTCTCACCATCCAAGCCCCAAAACACTGCTTCCAAGTGAAACAACGATTTACTTGTACTGCTTACTCTTTCGTATACTGTATTTACTGTGTTGACGGATCATGATGCGTCTCCTTTACATTGGCAGACCAAACACAGTGGAGTGATTACTTTGCAGAACACCTTTGTTCAGTCTGCAAGCTTTACCTTCAGCTTCCAGTTGCCTGTCATTTTCATTGTGACCACACTCCCACTCTGACCTCTCTCTCCTCTTTCTCCTACACAGTTCCAATGCAGGATAACATAAGTTTGAGAAACAGCACTTCCTCTTTCCACTAGACTCTTTGCAGCATTTTAGAATGAACACTGAGTTCAGCAATTTTAGATTGGATTCCCTCCCCCTTTTTTCTTTATTGGACGATATTTGCCTTCCAATTTGCACCTCCTCTAGAAATGTGCTTTTTACTTGGCCCATTCCAACATATTTTTGTTCTGCATTGTCCGTTTTACCATTTCATCTCTCCTGTCTTTCACCACATCACGGAGCGTTCCTTTCATTCTTTCCTTGTTTCCCCCTTTCTTTAAAAAAACTGCTAAATTTCGAAGTCCTGATGAAAGATCCACAAACTGAAAGGTTGATACTCTTTCTCTCACCATAGATGCTGCCGGAACTGCTGAGTATTTCCAGCACTTACTGTTTTTATTACCTGTATTTTAAGTTGTGAAACGTGGGAGCACTTTTGCACTGAGCAATGTCCCACATACAGTGATCAGATAACTGAGCAGATATTCTGTTATATGAGGGTGCTGGCTGAGAGATAAATGTAATCCCGGAAACTGGGCGAATTTAAATTTACATCATGTTTGTGACATTTTCAAAGACATAGCACATTGGTGAAATAACGAATTACGTCATTCAATATCATTTTATTGCAATCGGTGTGGTGGAACTTAAAATATATCTCACACTATGTATCTTGCAACAAGCTCACAGTGTTTTCTATTGAACAGCTGATCTTTGCAGAGAATTCCATGATCATTCATATTTGAACTGCCGACATTGATAACAGTTTCAATGCTCGAGCAACATTTCCATTCCATGGCAATGGTCCTGGGAGCATCTTGCTGATTCTATAGCCCATGAAGAATGCCCCAGATTTACCCAGAAATAGATATTATATGACGCGAAGTACTACCAACTAGTCATTGTATGTATTAAATGTTTACTGGAGTGAAGATTTGATTCATTTGAAATTTAATTCAGACCAATAAACCCACAAACACATCTCAGAATCTTAATGACAAAGGAAGCATGGGTTCAGCAAAACTAGTGAATCAGAAACCTGTGGAAATAGTCAATGAAGCTTGAAAGCAGAATTGACTGAGATGACTCACCCGTACAGATGACACTTGCATCGTTTTCATGTGAGAAGCTAAACTGTTCCCAGGATGAAACAGGACAATCCCACAATCGCGTCTCGTTCCCCAGACACCTGTAATTTTCCTTCCACACTGGACCAGTTCCCTTCCCAAAGTGAGCTCCTCCCGGGATTGAGTTTACTGTCCCACACTGTAGGTGCTCACAGACCACGTTGGCGTCTTCCACATCAAAGTAAAGGTCACACAGCGTCCCCCATTGGTCTCCATGTAGCACCTCCACCCGGCCGGAGCATCTGTCCATCCCACCAACCAATCGAGGTTCAGGTTTCCCTGTATTGGAAACAAATACAAATCCAAATAATTTCTAAATCATCCTCTGCATAGAAACAGCAAAATAGAAAATGGGTAAAAAAAAAGTAAAATTTTATCTGCACGATTATCCAGCCATACCTTACACAAATTATCTATCAAAAAACAATTAGAATTACTACAGCAACACAAAAGTAACATTCTGAGGCTGTTGAAGATCTGAAATGAAACAGAAAATGCTGGAAATACTGAGCAGGGCTAGCAGCATCTGTGGAGAGAACAAGGGTTTCAGGTCTGTGTCCTTCCCTCACAATAATTACTACAGGACCTCTTTAAGAAGTTGGGTGAATACTCAAAATTTAACAGCTCTTCTGTCAAACGTTAATCGATTGTTGGACTTTATCTCTTGGGTCTTGGAATATAAAACTCAGAAGGATGTGATGTTTCTGTTGTATCTGTTGTCGCTTTTGGGCACCGCACTTCGTAAACCATTGGCTTTGGAGGTGGTGCTGGACAGAGTCACTGGAATGACAACAATGCTTAAAGCATTACATTATGAAGACAAGTTGCATAAACTTTGTTTACAGTAGATTGCGTTTAGAATGATTAGACCTTATCGAGTTGACGTGTTTAAAATGTTTAAGGGGTTTGATAGATGCGCTAGAGAAGATCAGGAGAACAAATACAAAACAAGGCCATTTAGGAGCTGCTTGTCTTCATGAGGGATGTGGACATCTCTGGCAGTTATTGCTCAACTTTATTTGCCATTGAAACCGTTGTCAGAACCTTCTTCTTGAACTGAAATTGATTGCCTGGGCAATGTTCTTCTGCAAGTTCTGAGGTCGGTCGAGTTAAGTCAAAGGTTTTAGGCATAGTGTGGACCTTTAGCTGCATGTGTTATAAACAGAGTGGGAAGTGTAGAATTTGGTAATTAGTGTGTAAGACTGAAATCCAGCCTTAACATTTAGAATTTAACTTGCAATATAAAAAAGCTGCAAGGCAGTTCATGTTAGTAGTTAATCGTGCAAGTCAAGTTCGCAGTCAGCAGTCAATCAGCTGTGTTTGTCCGATCTGGGGTAATTACTGTCAGCTGGAAACGGTCTAAACAGTTGCAACTTGAATGAGTCTGCAAAGGCATAACACATTAGACTTCATTGCAAGTGGGTTTGAGTGCAGGAACAGGGATGTCTTACTTCAGGGCCTTGGTGAGACCACATCTGGAGTACTGTGTGCAGTTTTGGTCTCCTTATCTGAGAAAGGATGCCCTTGCCATGGACAGAGTGCAAAGAAGATTTACTAGGCTGGTTTCTAGGATGGCAGGATTTACGTATGAGGAGAGATTGGGTCCACTGGGCCTATATTCACTAGAGTTTAGAAGAACGAGATAGAGCCACATAGAAACCTATAAAATTCGAAAAGGACGAGGCAGGCTCGATGCAGGGAAGATGTTCCCGATGGCTGGAGAGTCCAGAACCAGGTGTCACAGTCTCAGGATATGGGGTATGCTATTTAGAACCGAGATGAGGAGAAATGTCTTCACTCAGTGGGTGGTGAACCTGCGGAATTCTCTACCGCAGAAGGCAGGGGAGGCCAAACAATTACATATTTTCAAGAAGGAGATGGATATCTTTCTTAATGCCAAAGGGATCAAGGGGTATGGGGACGAAACGGAAGAGGGTACTGAATTTGATGATCAAACATGTTTTTTTTAATTGCTTGGCAGGCCCGAAGGGCCGACTAGCCTACTCCTACTCCTATTTTCTATGTTTCCATTTTTAGTCTTCTAGTAAGGCAGAGTGTAACCACAGATTGCAATGTTAACTGAATACATTATGAACATAGTGGGAAGTTAGAGTTTGCTCAGAGAAAGTATTCGGTGCAGAGGGGGAAAAGGAGGTTGTTTTTTTAAATTCTTTCACAGGGAGTGGAGGTTTTTGGCCAGGCCAGCATTTATTACCAAACCCGAATTGCCCTTGCAAAGATGGTGGTGAGCCGCCTTCTTGTACTGCTGCAGCGCATGCGCTCTCAGTACACCCACAGTGCTGTTCGGTAGGGAGTTCCAGGATTTGACCCAGCGACGGTGAAGAAACGTTGATATAGTTCCAAATCAGGATGGTGTGCGGCTTGGAGGGGAACTTGCAAATGGCGCTGTTACCATCCATCTGCTGTGCTTGTCCTTCTGAGTGGCAGATGGCGTGGGTTTATAACGAAGTGCTTTGTTTTGTCTGTTCAGCTTGAGAAAGTGTGTGGAGTCACTGATTTAACACAGCACCACAGCCAGCAGCAGCAGAGCCTATTGGGAGAAGCAGACACCAGACAAATAGAGGGGAAGCAATTGTCAAGTCAGAGTATGAGGGGACGTGGATAAGTTTCAAATAAGTATTAAGTTAATTGGTGAGTGCTCAGTGTTTCGGCATTAGCAGACCAGTAAAATAGCTTTAAACCTAAAATGCATCTACAAATAATTTTAACTCTAAAATAAAGACAGACTAAGTTATGGCAGAGCAGTTATTTTTTTCAGGATATAGGATTTTGTGGATGACGCAATTATCCCGAGGGAAAATGACCGTAGTAGATGTATCCACCTGCAAACTCTCTGGCTCTGGGCCATAAAGCTGGAGTGGGAATTGGAGATACCCCAACACAGACAGCAGCAAGAGGAGTATTGGACAGTTTGCTGCAGATTTCAGTCACATCTTGTAGAGAGGTGCGGGGTCAGAATGAGGTTGTTGCAGCTTCTAGTCCACAGTAATGGAAATCCAGATTTGTTGGTGAACGAGGATATGCAGAAAATGAATCTTTCCAACAGGAACAATGTACTGGCTATTTGTGAGGATAAGGATGAAGACTGTCAGAAGGACAGCCAGAATGTTGACCGTGATACGTTGGAACAGGAAGCTGTGCAAAAGGTGGAGGAGTGGAGCATAATTTGATACTTTTAAGTAGTTCAGTCATTAGGGTATTAGGAGTCACAAACAGTATTTGCCCAACTTGTGCGAAGTGAGGGATATATCAAATCAGATTGCAAGAATGCAGGGGAAATATCCAGTCGTTTTGGACCATGCAAGGACCAACAGCATAGGAAAGAAAAGGCAAGAGTTTCTTTTCAGAGAGTACCTGGTGCTGAACTATAAAAGAAGATCTCAAGGATTGTAATCTCTGGATTATTATACAAGCCGCTTGCACATTTGAATGGGGAGTGGGGGGTGGGGGAATAGGGAGGTCAACACGTGGTTGAAGGTGTTGATGTTGGAAAGAGGTGTTACTTTTTATGGTACCCACCACTTGTACTGGGATATTAAATAATTGTTCTGTTGGAATGCGCTTCACCTGAACCGGGTTGGGATCAGGGTCCTAGAATAAAGGATAAATAAGGCTGTTACAGGAATCTTAAACTTGTAAGTGGATGAAGGGAAGCTGGAGGGGGCTGGCTGAGGGGGTAGAGCAAAGTTGGAAATCTAACGTAAATAGGCAATACCGGGAGAGGAAAAACTAAAACATGCAATATTTGAGTAAGACAATTTTACAGCTTTACAACACTTGAATCTGCGGTGAAAACAGCTGTTGCTTTCTTGACAAAACAGTTGCTAGAAATACTGGCAGACCTCGACGTTTTGGGCAGTGTACTCTGTCCATTGTCTGGAGAAACAACTGGAACTGGTGGAAGCGATTGGTTTATATGTAGTGGAGAATGGAAATAAGGACAGGATCTTAGGTTATTACAGGTGCTTGTTCTAGCTGCTATTGGTCTGTTAATTATATTCCGTGAAAGGTCAGTACATGCCATTGTGCTTGCTGCTGTTTGGTCAGCTACAGTGTATCGTGGCAGGTCAATCCATACTATTGTTCTGGTCGTGGTATGTTGGCTGCAGAGCAGGGGATGGTGTGTCTCTTGAGGAGAGACAACCAGATATCCACTGAGGAGCAGGCCACTGTTAGGGGGACGTTGTGGTGTTTATAGATCTCCATAGCTTCCCTGATGCAGTGAATGGGACAAGCCTGCCATCGTCAAGTAAACTCAACGCAATGACCACAGCATTGAATGGTCCAATTCCAAACTCACCTCTTCTATTATGGACTGGCATGCAAGACACAGTAACATCATAAGTATAAAAGAAAACAAAAACATGGAAAAATAGGGAAAAGAGCCCAGATTCTCGTGAATGGCAGATATACAAAGAATAGCAAAGGGTGACAAAATAGATCGCAATAGCTACAATACTTTTACAATAATTTCCAAAATAGTTTGTAAGTAAGAGCAATGTGGCCTCATTAAAATGACAATGGTGATATTATAAATGAAAATAAGGAAATGGCGGGAATTATACATAATTACTTTGCATCAGTATGGACATGGACGTCACTTTTCTTAAGGTTCCTTGTTGTTACAGTTGACCAAAAGCTGCCTTGACGTCGAGGACAGTCACTTTCATCTCACTTCTGGAATTCAGCTCTTTTTTCCATTTTTGGACAAAGGGTGTAATGAGGCCTGAAGCTGAGTGGTCCGACAAACCCAAACTGAGCATCAGTGAGTAGTTTATTGGTAAGTACTGCTTGATAGCGCTGTAAACAACACCTTCCATCACTTTGTTAATGATTGAGAGCAAACTGCTGGGACAGTAATTAGAAAATTGCAATTGTTACACGGCTATTTAAAGTATGTTATCGAGGGAATTATAGATTGGTTCGCCTAACAGCTGTTGTCAGGGAATTACCAGAGTGTACATTTAAAGATGGAGTGTCTGATCACCTTGAAAAGTTGCAGCCAATCAGAGATAGGCAACATGCATTTGTAAAAGGTAGATCATGCCTGATGAACCTGATCAATTGTTTTGTGGAGGTAACTAAAGTAGAGGGCAGGGGAAGCTCAATGGATGTTAATCAGATGGACTTCCAGAAAGCAAACAACAAAATCCCTCATAACTGATTGTTGGCTAAAGTTGCAGCTCACAGGATTTAGGGCAAATTATTGACTACTTGGGACGTGAGCTTAGTGGCAGGAGACAGACAGCAGGGATAATGGGCAGATCATCTAACGGGCAGGATGTGATGGCGCCGTCCCACAGAAACCTCTACTATTTATTAATGATTTAGATGGCTGAATAGAAAGCCATATATAATTGACATACTCAATATTGCCATTGAAAAAAATCAACGATATTGTAATCATGCATATTTTAAGCATACATTTGCAACAACAAAAAAAATAGATTAAGTGACTGTGGAAAACTATTACAATATTGGCAAGTGTGAGGTGTCCAATTTGGAATTTAAAATGTTCCAGTATTTTCGAAATGGTGAAAAAACGGAAAATAGACTTCAGGGTCAAGGGCAAGGACAGAAAAAAAAACAGCAAATGGAATGCTGGGCTTTATATCTGGAGGAACGGAATACAAGGGGCTAGAAATCATGCTACAGCTAAAAAAAAATCCTGGTCAGGTCACATCTACAGTAGTGTTCAGCTGTGTGCAAACAAAAAAGTATTTTGGGCAGTTAGAACTGTGCAAGAAGTATTGTGCGACAAGAACTGATGCTGGGAGTACTATTGATCATATTTTGCATAAATGATTTCGACTCAGGGAGGGACAGACAATTACAATATTCATTAATGACATGTACTTGGGACAATGGTTAATACTAAGGCAAATTGTGATAAAATACATGACGTTAACGAAATTGTAAATGAATTTTAATGCAGATAAATGTTCACTTACAGATTAGGGTAGGAAGACTGAGAACACATTTTCCTTGGACAATGATAATCTAAATTGTGTCGAGGAGCAATGGGATTCAGGGGTACAGATAGAAAAATGAATACAATAGCAATACAGGTTAACAAAGCTGCAGAAAATACAAAAACATTGAGGATTATTTTCAGAGAGATACGTTGAAAGGGGAGTCATACCCAGCACAAGGAAAGATTTGCTGTTGATTGGAGTCGGTTGATTGGGTGCGAACTGGTCAGTGTTTCCCTGCTTTTCTAGGCAGTATGCAACTGGGCAATTTTCCACCGTATCAGTTGGATCCTAGTGCTGTAACTGTACTGGATCAGCTAGGCTCCAGTTGTTGCTAGTTTTAGAGCACTGATCTTCAGCACTGCAGCTGGAGTGTTATCGGGCCCCGAATCTTTGTTATGTGCAGTGTGCTCAGCCGCTTCTTAATGTTGTGCACGGTAAATTTAGGAATGGACCGAGAAATAGAAAGCATTTGCACAGCAGTAGCTCATTGGCATGGATTGTCACGCACTACTTCTCACCTTTTGCCAGTCTGAATAACTACCTTTAACCCACACTTTGTTGACTGTTTTGCAGCCAGTTTTCTACAGTCTGTCATGATCACCCTTCAAAGTATGCAATTAATTACCTTGAAACCACATTCACAGTTTTAGGTTTAAAAACTGGACAGACAGCTTCTGACCAACAAGATGCAACAGTCAGCATATAATCATAGAATGTTTACAACACAGAAGGAGGACATTCAGCCCGTTGATTCCATGCTGGTTATCAGCAAGAGCTCCTCAGCTGGTCCTATGCTTCTGCCCTTTCCCCATAGCCATGCAAAGATGTTCTCTTCAGGTGCTTGTCCAATTCCATATTGAAAGCCACAATTGAATCTGTCTCCATCAGACTCGCAGGTAGAACATTCCAGAAGATCCTAACCACTCGCTGTGTAAATAACTTATTCCTCATGTCAACGTTGGTTCTTATCCCATCCACCTTATAACAGTGTTCTCTGGTTATTGACCTTTCTGCCAAGAGGAACACTTTCTCTCTATCTACTCTGTCTATTCCCCTCATGATTTTGAACACCTCTATCAAATTTCCACGCAGCCTTCTCTGTTCTCAGGAGAGCGACCACAGTTTCTCCAAACTATCATTGTAACTGAAGTCTTTCATCCCTTGAACCTTCCTTGTAAATCCTTTCTGCACCCATTCTATAGCATTCACATTCTTCTAATGTGCCGTGCCCTGAATTGTACACAATACACCAGTTGAGGTGAAGCCAGTGTTCCACAAAAGTTCATAATAACTTCCTTACTTTTTTACACTATACCGCCACTTAAAAAGGCCAACATCCCATTGAATATTAACCAATTTCTCAACCTGCCCTGCTACCTTCAACGATTTGATCAAAAATACTCCCAGGTGACTGTTGGCTGCAGCCACTTTCTAATTGTACCCTTGAAAAGCGACTGGCAGCAAGCATTAAAAGAAATCCCAAAGTATTCTATAGACAGAGAAATAGTAAAGGGGTGGTAAAAGGAGGAGTGGGGTCGATGAGGGATCAGAAAGAGGATTTACATATGGAGGTAGCGGGTATAGTTCAGGTATTATCTAAATTCTCTGCGCCTGTCTTTGCCAAGGAAGAAGATGCACCCCGGGCAATGGTTACAGAGGAGGTAATTCAGATACTGGAGGGGTTTAAATTAATAAAGATGATGTATCAGATATACCCTGTTAATAAGAACATACGTATGAACATACAAATTAGGAGCAGGAGGTGGACACTCGACTCGTCCAGCCTGCTCCACCATTCAATACGTTCATGGCTGAACTGATTACTCCACATTTCCACTGACCCCCGATAACCTTCCACCCTCTTGGTTATCAAGAATCTACCTTCCTCTGCCTTAAAAAAATTCAAACACTCTGCTTCCACTGCCTTTTGAGGAAGAGAATTCCAAAGAGTCACAACCCACTGAGAAAAAAATTCTCCTCATCTCTGTCTTAAATGGGCGACCCTTATTTTTAAACAGTGACCCCTAGTTCTAGCTTCTCCCACAACGGGAAACATATTTTCCACAACCACCCTGTCAAGACCTTTCAGGATATTATATGCTACAATCATGTCGCCTCTTCCTCTTGTAAATTCCAGCGGAAGCAAGCCTAGCCTGTCAAATCTTTCCTCGCATAGCAGGTCACCCATTCCAGATATTAGTCGAGTAAACCTTCTCTGTACTGCCTCCAACGCATTTACATCAGTCCTTAAATAAGGAGACAAGTATGGTACACAATATTCCAGATGTGGTCTCACCAATACACTGTGTCTCTGAAGCATAGCCTCCCTACTTTTGTATTCAATTCCACTCGCGATAAATGATGACATTTTCCTAGCTTTTTAAATTACTTGTTGTACCTGCATACTAACGTTTTGCGTTTCATACACTAAGACGCCCATATCTCTCTGTATCTCAGAGCTCTGCAATCTCTCACCATTTAGATAATATGCTTCCCTTCTATTCATACTCCCAAAGTGGACAATTTCCCAGTTTCCTACATTATAATCCATTTGCCAGGTCTTTGCCCACTCACTTAACCTATCTATATCCCTTTGCAGACTCCTTATGTCCTCTTCTCAAGTTACATTCTTACCTATCTTTGTGTCATTCGCAAATTTAGCAAGCATACCGTCGGTCCCTGCATCTAAGTCATTTCTGTAAATTGTGAAACGTTGAGGCCCCAGCACAGATCCCTATGGCACACCACTCATTACTTCTTGTCAACCAAAAAAATGACCCATTTATGCCTACTCTATGTTTCCTGTGAACGAACCAATCTTCCATCCATGTTAATACGTTACCCCCTACACCATGAACTTTTATTTTATGCAATAGCCTTTGATGTGGCACCTTCTCAAATGCCTTCTGGAAATCTAAGTACAATACATCGACCAGTTCCCCTTTACCAACAGCACATGTAACTCCCTCAAAGAACTCCAATCAATTGGTTACACATGACCTGCCTTTCACAAATCCATGTTGACTATGCCTGATTACCTTGAATGTTTCTAAATTCCCTGCGATAACATCTTTAATAATAGCTTGTAACATTTTCCCTAAGGCAGGTATTAAACTAATTGGCCTATAGTTTCTTGCTTGCTGTTTCCCTCCCTTTCTGTCTAAAGGAGTTGCATTCGCTATTTTCCAATCTAAATTAACCTTCCCCGAATCTAGGGAACGTTGGAAAATTAAAATTAACGCATCAACTACCTCACTTGCTACTTCTTTTAACACCTTAGGATGAAGTACATCAGGTCCTGGGGACTTGTCAGCCTGCAGCTCCAACAATTTGCTCAGTTCCTTTTCCCTGGTGTTTGCAATCTTCTTGAGTTACTCCCTCCCTTCCATTTCCTGACTTACAGCTAAAACTGGGATGTTACTTTTATCTTCAATAGTGAAGACCGATGCCAAACATCTGTTCAATACATCTGTCATCTCCTTATTTTCCATTATTAATTCCCCAGACTCACATTTAATAAGTTCAACGCTCACTTTGTTACTTCTTTTCTTTTCTTTTTTTTAAATGTATATATATATATATATATATATATAAACTCTTACTATCGCTCCTTATATATCTATCTAGCCTTCTCTCGTCCTCTAATGTTACCTGCCTTATCAATCTTTTCGTCATCCTTTGGTTTTTTAAAAAATTCTGTCCAGTCTTTTGACCTGCCTCCCATTTTTGCGCAATTATAGGCTATTTCTTGAAGTTTGATACGACCTTTGGCTGTTTTACTTAACCACGGATGGTGGGACACACTCTTGGAATGTTTCTTTCCCGTTGAAATATGTGAAATTGTGTGAATATCTGAAATACTCCCTTAACTGTCTGCCAATGCATTTCTATTGACCTATCCCTTAACCGGATTTGCCAGTTCACTTTAGCTAGCTCTGCATTCATGTCCTCATAATTGCCCTGATTTAAGTTTAAAATATTAGTCTTGGACCCACTCTACTCTCCCTCAAACTGAATGTAAAATTCAATCATATCATGATCGCTGCTACCAAGGGGCGCCTTAACTATGTGGTCATTAATTATTCCTACCTCATTGCGCAATACCAGGTCGAGTACAGCCTACTCTCTGGTTGGCTCCACAAGTTATTGTTCCAAGAAATTATCCCGAAAATATTCCATGCAGTCCTCATCTAGGCTACCTCTGCCCATCTGATTTTCCCAGTCTAAATGTAGGCGAAAATCCGCCCCTAATTATCACTGTACCTTTCTGACAGGCTGCCATTATTTATTCATTTATACCCCCTCCCACAGTGTGGTTAATGTTAGGTGGCCGAGACACCACTTCTGACAAGTGACTTCTTGCCTGAATTATTTTTCATCTCTACCCGAACAGCTTCTACATCCTGGTCTCCTGAACCTAGGTCATCGCTCACCATTGTGCTAATACCATCATTAATTAACAGAGCTACCCCTCCACCTATTCCTAGCTTCCTGCCCTTCCTAAATGCCATGTATCCTTCAATATTCAGGTCCCAGTCTATATATATAAATGAACTAAACCTTGGTGTACAGGGCACAATTTCAAAGCTTGCAGATGATACAAAACTTGGAAGCATAGTGAATAGTGAGGAGGATAGTGCAGATCTGCAAAAGGACTTTGACAAGTTGGTGAAACGGGCAGACAGTTGGCGGATGAAGTTCAATGCAGAGAAATGCGAAGTGTTTCATTTTGGTCGGAATAACATGGAGATAAAATATAAAATGAAGGGTTCAATTCTAAAGGGGTAACAGGAGCAGAGGGACCTTGGTTCAATCGTGCATAAGTCATTGACGGTGGCAGGCTAGGTCGAGAGAGCGTTTAATACAGCGTACACTGTCCTGGACATCATAAATAAGTGCATAGAATACAAGAGCAAGGGAGTAATATTGCAGTTGTAGAAGACGCTAGTTCGGCCTCAGATGGAGAATTGCATCCAGTTCTAGGCGCCACACTTGAGGAAAGATATGAGGGCATTGAAGAGAGTAACGAGACTTTTCATGGAAATTATTCCAGGGATGAGGAATTTCAGTTATGAAGATAGATTGGAGAAGTTAGGACTGTTTTCCTTGGAGAAGAGAAGGCGGAGAGGTAATTTGATAGAGCTATTCATAATAATGAGGGTTATGGACAGTGAAGCTGGAAGGAAACTGCTTCTACTGGTGAAAGGATCGAGAATAAGAGGGCACCAAGTTAAAGTATTTGGTGAAAGAAGCTAAAGTGACATGAGGAAAATCTTTTTCATGCAGCGAGTGGTTCAGATCTGGAATGATTGTCTGAGATCGTGGCAGAAGCTGCTTCAATTGTAGCATTCAAAAGGGAATTAGACAGTTATATGAAATGGAAGAATGTGCAGAGTGATGGACAGACGGCAGGGGAATGGAAATGAGTGAACTTCTCTTTCAGAGAGCCCATGCAGACATGAAGGGCCGCATAGCCCCCTTCTGCACTGTAACAGTTCAGTGATTCTGTGATATTGCCTCTCCTCCGTGTTCCAACCAGAATGTATCAGTTCACAGTTCTCTGCGTTAAATTTCATCTGCCACCCGTCCGCCCATTTCACCAGCCTTTCTTTATCCTCTTGAAGGATATCAATATCCTCCTTACAGTAACTGGCCATGAATTCAGGAAAACTCGCCGCTTTTCTTCGAATAGTTCAACTGTGTTGAGTTTAATCGTTGCAACTGCTTCCTGAATTATCTTAGCTCTTTTGTTTAATATTCTGCGAATTTCACTTTCTCAATATTTAAATGGCAATGCGCAGGCAGCCGTGGGATGTTACAGAGCTGTTTCCTCTTGTGATACCCACAATAACTGCGGACCCATTACTTTGGCTCCCCGAGGCAGAGAAACCTGCCTCCCTCCCTCCTCTGCTCCCCAGTCTCAGCTTCACAATCTGTGTAATATATCAGATCTGAGGCCAAGCGATCATTGCGGGTGGACAGCCGGGCTGACAGTACATGCCCGGTAGCGGCAGCTGGGTTGATGAATGGAGAGTTGGATTGAGATTGTGACATTTCCAGCGGTTCAGATCATTCACTGCGGCTTTAAGGAAAATCTCAATACAAACTGCTCTGTCTGTATTGTAAGTATGCTGAGTATCAGATATTTGTTGCTCCCGGTGGAGAATGTTTCTTCAATATAGTACTAATGATATTATTTTAAATAGTGATCCGAATATTAACATTAATTCCAACCGGAGTTTAATGGAATTATTATCATCTGACTTTCCGGGTAGGGACCATCCCGGATTGCTTTACTTTCACTTCTTCCTGGATTCATTAGCTGCGGCGGGAGATGAGAAACTGAGAAAGGATTTTACCTGAGCAGATGACGCCAGCATCATAGACGTGTGACCAGGAATAGTGATCCCATTGATATGATTTGCAGTCCCGCAGAGCAGCCTCAGTCCCGCTGCACTCTACTTCATCCGTCACAACGGGTCCGGACCCTTCCCCAAAGTGAGCTTTACCCGGTGCAGAGACCGCGGTCCCGCAACCCAGCTCCCGACACACAACAGCAGCGTCCAGCAGGTCCCAGTAGGAATCCCACACAGTCCCCCACTGTCCCCTGTAGTGAATCTCCACTCTCCCAGCGCACCGACTGCCACCATTCACTAATCTCAGCTTCACCTTCTCTGTAAAAGATCAGAAATATTATCAAGCGTTCATATTGCGTTAAACCCACAGATTCCCAGCGCACGTACCCTCCCCATTAACCAGGCATGAATTGATAGGAACATCCGTCTACATTCAGAACCCTAATAAAACCCGGTGGAAATATTACACATGATAAAAAAGAAACGGTAATACTAATACACAGTGCAAAGGAGCAGGGAGCCGGGAGACAGCCGGATATTCCCACCAACACAACGGCTCCAAAGGGAACGGGGTGTGTTCAGGCTCAGAATATATTTAATCTGCAGAAGTGGGGAGAGGAGCGTGGCTGTAATTATCACATTGTTACGTTTTCAGTACTGATTGGGCGAACACAGTGAGATACCAGCAACAGGGAAGAGCAGAGGAAATTTCCGCCACAACCACCACAGCCAATAAAGACAGGGCTGGATGGTCATGTGAACTGGAGATCACGTCAGATTGGTGAGGTGGACCTTTGGACCGGCAACAGTGTGAGTGGAGCTGATCCTTCACACTCTGCTCTTCAGAGACCCTCAGTTATTGTCCCTCCACATGAAGGCAGCAGCCATCTCTCAGCTGGAATTAAAGATCTTTACTAACACAATGAGGGACACACTCCCTTTCTGACTAGCAACCGGGCAGCGGGTTAATCCGTGATCACAAAAAGTACTGAGAGTGTCGTCCAAGCTTAACATTTAATGGGATAGATCAGAGCAGAGAGATAGCAGATAGTGTGGAAATAAAGGGCGATTACCTGACGGGTCAGCCTGACTGTTCCCTGGTCTGCCTGAAATGAGAAATTGACAATTAGAGTTCACTGGGACAAGAAATGAATGAAAATGTCAGAAAGCAAAAACACGAATACAACGAACTGCAGGGTGATTATTCCCGTGCCTTTGCTGAATAAATTATATTAGGATCTGTGATTTCATTTTTTAAAACAGAAAATACAGTTTCTGCAACAAATTAATATTGGTAATGGGCCAAAATGTATCCAGCATTGTTTTCACATATACACACACTGACACTCGGATACACTCTCCCATTGTGGTGACGGTGGGTGGTCTTTATGTATTACCAGTGTGAAGGTGCTCTGAGAAGGCAGTGGTGATGGTCCTCTCCCTTATAGAATCTTACAATGGAACAGCACAGAGGGATGCCATTCGGCCCATGCTGCCGATGCTGTCTCTTTGTAAGAGCTGTCTAATTTGTCCCACTCATTTTCCCCTTCGCCCTGTAAATTTGTGCTGATGGTGCTCTGACCATTGATGACCCGTGTGTAGGTGCCGTGAGAAGAGGGTGGTGATGGATCTGCTTTTAAACTCTCAGTGAATTGAGCATTCCGATCGAAAGTTCGAGAAGGAATGGGAACATTTAAATTAAATTAAAGATTTTCCGATCTTGTGGTAAATTTTGATGCCTTTTAATTTACTGCAAAGTCTACCACCTGTAACTTTCAAAGTTTCTATAAAGGTGTAATTGGGCCTTTCTGCTGTTCAATAAAATATATAGCTTCCTCAAACAAAACAAAACAAGATGAATGGTCTGTCAGTCTCCTAACTCGGTGCTGACTGTTTCATCCTAAGTTCCTGCGGTTCTGATTCTCTTGCAAACTGCCCTCGCCGACGTGCCATATTCTTTTACCAGTTAATGATGCTCGATCAATGGTCCTCCCGTTTACTGGTAAGCTTTTTAAAAATGCAGTCAGTCCGTTGACCTGTATCCAATCTCCCTGATGATAATGTGTCTCACAGATTTCCAGGTGTTTTTCTATTCACAACATGATATACTATAGACGGTGTGTTGACCTGCTCCCCATCTCCCAGTTGATAATATATCTCCCATGTACGCTTGTCTCTTTATATACTCTGCTGATATATTATAGACAACGTGATACCGATTGCTGTCCTCAGCTGTGCTTACCGAGTAATCTGGAATGAGTTACTGTTTCCCAACTGTAATCTCACTGGTCTCTTTATGCTCCGAGTTATGCAATGTAAATAGTGTGTGACTTCATCCCAGTCATGGAGCCTCAGCATTCCTGCCAACTTTCCCTGATAATAGTGTGCTCGCACAAATTCCCCTTTCCCAGTGACCAACCTCAGTGCTTCTATCGGGTCCGTGAATCCTCTTCAATCCACTCAGTCTTTTATTGTACACTTCCTGCATTTACCATTTCAGCCTGTATCCACACATGCTACGCTGGATTTTTTTTCCTGATAATCCAGTGGTTCAAGGAGTAAACTGATGCACACCTTCTTAGGGAAACTAGGGATGGACAATACACTGGTGCAGAACAATATCGCCAAAATGACGACATTGGTTCAGGAAACCACCCCGCCATCACCTCTGGCTAAGTAGGTTTGTTCAGTAAATTTCACCTGGCTAGCGAGCTCAGGACCCGAAAATGAATCTAAACAATCTGTTACCGAGACTCCCATGCTTGCCTATTCATCAAGTTTATCTCTTGCGGTCTCAGAGAAATGATCATTCGTTCCCATTTCTCAATCATTACTATGTTTCCATTTATCTACAGTACTCCTCATATCTGCTGAGTCCTCCATTCACTCTCATTTGCTTCCTCACAATTTCTAACTGCTCTCATTGTTGTTCTTGAAAAAGTTTGAATGCATTTCTTTTTGAACCGTGATCCGAATCACCTCTATATACAGGGAATATACCCACTATTTTCACACTCTTCTGGTCGGCCTCCTCCCCCAGGTAAACGTCAACTCAGCTAAAACTCTGCCGCTGCTGCTGTTATCTTGGCACGGACAGTCTCGTTCACCCATTTTCCTTGCTCTCACTGTCTATGACGACTCTCGCTTCCCAACACCTCTGATTTCATTAGTCGCACCGTTACATTCCTGATGTTTGGACTAATGGTTTTGGTGCCAAACATAAGTTATTTTAATATTTTATACTTACATTAACTTGCTATTGAACCGGATTGCCACAACGAGTAATAAAGAAACATTAATTATAAAAAAATAATAAACTCAGAGGAGGTGAACTGAAACGGGACAAACGTGGGATATTGAAAGCCCAGAATTTAACCTCTTGAATGAGTTACAATACGAGGGACAGCGGTGGTTTAGGGGTTGCAATATACAGTCAATACAGAGAGTTTATAAGTACATGATTCTCGTGGCAAATTATTAGGTGGGTCAAGATTCTAAATGATTATGTTATCGCAAACGACTTTAGGCCCAATTTGAACAACTTTCGCAATTAAGTGAGCTCTTGTGGATTTCAGAAACAAATTAATTGATAAAATTGCAGTTATTGTAGGTTAAAACCTCAAATCCGGATTCTGTGTGCTAACAGCATTATCAGTAACTTTTAACAATCTATGTCTACAAGGCATGAGCTAGTGCCTGAAGAAACGTTACCGCAGTTGGAAATAACCAAAGACACATCAGAAATTGGCTAGCTGAAAGAAGACAGAGGGTGTTGATTGATGGCAAATGTTCATCCTGGAGTTTAGTTACTAGTGGTGTACCACAAGGATCTGTTTTGGGGCCACTGCTGTTTGTCATTTTTATAAATGACCTGGATGAGGATGTGGAAGGGTGGGTTAGTAAATTTGCAGATGACACGGAGGTCGGTGGAGTTGTGGATAGTGCTGAAGGATGTTGTAGGGTACAGCGGGACATAGATAGGCTGCAGAGCTGGGCTGAGAGATGGCAAATGGAGTTTAATGCGGAAAAGTGTGAGGTGATTCACTTTGGAAGGAGTAACAGGAATGCAGAGTACTGGGCTAATGGGAAGATTCTTGGTAGTGTAGATGAGCAGAGAGATCTTGGTGTCCAGGGACATAAATCCCTGAAAGTTGCTACCCAGGTTAATAGGGCTGTTAAGAAGGCATATGGTGTGTTAGCTTTTATTAGGAGGGGGATTGAGTTTCGGAGCCACGAGGTCATGCTGCAGCTGCACAAAACTCTGGTGCGGCCGCACCTGGAGTATTGCATGCAGTTCTGGTCACCGCATTATAGGAAGGATGTGGAAGCTTTGGAAAGGGTGCAGAGGAGTTTTGCTAGGATGTTGCCTGGTATGGAGGGAATGTCTTACGAGGAAAGGCTGAGGGACTTGAGGTTGTTTTCGTTAGAGAGAAGGAGGAGGAGAGGTGACTTAATAGAGACATATAAGATAATCAGAGGGTTAGATAGAGTGGATAGTGAGAGCCTTTTTCCTCGGATGGTGATGGCAAACTCGAGGGGACATAGCTTTAAGTTGTGGGGTGATAGATATAGGACAGATGTCACAGGTAGTTTCTTTACTCAGAGAGTAGTAGGGGCGTGGTACGCCCTGCCTGCAATAGTAGTAGACTCGCCAACTTTAAGGGCATTTAAGTGGTCATTGGATAGACATATGGATGAAAATGGAATAGTTTAGGTCAGATGGTTTCACAGGTCGGCGCAACATCGAGGGCCGAAGGGCCTGTACTGCGCTGTATTGTTCTATGTTCTATGTTCTAAACATCTACAATACCGATATTAATTGTCCTGGGCATTGTCTGTTGAATTGAAATATGCAAGCGAATTCAGGGGTTGTTCCGCAAAGTATGGGACATGTGGAAGGACATTGAAGCATTTAATAGGAGTAGGATTAAGCCATACTACCTACCCAGGCTGCTCCGCCGTTCAATAAGATCATGGCTGATCTACTGCCCCAGATCCACTTTCCCACCTTTCCCCAGAGATTGGGAAACAACTCCGGATCTTTCATTAAACACTGCATCGCACCATATAAAAAGTATGGGACATGTGGAAAGAGATTCCGAAACACGTCTGGATGTTAAATACAGCATCAAATGTCGGAATCATGTGGAATAATAGTGAGAATCACTAATTACTACACAACACCGTTCACATAAATGGATGAAATAGAAAACATGATTTGATGTCAAAAGGCATAGTTTTGAAGATTGTCGGTGACTAAATACAACTGTTCTAACAGCGAATCCCCCTGAAAGCAGTAGCATCTTTTCTGGAGGGTGTAAATGATAATTCTATTAATAATCAGTAAAAATGAAGCAATATTGCTTCCAGCTCCAGTTAATATATTACACAACTTTTATTGTCATTTCTGAATATTACAAATGCTGTACACCTATTTCATCTAATTCTCTGTATCACAGGGCACTCCACTGAGAAATCCAGGCGACAATTTGGGATGAGTGCACTAGATACAGATCCCAGTATTCTGTTGTTTTGACTCCCATACACTCGATTGCAACACTGACTACTTTCTACTTCCAGGAGTCTCCGTTATAAATGCCTGATTAGAATTTTAACTCCAGTCTTTTGCATCTGTACGAGCGCCATAGGAAACAACATAAAACCAACCCTTGCCGCATTTATGTTCAATTTTGGCAACAAAACTAAATTTAACTCAAATTTCCTCTGGAAAAGCAATTGCATGTTAATCAGATGAAAAATATTAGATCCGTTTTTACTGTATGTGACAAAAATGGACAGCAGTTCCCTATTTGAAGTTGATACACTTAAAATCAAAAATGACTAAATGTATTAAATTATAAATTTACATATTAAGGAAGCTGTTTCAATATTCACTTTATACGATCTCAATAAATGACAAATTAAAATAAATATGCACATTTGCTATAAATTGATTTTGATCAGCGGCCGATTGCTAAAAAAAGAAGATTCAGGGAGTCTTCTACATTCCATACTTTATCTCCGTTCTATGGTTTGTAGAAAATATTCTTAAATTACCTTCAAAATCAGCATTTTACAATACAATCCCTTTCACAAAAACAAAAGAAAATTCATCATGGAAGTATCCAATAACATTAAGGGTGGGTTTCCCAGTCGTGAACCAGCATTTGTTGTCGACAGACATTAACAAATGTAACCAAACCCGCTCTGAAAACAGTGACAAACTGAATCGAATCATCGACCGAAAAACTCTGCAACAATATCGAGCAGGTGGAAGGAGACTATTCATGATATCTCAAGAAACACTTCACGATGCTAAACATCAAAGGAGCATGTGGAAGGAGACTTTGTCACATTAATTATTACTTGACGCTGCACATATGAATATGTGAAGTAAGTTGAGAATTTCCAATACAAAGTTCAAAATTTTCAAGGTCATCATTAAGTAAATAATAATAAATGGAAAATCCTCCGGAGATTTTGGAATATTCGGTAACATTATCTTTTGGAGAGGCACTTCACAATTACAGTAATAATGAATGCTCATTGAAATAATATTGGTTCTGCCTCTCGTTAATATATTATACAATATTTATGGATCATGTACCACATTCTAACGTGGAACAAACTATTGAAATTATTTCAGCTCCATTCAGTATACCACACAGGGTCAGACAGCAATTCTGCTGTAAAAAACTGGGACAGAAATTCCCGTGTGGGTTCAGTCAGCAGTAGATTTAGCTTTGACTACTGTTCTCTCATCCCAGCATTACCATCGACCCCAGACCCCAAACTGCGAGGCCTTCTACTCTCACAGTGATCACGTTCCACTGCTAGATTGCTATGTTTAAATTATCTGCTTAGAATTTCCACTCCAGTCAGTTGTATCGGTACAAGAGCTTTTGAGGACCAAATAAAACAAATTGCCAAGGTATTAGTTCACAATTTTGGATTTAAATCAAAGTTCCGCACATGTACCACCTGGGAATTTAGAAGACGTGTTAATCAGATGGAAGATATTATAAAACAATGTTTTCTGAAAGCGGAAGAATGGATAATTGCTCCCTATTTAATATTGATGGAATGTAAACTCAAACCAACAGACCAAGATCCGTATTCAATGTGAATTCTACAAATGAGATAAACTATTTCAATATTCGCTTCATATGATAGCAAAGAATAACATTGTTTTTTTGTCATAAAACATGCCTGCTTTTTAAAAGTTATTCTGAGCAACTGGCGATTGGAGAAAAGGATAAGGGAGTCAAGTGCAATTCATTGTTTATCTTTTCTGTGACTTGAATAAAATGTTATTTAAATAATCCACAAAATTGGGTTTTACTATCCAATTTATTAATACTCACGGAAATATATTTCGTTAAATACATTAAGTATCTGATAACACTGGGACTAAGTTGTCCTGGCAGTAAACCAATAAAGTTCCAATAGACAGAGACTGATCAATCTAACCAAACACACACGGTAAATAGTGAGGAAGAGAATGGAATCATCAATGGAATAAAACAACAAACATCGAGCCGTTGGAAAAATAATAAAGAACATTATCACTAACTCATTACACACTACATGACACTGTGTCAAAATATGTGATTGGGGAAACTTAACTATCTTTAGGCACTGTACAAAAAATGGAGGAAATAGAATAATTAATTTAATATAAAAGATACTAATTTTGAAGATCATCACTAACTGATCAATAACACAGAGCAAATTCCCCAAAGATTAAGGAACTTTTAGTAACATCATTTTTTGCAGAGTGCACTTGATAATTATACTAATAATGAAAACGAATTGAAAAATATTGGTTCCATCTCCAGTTGAGTGGTTATTATAGATTGAAGGTAACACTTCAACATTGAACAAATTATTCTAAAATATTTAGTTTCATGAACTGTATCACTGGGAGAGCATACAACACTTGTATTGAGAAATAGCTGTGACAGAAATGTGTGTGGCGGTTCATGTCGGCAGTAGATGTAGTTTTGACGGCTGTTCCACACTCAGTGAGATAACTTACACCCAGACTCTGATAAACTCTATTCAAACAAAGACAGCGCTCTACTTCTATCAGACTCGCTTTAAATAATCAGATTAGAATTTCAATTTCAGCTGGCTGTGTCAGTATAAGAAATGCAGGGGGAAAAATTAAACAAACTGCCGCGGTCTTTGTGTTCGACACAAATTCAACTGGGAATTTAAAATACCCGTTAATTAGTTGTAGAATATTCTAAACTTGTTTACTGTCACCAAAACAATATTCCTGTCAGCAATAGCTCAATTGCTAGCACTCTCGCCTCTGAGTCAGGAGAGGGTGGGTTCAAGTCTAATTCCAGGGACTTGTGCGCAAAATCTAGGCTGCCACCCCAGTGCAGGACTGAAGGTGTGCTGCACTGTGCAAGCTGCTTTCCATCGGAGGAGAAGTTAAACCGAGGCCCCGTCGGCCCTTTCAGGTGCAGTATTTGGAGGAAGGGCAGGGGAATTATCCCTCGTGCTCTGGCGAATGTTGATCCCTCAATCAATACCACACACACAAAAAAAGTATTCTGGCCATTATCACATTGCTGTTTTTCGGAGCTTGCTGTGTGTAAATTAGCTGCCATGTTTCCTACATTACAGTATGGACGACACTACAAAACAGTACCTAATTGACTGTAAAGCTCTTGGGACGTCCTGACGTAGTGAAATGCGCTTTATAAACGCAAGACACTTTTATATAAATGGAGGTTTATTCCTATTTGCAGCTAATAGAACTTAAAATGGAAACAATCAATCCAAAATTTGTATCAAATGAAACTTCGACAAATTATCTCAACCATTTCAGTATCCATTTCAAACCAACCCAATGAAAGACAACTGTAAATAAAATAGATCCGTTTTCTGTAAATTGATCCCAGAACCTGACAGATTCTATTCTAACAGCGAAGTGGCTCTTTTTCGAACAGACCCTCCTTAAATAGACCCATTAGATTTTCAACTCCAGTCTGCTCTGTCTGTACGAGCAGCAGGTGGAAGTCAATAAACAAATTCCGATATTTCATTAAACTCTACACAAGAACATTAACATTTATAAAGCATTATTTACTTTCTACATCACCTGAATGTGTTCTTCAGTAAATATGTTAAATATATTCAAAACAGACGTCTTGTAATAATAATCAGTGCATCAGTAAATAACATAATGCATTCAGTAATCCGTAACTCACAGTTCAAAAGCTGCAGCAGAGACAGGGTCAGGAAGGAATGCAGCATCGTTCTGGCGCCGGGTACAGCGATGTGAACAGAACATTAATCGAACGCTGTTCTGAGACACTAAGAGCTGCTTCCAGCAGCTTCTGAAAGTCTGGCTATTGTGGAAATTAATTATTTGACAGATGTTTCTGCAGAAACCAATGTTTCCTTCCAAATAACCAATAGATTTTGACTTGTGTGAACCGTGAATTACAGGCTGGTAAAACACACCAATGAGACGAAATGTGACCATTAATGGATAAAATGAACCCAAGTTCCAACTACCAGCCTATCCTGCGAGGATAATGACGTGTGACAGTGTGAAAAGTAAATTAATCACTGATCTGGCGTCCAGATCATAGAATCATAGATGCACAAGAAAGGCCATTCGGCTACTTTAGTCACAGTCGTACGTTTGAAAGAGCTGTCTAATTTATTGTCACATATGTAGCTTTTTCTCGTAACCCTGCAAATTATTCCACTGCAAGCATTTGTTTAATTGTCTTTATAAATTCCTCTGGAATCTGATTTCATCACTCTTTCAGATAGTGCTTTCCAGATCTTAACAAGATTCTGTTATTCTGCCGGTTCTACGGAAGGTCTCAGACCCAAGCCCAGCGTTGGAATCCCAGGGAAGAGGCAGGTGAGGCGGGGTCACTAAAGCCAGTCCGTAAAGCCCCGATGAGATGCTCCAGGCGGTGTTCTTGTGGTGCAGAAATAGGGAGGCCCCGGGGAATGAACTGGTTCCTGGTGGGGGTGCTCTGTGGGTCACAAATTACCCATGAAGGAGGCGACGCCCCAACCCAACCACAAGGCCACAGGGATAATGCCTCGTTTTACAAGGTGTCCTCTCCATGTGGTGAAGGACCTCGCTGCTGGTAAGATCACAGAGGTGGTGGAATTATCCCATAATTAATAGGCCACTTAAGATCCTCAATCTGTCACTGGGCGAAAAGGCTGTGGTCAGCCTATACCGCCCCCGAGATCACTGGAAGATGGCGAAACGATGGGATCTTATCCTGCCACATCCCTTGCCACGTGCCGCTTTTCTCCTTGGCCCCTCCCCACCCCTCCTGGCTTCCAATCACGCCTCTGGGGGTCAGTAAAATCCTGGCCATGATCTCTGATGACAAATGTATTCATGAGAGGAAATAATTTGCTCATTCTTACTCTATCATAACCCCTCATCTGTTTGAGTTCTGTTCAATCTGGGATGACGGGACTGACGAATGAGGAGAGATTGAGTCAGTTTGGATTAGATTCGCTGGAGTTCAGAAGAGTGAGGGGGAAGCTCATAGAATCCTATAAAATTCGAAAAGGACTTGACAGGGTAAATGCAGGAAGGATGTTCCCGATGGTGTGAAGTCCAGAACCAGGGGTCATAGGCTCAGTATACGGGATAAACCATTCAGGACTGAGATGAGGAGAAATGTCTTCATGCAGAGAGTGGTGAGCCTGTGGAATTCCCTGGCAGATAAAGCAGTTGAGGCCAAAACGTTGCATGTTTTCAAGAAGGAGTTAGATATAGCTCTTGGGTCAAAAGAGATCAAATGGTATGGGGCGAAAGATGGAACAGGTTACTGAGTTGGATAATCAGCCATGATCATAATGAATGGCTCGAAGGGCCGAATGGCCTGCTCCTGCTCCTATTTCGATGTTACTATGTTTCTATCCCACTGAACCTTCTCTGTTCTAATGAGAAAAATCCAAGCTCCTGTATTCTCTCCACATAAATGAATTCCCTCACCAATGGTGTCTTCTTGCTAATCCTCCTCTGTACCCTTTCCAAGGCCTTAACATTCTTCCAAGATATTCGTGCCTGGAATTGCACACAAGACGCCAGCTGAGTCATAACAATTGATTTGTAAAGGATTAGCTTGATTTCCTTTATGTTTGTATCTAATAACCCCAATTTCAAAACACGTATCCCATACAATTTTTCAATCAGCTTCTCTACTTGCCCTGCAATCCTCAAAGATCTATGAACATGCATTCCCCGGATCCCTCTGTTCCTGCATCCCATGAAAATGGTACCATTTATATTATACTGACATGATGTTTTCCCAATGAGCATCACTTCTGACTTGACCACAATAAATTGCATCTACTATGGATCTGCCCATTTCAGCAGACTGTCTACATGAAATATGCTATTATAATATTCACAATTTACTACAGAGCTATGTTTTTAACCATCGACAAATGTCAAAATTATACATTCTAAAACCAAGTCTATGTAATTTGTTTGTAGAGAGAAAAACAGCAGTCTTAAAACCAACTCCCAGGCAACCCCCACTCTCTCCGGTCAGAAGAACATCCATTCACAACTTCTCCCTGCCTCCTATCTCTTAGCCAATCGACTACTCGTGCTGACATAGTCCCTTTAATAATATGCATTCCTATCATCTGAATAAGTCTGCTATGAGGTACTTCGTCAACATTGGATGCCCACATACACAAGGCCCACTTCAGTCTCTTACTTGATTAAAGAACTCAATCAGGTTAGCTACACACGATTGGCCTTTAACAAATCCGAGATGGTTTTATCACCTTACCCCATGCTTCTGTAAGTGAGAATTAATTTTGTCCTTGATGTAGGCCTCGAGCAGTTCTCTCAACTTTCACTGAAATTAGATAGATTAGCCTGTAGTCACAAGGCTTACCCCCTCTTGTTTTGAAAAGGATTCGAACATTTGCCAATTCCAGTCCTCTGGCCCCAGTGCGATATAAAAGGAGGATTGAAACATTGTGGTCAGAGCTTTTGTTATCTCCAACCCAGATTTCTTTAACAACCTAGGATGCTTCCCATCTGGACCAGGGAAGTTGTCGATATTTAGTGATGTTAAAATTTTTAGCACCCCCTTGCCATCTATTTTAACGTGTGCAAGATCTCTACTTCCCTCTCCTCAACTGCGAGATTAATTTCAGCCTCTTCTTTTATGAAGGCAGTTTCAAATTGTTCATTCAGTACCTCAGTCATGCCCTCTGCCTCGACAGGAATATTTGTTTCTTTCTTCATAATCAGCCCCACCATTCCTTTAACTATCCCTTTTACTTTTCTGAGTTTTATAAGATTTGTGATCCCCTTTACTGTTAGGTGCTAAGCTTTTCTGTACTCTCTCTTTGTCCTTCTTGTATTCTTTTTCTATTTCTCCCTGTACACTCTATTTACTATTTGGTTTTCGATTATATTCTTGAATTAGAATTTGTAATGAATCTCTTCTTTCTCTTTTCCCTTAACTGAAAATGTATTTATCATCCAGAAAGTGCAGCATTTACTGCCCTATCTTCACCTCTGGACTTGACTATTCCAATGCTGTCCTGGCCAGCCTCCTTCTTTGCATCCTCAGTTAACCTGAGGACATCCAAACCTTTTCTGCCTATGTACAACATACACCAGGTCCCGTTCACCCATCACCGCTGCACTGGCATTAACTTCTGGTCATGCACCTTAACAATATTGAAATTCTCACGCTTATTTTATAATCCCTCCATGAGCTCTTCTCTCCCTATCTCTGTAATCTCTTTCAGCCCTATCAGATATTTGTGCTCCTCAAATTCTGGAATCTTGCTCACTCCCAAATTTAATCGCTCCACCGCTAGTTGTCTTGTTTTCATCTGCCAAGATCCTAAATTTTGGAATTCTATCCTTAAACCTCTGCCTCTCTACATCTTTTTCCTCCTTTAAGATGCTGCTTAAAACTTACCACCTTGATGAAGCATTTGGTCATCTGCCATAATATCTGATAACGTTGCTCGCTATCAAATTATCTTTGATAATATGACTTGGATATTTTAACTATGGAAGGATACTACATAAATAAGAAGTTGTTGATCTTGTTTTCCACCTTCTCCTTTACTATGGTCTGTCCCAGACTATATTAGTGTAATTGAAGGTGAAACCGTTTTTATGCTTTTAGGCAGTTCTCTGATAGAATATCTCCATAATCTAGTGCTCACTTTCAGGGGGTGTAGAATAAACACTAAACTATTTAGCACTCATTTTCTGAATGCATTAGTGAATAGATTCACTTGTTGAATCCCCCAGTATATTGTTCTTCTGTTGCAAACATACCCACTTCTGTCCTTATGGAGGGAAGGTTATTGATGAAACAGCTGAAGATGGTTGGGCCGAGGACACTACCCTGAGGAACTCCTGCACTGATGCCTTGACACTGAGATGATTGACCTCCAACACCCACAACCCTCTTGCTTTGTCCTCGGTATGATTTCCACCAGTGGAGAATTTTCCCTCTGATTCCCATTGACAGCAGTTAATCCTCGTTAAAGCCTTTCCCAGTAATGGTTCATCGTGGAGTGACGATTACATTTTAAATTGACTTCTCCCAGTCAGAGAGGCGAATGTGAGATGCCTAACTACTCCGGACAGTCGATTCGCGAGTCCGTCACCATCCCCCCAGTGATCTGTTCCAGCCGGGCTTCAGATGGATGGACAATTACATTTGGATAGATCTGGAGTAGCAACTTGTCAGTTCACACATTAGAACAGCAGTTTATTTAAAATATAAACTATCGTGGTAACTATATTTTACACTTCACAATGAAATAGTCCTTCATTCCTCATAAATACTGGGATTGATATTCAATGCGCAGAATTCTATCCGTTTCTGTTGCGACTGCAAGGTGCAGCTTGATATTAGTGAGCAGACCGAGAGCCGTGCAGTCACCATATGTTTCCATGGAAACTGCATCTAATTGTTATAAATAGTTGAAGCTGCACTCTGCACACAAGTGGAAAATATCCTTCCAGCTCCTGAGTTGTGCTTTGTCGATGGCGAAATGTCTTTGTGGAGCCAGTAGATGAGTTGTTGGCTGCAGTATACCGAGCATTTGACCTACTACTGTCGCCACAGTATATAAATACCTGCTCCAGTAAAGTGTCTGGTCAATGGTAAACCCCAGGATGTTAATGTTGTCGTATTCGGCGATGGTATTGTCGTTTGAATTCGAGAAGAGGGGGTTGGACTCTCTCCTGTTGGACAAGGCAATTGATTGGCATGTGTGTGGTGCGAATGTTAATGTCGACTTATCAGGCCTGGCTGTATCAGAAGGACATCTTACTTGAAATGTAACGAACATTGTAAAGCAAACGGGATTATTCTTTTCCATTTAGAAGTGTGTTTTAGAATGAAGTGTATTTAGCTCATTGCCATTGTGGCTGAAAGGGCATTCGAACCTCTCAATCCCAGTTCCACTATCTTTCTTTCCATCCTTCCTTAACCATAAAGAAGTTGCCCTTACCCTCAACTTTCACTCCACCTGCCTCTCCATTCAATGAACTTTCCTCCATCACTTCTGCCAACTTCAGTGCAACGCTACCACCAGTCATCCTCCTCTCTATTTTCACCTCCTCTCTTTCAAACGTCAGGCCCACAAACAGTGATTTACTTGTACTCTTTATCTAATCCATTGTATCCATTATTAACAATTGTCCTCTGCACTGCGATGACGAAGCACATACCGCAATTGCTTTGCTGAGTACTTCCATTAAGTCCCTTAGCTTCCATTCACTTGCCATTACAATTCCCTGTCCCACTCCCAGCTGCCCCATCTGTACTCAACCTCCGACACTGTTTGAATTTTCCTGACTCAGCATCAACTTCAAAAATAAAATCACATGGGACCTACTGCCCCCCATTTGTTTTTGACAGCAGGTTCTGGTAATGATTCTGCTCTTCATTTAATCACTACTGCCTTCCACCCCATCACAATTTCTCTCTTTATCACCTTCCTCCGTTCCCCTATTCCCAGCCTCTGTGCTTACTGAAACACTGCTACAGCACAACATGTTCCAGTTCTGAAGAAAATTCTCCAGAAGGGAAGGTTACGTCTCTTTCTCTTTTTAAAAATGCTGCCTCGCCTATTAAGTGGCTCCAACATTTTCTGTTCATATTTTAGATTTACAGCATCTGCAGTATTTTGACTTTTTAACGAAGATGATGTCATGGGGAAATGGGGTGAGGTTACAATTGAATGTAAAGACTTACACACAATAGATAAATAACTTTGGAGAGGCTGGGAAAAGGGAATATGATGGGATCAGGAAAGTTATCTACTTCAGCACACACTTGGTCAAATGTTGCCTTGATGTCGAGGGCAGTCACCTTGATTACCATTACCACCATGATCAGCAATACAGCAGTCACTGCTTTTCTGCTGAGTTTTGCTGTATTTGCCCACTGTAGAACAGCAGAGTGTATCTGTACCATTCCTCTCAAAACTGCTGCACTCCATGCAAGGACTGTGCAGCTTTATCAGGAAACCTGCCACCTATTTGAGGAAATGTAATCACTCATTGAGACTGTCGAGAGACGGGGAACACACACAGCCACACTGACTGGTCATCATAAGTAGCGAATTTTCACCATCGTTAAACTATACAGGGAGTGATGTGATGTGTTCCCTCAAAAAAAAAGGAATCTGTTTTCTGGAAGGTGATCACTTGGAGTCAAGAACGGTTTTCCATGACTGAAATATGTAAAAAGCAGCTCACAGTCTGCAGAGCCTCAGAACAGCCACTGCGTGTTTTTCTGTTGAACTGAGAGGAAGCACCTGGCGTTGTGGTGATTTCTCTGCTTCTGTTTTTCTTGCCTGCTGCTCTGTAATGTCAAGATACTGCAGCAGCATATTAAAACTCGGAATTTGAAATTACGTTGTTTAAAATCCAAAAGGACAAAGTATTGGGGGAAGCATGTCTGGGCAATATCATTAATTCATTGGAAATATTTGACAGCTTAGCGTCTGCAAATAAACGTATCTCTGATCACAAAGACTGAATCACAGCACAGAATATCTGTAATCGGTGTACAATTTCCAAATGTATAACGCACAATATCAACAGGTCACGATAAATCACTCTGAGTCCAATCCAAGTCAGATACTCCAAAGCATCAATTCTCGCTGTGGTTTTAATTTAAAATAGAAGATCCCATGAGATGTTGAGGCTGTTTCCTGTATAGGTTAATGAAGCAGGAATACTGTTAAGAATCAAATACAATCAGGAGGTTTGAGCCTATGTTAATGTAAAGCGTTAACTCGCTGTGATCTGATCACTGGAAATGCAGCCTCTGTCAATGTCAGTGGTTAACTTGCTGTGATTCAATTCAAAGAGGGGATCTGAAGGCAGAGGGTTGCTTCAATAATGTGCCACATTATATCACATTTAATGTCAGCCTGATTTCTTTGGGAGTGAAAGTAGATCTGGGCAATGAAAAGAGTCTCAAGAACTATAACAGATCAATAAATTTATATTTTTATTTAGAGATACAGCACTGAAACAGGCCCTTCGACCCACCGAGTCTGTGTCACCCAAATATGCTACCCTACTATGTACCCAAATACCCACCTGCACTGGAGGCAATTTACAACAGCCGATTAACCTATCACCTGCAAGTCTTCGGCTGTGGGAGGAAACCGGAGCACCCGGCAAAAACCCATGCAATCACGGGGAAAACTTGCAAACTCCGCACAGGCAGGACCCAGAATCGAACCCGGGTCACTGGAGCTGTGAGGCTGCGGTGCGAACCATTGCGCCACTGGGCCGCCCCTGAGCTGCCACTATAGAGTTATCACAGGTAGAAAATTCTCAAATGATTAATTCCTCCGTATCTCACTTAGAATGAAACAGAAACTCCCCAGAAATGGACATTTAATCAATGAATTCCACAAACTGCATTTTCAATCTCGAACAAATATGATTTCAAACAAGGTAAAGACCGCCATAACACTGCCACAAACTGTTTGGTTTCTGTGGCTGTATCCGGTCTTTTTCCAAACTGATAGACTTGTCCCCCCAAGGTGTGTTTTGCAAATATCACAGACTGACAATTTCAGTATGAGCCATGGGTGTCAGAGAAACATGAAACACACGCACAACGTGTTGGAGATTGAAGATATGTGGGTCAATCTCTTGTATCTGTGAAGAGCTAATCAGTCCTGCAAACAGTGGCAATTACACATGAACAGATTGAAAATTGTTACACTAACCAAGGAACTTGCAGAAACCACTGATACTCAACAAAGAACAGATTTAAATTATATTACACGTGCAGGATCTGCACAGAATTTCTCAAATACTGAAGGGAATGCAGTATAAAAGTAGAGAACTGAGGATCTCTCTGCCAACACTGTCATTTTCTGATATCCCTGTTATTAATGTGTTACTCAGTCAACCTAATGAACACTGACCATAAGTCGGAAAGTGCTGGAAATACTCAGCTGATCTGACAGCATCTGTGGAGCCATAATTAGCATTTTCGGTCTATGACCTTTCATCAGAACTGGAAAAGGTTAGAAATGTAACAGGTTTTTTTTAGAAAGTGAAAAGAAGGGGGCAAGAAGAAATAAAGTTAAGATGTGCGATCGGAGGGAGGGCAGGTGAGATTTTTTAAATTATTATTCATTCATAGGGAGTGGGCATCCCGACTAGACCAGCATTTGTTGACTATCCTTGATTGTCTTTGATGTGGTGTGAGTTGCCTTCTTTAACTGCTGCAGTCCTTAGGGTGCAGGTACACAAACAGTGCTATAAGGAATGAAGTGCTGGAATTTTAATACTGCGGCAGTGAAGGAATGATGGTGTTGTTCTAAATCAGGATGGTGAGTAGCTTGGAGGGGAATATTACGGTGGTGCTGTTCATATGCATCTGCTGCCCTTGTTCTTCTAGGTAGTATGGGTAGCGACTTTGATATGTGCCTGGTGTGTTGCCACAGTGCACCTTGTTCTTGATGCACACTGCTTCCACTGTATGTCGGTGGTGGAGGGAGTGAATGTTGAAACTGGTGAATGGGTGCCATTCAAGCGGGCTGCTTTGTCCTGGATGGTGTCGAGCTTCTTGAATGTTGTTGGAACAGCACCCATCCAGGCAAGTGTAGGTTATTCCATCATACTCCTGACATGTGCCGTGTTGATGGTGGACAGGCAGTGGGGAGACAGGATATTAGTTATTTGCGGCAGAATTCCTGGCATCTGACCTGCACCTGTAGCCACAGCGTTTACCTGGCTGCTCCAGATCAGTTTCTGGTCAACGGTCACGCACTGGATATTGATAGCGGGGGATTCAGCAATTCTCATACCAGTGAACATCAAGGGGAGATGGTTAGATTACCTCTTGTTTGAGATGGTCACTGACTAGCACTTGTCTGGTGTGAATGTTATTTGCAACTTATTAGCACAAGCCTTCATGTTCTCCATGTCTTTCTGCATATGAACACAGGCTGCTTTAGCATATTATGAGTTGGTGTTGAACATTGTGCAATCATCAGCGAATATCCCCACTTCTGACCTTATAATGGAGGGAAGGTTATTGAGGAAGCAGCTGGAGATGGTTGATCCGAGCACACTACCCTGAGGAACTCCTGCACTGGTGTCCTCGGGCTGAGATAATTGACCCCCAACAACCACAACCAACTTCGTTCGTGCTGGGTACCACTCAACCAGCGGAGAGCTTTCCCTCTGATGCCCTTTGATCCCAGTTTTGCTGGGGCTTCTTAATGCTATACTCAGTCAAATGTTGCCGTGATGTCAAGAGCAGTCACTCTCCCCTCACCTCTAGAGTTCAGCTCTTTTGCCCATATTTGGACTAAGGCTGTAATGAAATCAAGAGCTGAGTGGCCCTGGCGGAAACCAAACTGAGCGTCATTGAGCAGGTTATTGCTGAGCAGGTGCCGCTTCAAAACACGATTGATCACCCCTCCCATCACTTTGCTGATGATCGAGAGTAGACTGATAAGGCGGTAGTTGACCATGTTGGGTTTGTCCTGCTTTTTGTGCACAGGACATACCTGGGCAACTTTCCACATTGCCAGGTAGATGTCAGTGTTGTAGTCATAATTCAACAATGTGGCTCATCGTCTGGCTAGCTCTGGAACACAAGTTATCAGTGCTCTTGCCAGAATATTGTCAGGGCCCTGAGCATTTGCAGTATCCGGAGTCTTCGGCTGTTTATTGATATCAGGTAGAGTGAATAAGATTGGCTGAAGACTGACATCTGTGATGCTGGCGACCTCAGCAGGAGGCCGAGATGGATCATCCACTCTGCACTTCTGGCTGAAGATGGATGTACATATTGCAGCCTCGTCTTTTGCATTGATGTGCTGGGCTCCACTATTAGTGACGATGTGGATATTTGTGGAACCTCTTCCTCCTGTTGGTTGATCATTTGTCCACCAACATTCGCGACTGGATGCGACAGGACTGCAGATCTGTTTCAGTTTTATTGGACCTGCACTCATCCAGACAAGTGAGTGGGAACAGTATGAAGAATGATTTTTTAACAGTTAGCTTGTCGGTTTAAGAGAGTACACGAAGCTTGTGGGAGGGGGGTGGAGGGGTTTCATATGAACTGTGGGAAAAATGGAGTTCATCGACCAAGGTACTTGCCTGTTTTCTCTACAAGTTATTATATCTGGTGTGTCATGTGGCTGGAAGTCTTGCCTGTTTCAACAGGCTGAATTTTTCAAGCCTTTTGGCAATAGACTGGGAGTCAGGAGAACTGGCAATATGGGTGGGGAAGGCGTCGGTTTGGGAGCTAATCATGTGTTGTGGAATTGTTTAACTCTGTCTATCACATGTTGCTTCCATTGTTGGGTATCCAAGTAGTCCTGTGTTGTAACCTCACCAGGCTGACACCTCGTTTCAAGGTATGCTTGGTGCTGCTCCTGGGAAGCCCTCCAACAGTCTCTTTGAACCAGGGTTGATCCCGTGGCTTGATGGTAATGGTAGAGTGGAGGATATGCCGTGCCGTGAAGTTACACATTGTGGTTGAATGTAATTCTGCTGTTGCTTATGGCCCAAAGTGCCTCATGGATACCCAGTTTTGAATTGCTAGATCTGTTTTCAATCTATGCCAGTTAGCATGGTGGTATTGCCACACAGCGCAATGGTGGGTATTCATAAAATGTAAAGACAGGACTTGGTCTCCAAAGTTACTGTGCGATGGTCAATCATAGAGTCATAGAGTAACACAGCACAGAACCAGGCCTTTCAGCCCAACGGGTCTGTGCCGGCCATCAAGCACCTAACTATTGTAATCCCATTTTCCAGCACTTGGCCCGCAGCCTTCTATGCTATGGCGTTTCTAGTGTTCATCTAAATACGTTTTAAATGTTGTGAGGGTTCCTGCCTCTACCACAGCTTCAGACAGTGCATTCCTGACTCCAACGACCCTCTGGGTTCAAATTCTTTTCCTCAAATCCCCTCGAAACGATCGCCCCTTACTTTAAATCTGTACCCTCTGGTTACTGACCCCTCCCCTAAGGAACATGTGTCTTTCAATCTAACCTACAAATGCTCCTCATAATTTTACATGCCTCAAACATGCACCGCCCCCACCGCCCCACCCCCCCCCCCCCCCCCCCCACACACACACCCACAGCCTTCTCTGCTCCATGGAAAACTACCCGAGTCTATGCCGTCTCTCTTCATAGCTGAAATTCTCCAGCCCAGGCAACATCCTGGTGAATCCCCTCTGCAACCTCTCCAGTGCAATCACATCCTTTCTCTCGTGTGGTGCCTAGAACTGTACACAGTACTCCAGCTGTGGCCTAACTTGCATTTTATACAGCTCCATCATAATCTCCCTGCTCTTACATTCTGTTCCTCGGCTAATAAGGCAAGGCCTTCCTAACAACCTTGTCTACCTGTGCTGCTGCATTCAGTGATCTATGGACAAGTACACCAAGGTCTCTCTGAGCCTCTATTTCCTCGGGTCCGATATCCACATTATAGTTCCTTGCCTTGTTATTCCTCCCAAAAATGCATCACCTCTCAGGATAAAACTCCATTTGGCAAAGAACCGCTCATCGCACCAAGCCATTTATATTGTCCTCTAATCTAGAACAAAGAACAAAGAACACTGCAGCACGGAAACAGGCCATTCAGCCCTACAAGCCTGCGCCGATCTTGATGCCTGCCTAAACTAAAACCTTCTGTACTTCCGGGGACCATATCCCTCTATTCCCATCCTTTTCGTGTATTTGTCAAGATGCCTCTTAAACGTCGCTATCGTACCTACTTCCACCACCTCTCCCGGCAGTAGGTTCCAGGCACTCACCACCCTCCGTGTGAAGAATTTGCCTCGCACATCTCCTCTAAACCTTGCCCCTCTCAACTTAAACAATGTCCCCTAGTAACTGACTTTTCCACCCAATGTTGGGAAATGGCTTCTGACTATCCAATCTGTCCATGCCATTCATAACTTTGTAAACCTCTGTCATGTCGCCCCTCCACCTCCGTCGTTCCAGTGAAAACAATCCGAGTTTATCCAACCTCACCTCATAGCCAATACGCTCCAGACCAGGCAACATGCTGGTAAACCTCTTCTCAACCCCGTCCAAAGCTTCCACGTACTTCTGGTAGTGTGGCAAACAGAACTGTACGCAATATTCAAAGTGTGACTGAACTAAATTTCTGTACAGCTGCAGCATGACTTGCCAATCTTTATACTCTATGCCCCGACCGATGAAGGCAAGCATGCCGTATGCCTTCTTGACTACCTTATCCACCTGCGTTGCCACTTTCAGTGACCTGTGGACCTGTACGCCAAGATCTCTCTGCCTGTTCATACTCCTAACCGTTCTGCCATTTACTGTATATTTACCACCTGCATTAGACCTTCCAAAATACATTACCTCACATTTGTCCGGATTAAACTCCAGCTGCCCAAGTCTCCAGCTGATGCATATCCTGCCGTATCCTCTGACAATCCTCATCACTGTCCGTAACTCCTCCAGCCTTTGTGTCGTTACTAACTAGACCAGCTACATTTTCCTCCAAATCATTTATATATACGACAAACAGCAAAGTTCCCTGCACCGATCCCTGTGGAACACCGCTATTCAAAGCCCTCCATTCAGAAAAGCACCCTTCCACTGCTACCCTCTGTCTTCTATGACCGAGCCAGTTCTGTATCCATGTTGCCAGCTCACTTCTGATCCCGTGTGACTTCACCTTTTGTACCAGTCTGTCATGAGGAACCTCGTCAAAGGCTTTACTGAAGTCCATATAGATAACATCCACTGCCCTTCCTTGATCTATCATCTTCGTCACTTCCTCAAGAAACAAAATCAAATTAGTGAGACACGACCTCCCCTTTACAAAACGATGCTGCCTCTCGCTAATAAGTTCGTTTGTTTGCAAATGGGGGTCAATACTGTCCCGAAGAATACTCTCTAATAATTTCCCTACCACTGACGTAAGGCTCACCAGCCTATAATTTCCTGGATTATCCTTGCAATCCTTCTTAAACAAAGGAACAACATTGGCTATTCTCCAGTCCTCTGGGACCTCACCTGCAGCCAATGCGGATGCAAACATTTCTGTCAAGGCCCCAGAAATTTCTTCCCTTGCCTCCCTCAATATTCTGAGGTGGATCCCATCAGGCGCTGGGGACTTATCCACCTTAATGCTTTGCAAGACACCCAACAACTCCTCCTTTTTGATAATGAGATGACTGAGACTATCTACACCCTCTTCTCGAGGCTCATCATCCACCAAGTCCTTCTCTTTTGTCAATACTCATGAAAAGTAGTCATTTAGTACCTCGCCCTTTTCCTCTGGCTCCACACATAGATTCCCTTCTCTGTCCTTGAGTAGGCCAACTCTTTCCCTAGTTACCATCTTGCTCCTTATATATGTATAAAAAGCCTTGGGATTTTCCTTAATCCTATTTGCCAATGACTTTTCTTGACGCCTTTTATCCCTCCTGACTCCTTGCTTAAGTTCCTTCCTACTGTCTTGATATTCATCAAGGGATTCGTCTGTTCCTTGCTTTCCAGCCCTTATGAAGTATTTCTTTTTATTTTTGACAAGGCTCACAATAATCCCCGTTATCCAAGTTTCCCAAAAGTTGCCAAACCTATCCTTCCTCCTCACAGGAACATGTGGGTCCTGGATACTAATCAACTGACGTTTGAAAGATTCCCACATGTCAGATGTTGATGTCCCCTCAAACAGCCGCCCCCAATCTAAATTCTTCAGTTCCTGCCTCATAGTGTTGCAATTAGCCTTCCCCCAATTTGGCACATTTACCCGAGGACTACTCTTATCCTTCTCCACAAGTACTTTAAAACTTTTGGAATTATGGTCACTGCTCCCGAAATGCTCCCCTACTGAAACTCCGACCACCTGGCTGGGCTCATTCCCCAATACCAAGTCCAGTAAGGACCCATCCCTAGTTGGACTATCTACATATTGTTTCAAGAAGCCCTCCTCGATGCTCCTTACAAATTTTGCCCCATCTAAACCCGTAGCACTAAGTGAGTCCCAGTCAATATCGGGGAAGTTAAAATCACCCACCACTACAACCCTGTTACATTTACATCTTTCCAAAATCTGTCTACATATCTGCTCCTCTACCTCCCACTGGCTGTTGGGAGGCCTGTAGAAAACTCCCAACTTAGTGACCCTTCCCACTCCTGAGCTCCACCCATATTGCCTCGCTGTATGACCCCTCCGAGGTGTCCTCCAGCAGTACAGCTGTGATATTCTCCTTAATCAGAAATGCAACTCCTCCACCCCTTTTTCATCCCCCTCTATCCCGCCTGAAGTTTGTAAATCCTGAAACATTTATCTGCCAATCCTGTCCTTCCCTCAAGCAAGTCGCTGTAATAGCAACAATATCATAGTTCCAAGTCCTAATCCAAGCTCTGAGGTCATCTGCCTTACCTGTTATACATCTTACATTGAAACAAATGCACTACAGACCGCCAGTCCCGCTGTGCTCAGCAACATCTTCCTGCCTGCTCTTCCTCTCAGTCTTACTGGCCTTATTTGCTAGTTCCCCCTCATTTCTTCCACTTGCTCTGGTTCCCACCGCCCTGCCACACTAGCTTAAACCCTCCCGAGTGACGCAAGCAAACCTCGCAGCCAGGATATTTGTGCCTCTCCAGTTTAGATGCAACCTGTCCTTGTTGCACAGATCTCACCTATCCCTAAAGAGATCCCAATGGTCCAGATATCTGAAACCCTCCCTTCTACACCAGCTTTTCAGCCACGTGTTTAGCTGCTCTATCATCATATTTCTAGCCTCACTGGCACGTGGCACAGGGAGTAATCCCGAGATTACAACCCTTTGGGTCCTGCCTTTTAACTTTCGACCTAACTCCCTAAAATCCCCCTGCAGGACCTTTTCACCCTTCCTGCCTATGTCGTTGGAACCGATGTGTACCACAACCTCTGGCAGATCACCCTTCAACTTCAGAATGCCCCCTGTCCGTTCAGAGACATCCTTGACCCTGGCACAAGGGAGGCAACATACCCTCCTGGGGTCTCTTTCACGTCCACAGCAGCGCCTGTCTGTGCCCCTGACTATAGAGTCCCCTATAACTATAGTTCTTCTGTGCTTTGTCTCTCCCTGCTGAAAAACAGAGACATCCGTGGTGCCACTGCTCTGGCTGCTGCTGGTTTCCCCTGATAGGCCATCCCCCGCAACTGCATCCAAAACGGTATACTTGTTAGAGATGGAGATATTCACAGGGGATTTCTGTACTGACTGCCTGCCCCTTCTCGCGGTCACGCCTCTATCTGCCTGCACCTTGGGTGTAATCACTTCTCTAAAACTCCTGTCTATGACGCGTTCTGCCACCTGCATGCTCCTATGTGTCCTGCGGTCTGTGAGGAGCTTCAATTGGGTACACTTCCTGCAGATGTCGTCGTCTAGAACGCTGGAAGCGTCACGGACGTCCGACATCTCACAGGTTAAGCACTTCACCCCTCTAACTGATATTTCTAGCACTAATTAATACATCAATTTAAAATAAGTAAATACTTATTAAATCCTTACTAACTTGTTGTAATTAACTATATGTTCCCTAGTGCTGGATGCTAACTATAAATATTAAATGCTAAATACAGTAATCTCCTCCCTCTGGTTTAGTTACTCTACTTATTTGTTAATTAGGTTTTTAATCAATTTTCATCAATGTTTTATTTTCAAATTCAGTAAAAATGCCCTGCCAGCCACTCAGGTCACAGCTTTCCTGTGAAGTCTCTTTCATTGTTTTTCACCAGAGGTAGATTTTTAATGCTTATCGTCACGGAAATCCGCCCTCCGAATCTTCTCCCAGTCAACTGTGCTCTTTGGAAGCTCTCGGCCCCCCTCACTCTGAGGACAGGTAGGAAATGAAAGGAGCTCCTCACTCCCTCCTTACCGAACTTCCTCAGTTACCAAACTTCCACTGTAGCACTCTAATGCAACCCAAGTGAGCACTCCAGTACAAACAAAGTCAGCACTGTAAGATGGCTCACTTTTATACGGACTGACTCCAGCCCCTGAAAACTGATTTAAGCCAATTCTCTAATTGACAAGTGAAGCTGCAAGCAGAGCCTTAGTGAACCCTGTTTAAAGCTTCTCCAACCCTAACAGCAACTGTTAAGTTAATCTGCTAAATAAAATACAGATTAGATTTAAGATACAATTAACCCTTAATGATCCTCAGTTCCCAAACTTCCACTATTGCACTCTATTGCAACCCACGTCAGCACTCCAATGCGAACACACTTAGACTTGTTTGTGGTTTGATGCAACTGAATGGCTTGCTAGACTAGCTCAGAGGACATTTTATGAATCAACCGCATTGCTGTGGGTCTGGATTCTCCTGTAGGCCAGACCGGGTTACTGCAGCAGATTTCCTTTCGGAAAAGACTTGAGTGAACCAGATGGGTTGCATCAACAATCGACAATAGGTTCACGGTCATCATTACACTAACTTTTAATTCCAGATGTATGAAATAACAGAGATAGCCCGGATTAAAAAGAAAATGGAGTGCTAAGAGTTGTAGTAGAATTACATTGTATTACTCCAGAGAGGGTGTTAATTGCAGTGAAATGATAAGCTCCATCCAAAAGCAAAAGCATGCAAAACTGACCCATGGTTAAAAATAAAATGAAATCAAATAAATAAAAAAAACTAATGGCAGTCATGATCTGAGATTGTTGAACACGATGTTGAGCCCAGAAGGCTGTCGAGTGCCTAATCAGAAGACGAGGTGCTTCCTTCGAGCTTGTGTTGAGCTTCACTGGAGCACTGCAGGAGGCCAAGGACAGAAATGTGGGTGTGAGAGCAGGGTGGGGAATTCAAATGGCAAGTAATAGGAAGCTCGTAGTCAAACAGCAAAGACAATAATGTCACAAGAACTTTGATTGCTTTGTATTGAATGCTAAGAATTCTGTGTGATTTTAAATGTTTGAGCAAAAGGATTTTCTGTGAACATTGGATGCTGAAACTTGGTGTTGGAACTGAGTTCAGATTGCCGGCACCTGTTGCCAAGCAGCTCAACAGGGAAATGACAGGAAGATTTATGAATGTCACATGACTTATTGTTCGGGTTTTAGTTTCACTTTGCACTGTGAGAGATCAATGAGCTGAGCAGCATTGCAGCGAGCTGGCAGGCACCTATGTTTGCAGACAAGGGAAAAGAGTTATTATCTGAAAAAATAAGATTTTCCTCACTTGGAACAAAAAATCTTACTTTTGCGTGTGGTTGTGAAGTGCTTGGAGAGGGATAAAGAGCCCTGGAGAGAGAAAAGACCTAGGAAAAGAGGAGTTGTTACATTCTGTCGTGGAAAACTACTTTGCAGAAAGGAAGCCCTGCATTGTTAAAGGAACAGGATCATATTGTCCCCAATCTCTGAAAACTCTCTGCCTCAAGAGTGATTCCTGTTGCCTCTTATATTTTAAAAGACCCAGAAAGCTCAAGAAAGCTTATATTGCTAGACAGCTACTTCAAAATACAAGTAGGCCTGTTGCTACACCCTTTGCTGAAAGATATGTGGGACGCCTACTGTAGACGAATTTCCATGAACGCCAAACCATCACAGACTGTTCATTAAACCCGCCTGGAGAGATTTCAAGTTGCATCCGACTATTGGTCTCTGGGACACCTCACCGACCCTGGAATATCCGACCAGAATATTATGACCAAGTTATTTTATTATTCTCAGGAAACAGTTCAAAAGAGAAAACCCTTTTTCTCCGTTTCAGCGGTGTTTGAATGTATATGTGTGTGTGCATAAGAGTTAGGAAGAGTAAGAAGTTATAAAATCTTTTCATATGCAGATTTGTTTCATTATTGTTTAGGATTTAATTTATTAAAATAATTAATTCTGTTGTTTAAGAAACCTGGCTTGGTATGCTTTATTCTTGGGGCGTTCGGGGGTTGTGGGGGCTTGTGGTGCGGGAGTGGTGCAAAGAAAGTGTTTAATGTGATTATTTTTCTGGTTGCTGGAAAGCTTTACTGATATGTTGTGAACTGTGGAGCTGTGAGACTGAATTAACTCTTGGTCATAACACTATTCTAAATTGAAAGAAGTACAACTAAATCGTTGCTTCACTTGGAAAGATTGCTTGCAGCCTTGGATGGTGAGAAGAGAGGAGGTTAAAGGTATTACACATCGTGCTATTGCGTGGGAAGGTGCCGTGGAAAAGGGAATAAGCCTGACGGGGTGATGGAGGAGTGGACCAGTGTGTCTCAGAAGGAATGGTCCCTTCGGAACGCTGACATAGAAGGGAGGGGTAGATGTGTTTGGTTGGTCACATCACGCTGGATGTGGCGGAAATTTGAGGGAAATATGATTTTGGATTGGAAGCTGCAGGAGTGGAAAGTGGGGGCTAGGACAACCCTGAAACTGTTCTGGGAGGGAGGGGTAGGGGTGACGTCGTAAGTGTGGGAAATGGGTTCGATAGATGCAGACAGATGCCTGATCTGTAAATTCTTAGACATTTACATTGCACCCCCCGCCCCCCGAAGATACATCTAGACTCCCAGAGATCCTGATCAAATACTGTCAATTCCATGGAATACCTGGAAATATCGATACACAAACCATAACCGTCTATATTTCTATTAAAATTTAGAAGCATCAATATTTGTACATCGGGTCTCAGAAGGAACACCAGCATCAGCGATTTGGATACAGTGCAACCCAAAACTGCAATATATATCCTAATTTCAAATGATGGTCTGTGGTCGTTTGACTATACATATTGAAGCTTGCAGATCATACTCTACCAAACTAACCTCAGACGTTGATCCGTTCTCTCCCTCACTATAGAGCGGCTGATACATGTCTGTCCCCGATTTGATGATGTCACTGATGTTTGGGGAGAATAACATAACAACGAAACTCTGATTCACAGCAAAGAAATTCAATTGGGCCCCATGAAAATTGACATTCATTGCAGTCACTAAGTAAACAAGTTCAGCGAAAGATTTCCATCTTTCATATATATATATATATATATATATATATATATATATATATATATATACATATATATATATATATGTATATATATATATATATATACGAAAATAAACTTAACCAGATATAATGCAGACAGAAATTCTAACTTCCCAGATATAAGTTGGCTAACTGCCACACTGGTTAAAACTGCACAGCGCAATGTTTACATTGATTCAATAATGTCCACATCTGCCTGCGGATTCTGCACAGAACCACGATTACAATAATGCCTCCCTCTGCTGGTCAATATTGCACAATTCATCGGCTGTATTAACGCAGCAATATGTCCCTCTACTTGTGCTTAAACAATTCAATATTTGCAGTTATAGAGATGATGAATGCTGAAGACTGCAAGGCGTAATTTGATACGTTAATATCTCCCTCCATTGATAAGTCTTGGTTTTTACGTCTGGGGAATTCTGAACAGTGCACGGTTACATTTACACAGTGATAACCTCATCCTCTTTTGAATACTGGGCATTAATTGGTTATACTTACACCATAATGCCTACATGCACTTTCAGATCCTCCTGCATAAACAGCGCCTTTGGCTCCAACTGACGCAATATGTGCTTTCGCATCTCTGAACCGTACACCCATCCAGTATTTCTGCATTTCCTCAAGATCAAGACAAGAAATGCAAATAATAGCAAGTGAATGAAGCATAAACCAACTAATGGCCCGCTAACCATAAACTTATAGTTTTCATAAATTGACCTCCTTGCGTACAAACTCAATTAGTTGATACAAACTGACGCACGCCATCACTCGAACTTATACATTAAATGACCTGTGACTTATCAACTGAAGACCTCTCCAAAGATAACACATCGGCAATGATGTACGTGACCGTCCAAACCGATCTGAATTGCGATTGGCTCTCTCCTCTTCTATTTGTTCTGCTAGCGAATCTCTTTCAGGAAACGTCCCAAGTTTTGGATGCCTCACCACTCCCAGATCGAGCAAGCTGTATAACCTGCCCAATGGTTTCCATTCGTTTATCCTTTTTTTCTGTTTTCACTGGTTAGGCCCTTCAGAATGTGGCGAGCCCCACCAGCAACACCAATATGTACCATCACCCCCTCAGTCTTCAGCACGCACCAACTCAGAGATTATTATCCCGCGTGGGAATGATAGCGAGTCAGAGGAGTGTGTTCAAGGTAAAGTTCACATCACAGTTGCACAGTACCGACAGCGGTGGAAGGTACAACGGAGGACTGATGTGACTCGAAGGTCAGCCTGGACCCAATCATCACTGAAGATTCCGGGATAAACAGATCATTAACCCATCTTTAACAGAAGGATAGTGTAGTTACACCAGTAGATCACGGATGCATGAACTACCAGCCAAGGAGCTCTGATTCTTTGCTAAGATTATGAATATGTGTATTTATAGTGCGAGAATCAGGTTTTCAGTGGTCTACTATGAACAATGCATATACTTAATAAATATTTAGTATACATAATTAATACTTAATATCAGTGTTCACACAGGAAGTGGAAACTGACAAAATGTCTGCAGAAGCAAGGAGAATAGAAGTATTAGGTAGGATAAACATTGAGAGGGAGAGGTACTAAAAAGGTTGGCTAAGCTTAGGGGCGATAAGACACCTGATCTGTATGACTAGGTTCCCAGGCTGCTTTCGGAAGCGGGGATGGCGGTAATGGAAGGGCTTACTATAATCTTTAAGGTAGAGACGTCCCCAGGACCTGATGGGATCTACCCCAGAATACTGTGGGAGGCACGGGAAGAAATTGCTGGGGCCAGGCCAGAAATCTTTGCATCCTCATTTGCCACAGGTGAGGTCCCAGAGGACTGGAGAACAGCCAATGCTGTTCTTTTATATATATGATTATATGTACCGCCTCCAAAAGGATATAGACAGGCTCGCAGAACGGTCAGACAGGTGACAGATGGAATGCGATACTGACAAGTGTCAGTTGATGCATTTTGGCAGATGGAATAGTGAGAGTCAATATATACTTAATGACACAGGTCGAAAGAGTATGGGGGAAAAGAAAGACCGGGATCTCATATGCTTCGATCTTTGAAGATGGCAGAACATATTGAGAGTGTGATTGATAAATCATGTGGGATGTTGGGCCTCCTGAACAGAGGCATTGAGTACAAAAGTAGGGACGTTATGCTGAACATGTCTTAAGCTCTTTTTTCGGCTCCAACTGGAGTATCGTGTCCAATTATCATCACTACACTTTTGGAAGAATGTGACGGTTTTTGAGATGATGCAGAGGAGATTTCCCAGAGGATGGAGGATTTCAGTTATAAGGTTAGGTTGGAAAAGCTGGGCTGCTCTCCTTCGAACAAAGGAAGTTGAGTGGAGATTTAATGGAAGTGTACACGGTTATGACAGGCTTAGATACGTTAGAGAACGAAAAAACTTTCCCTGCAACTCGTGGTAAAAGGACGGGAGGACACAGATTGAAGGCTTTGAGGCAAGAGGTGGAGGCTAAATATGATTAGGAACTTTTTTTACATAGCGAGTGGCAATGATCTGGATCCTGCTGCCCACAAGGGTGGTGAAAGCAGAGACAATCAATGACTTCAAATTGAAATTGTACAGCAACGTGAAGGAAATAATCCTGCAATGCTATTGGGATTGAGTGGGGGGACTGGGAATGACTGGATAGCTCCATGAATAAACAGCATGGACGCAATGAGCCGATATACCATCATTAAACTGCTTCACTCTCTGTCCTACTTTTAATACACACCTTAAAACGTCCCTCTTTGATCAAGCTTTTGGTCATTTGTTCTAATATCTTCTTTGGTCATTTGATCTAAATATCCACTGTCTTCGTGCCAATTGTTCTTTGATAATGCTCCTGTGAAGTGCCTTGCGACATTTTACTGCCTTAAAGCTTCTGGATAAATACAAGCTGGTATACTGTGCAATGGCTGCTCCGGACTCGTCTTCTGTTGAAGCCACTAATTCCACTGAATTCCAATTTGACAGGTGTTAGTAGTTTTCCACCACCTTGCTCAAGTATCTGTTCTTCATATGTGAGTCTTCGAACTGAGTAGTTGTAGGCTATTCGACTAGTCGATATTGACTGCTAATTTTGCATCTGAAGCCCACACATGACCACTTATTGAGCTGCAAGGCTTGTATCACATGGTGTGTTTACCCTGTGTACAAGATGAGTAATCTGCAAGCTGTAGGCTGTGGGACCATTATGAGCGTATGTCATTTGGGTTCATGTCTACAACATTACAGGCATATCACCAGTACCTAGCTACCCCAAGTCTTCCATACACTTCTCCCCATAGATCACTGTAGTTGTGTTGGGGATAGAAAGACGTTCGGTCTGTTCGCAGTGGTGGTTGGGTGATGAATGCCAATACAACTTACTTTGCTCTTAAAGTCACCAACCTGCTTCTTTGGGAGGTAACTGGCACCCAACGGAGGCATGGACAGCTCACCTCCCTTAGTGCTGTGGCGTTCTGTACTGGCCTTCTGAGCTCGGGAAGCAACACCGGTAGTGCACTCTAGTAGTTCTGGCCCTCTTGGATCAAATGCCTTGAAAAGTATAGAAGGAGATTCAACTCTACTATATGAGCAAACTGTTCACTTCCAGAGTTGGTATAACTGGTACGCTCCAGCAGTTCCCACCAGGCTTAGAATCTAACCAGTGGCCATTTTCTTTACGAGAGGGAATGGTAAGAGCACCGTGCCGGTACACCCCGGGCCCTTTGTTTAATCTTGTGACTATTCACCTTGTGGCTTCACCTCGGACTCTTTGTTTAATCTTGTGAATACTCACTGTACGGCTTCCCTCAGGGGCCCTGTGTTTAGTCTTCTGACCACTCACTGTGTGGCTTGCCCCGGGGCCCTGTGTTTCATCTTGTGACTATTCAATGTGCGGCTACCTACACCCACCCCCCCCCCCCCCCCGAACCCCGGGCCCTGTGTTTAAACTTGACACGAATCACTGTGCAGGATCCCCCGGAACCTGTGTTTAAACTTGTGACTATTCACTCTCTGGCTTCTCCACGGGCCCTGTGTTTACATTTGTTACGAATCACTGTGCAGGATCTCCCCGGGCCCTGTGTTTAACCTTGACACAAATCACTGTGCAGGATCCACCAGAGCAATGTGTTTAAACTTGACACGAATCACTGTCCAGGATTCCTCGGGCAGTGTATTCAATCTTGTGACTATTCACTGTGCAAGTTTCCCCCAGGCCATGTGTTTAAACTTGTGCCCATTAACTGTGCAGGATCCCCCGGGCCCTGTGTTTAACGTTGTGACTTTTCAATGTGCAGGATTCCCCGGGCCCTGTGTTCAATCTTGTGACTATTGACTGTGCAAGTTCCCTTCAGGCCATGTGTTTAGTCTGGTGACTATTGACTGTGCAGGTTCCCCCCAATCCTGTGCTTCAACTTGCGACTATTCACTGTGCAGGTTCCCCCCGGGCCCTGTGCTTAAACTTGTGTCCAATCACTGTGTAGGAGCCCCTGGTCCCTGTGTTTAATCTTGTGATAATTCACTGTGCATCTTCCGCCCAGGCCATGTCTTTAAACTTGTGACTATTCACTGCACAGGTTTCCCTGGAAGCTGTGTTCAACCTTGTGACGATACACTGTGCACGACAGCGCCTCTAATATGTTTTCTTTTTTCCATAACCAAGGATTCCTCGCCACTGTGGGTGACAGCGCCCTCAATCGTGTCCAGCCTAATTCCTGCACCAGAGCCCTCAGCCCTTCCTCTGCCTCCCAGAACCGCGACAAGGATCCTCTTGTCCACATTTTCCACCCGCCAGCCTGCACATTCAGATTATTATCCTCCACCATTTCCACCACGTGCAGCGTGATTCCACCTCCAAATACATCTTCCTCTCCCTGTCAGCCTTCCAAGGGGATCGTTCCCTCTGCAACACACTTGTCCACTCCTCCATTACCCCCGCCACCTCGTCCCCGTCCTACGGCACCTTCCCATGCAATCTCAGGATGTGTAATACCTCCCTTTTTATCTCCTCTCTCTTCACTATCCATGGGCCGAAACACTCATTTCAGATGACACAGCCTTTTACTTGTACATCTTTCAAATTAGTATACTGTATTCGCTGCTCACATTGTGGTCTCCTCTACATTGGGGAGACCAAACACAGATTAGTTAAGCGCTTTTCTGAACACCTCCACTCAGTCTGAAAACGTGATCCTGATCTATCTGTCACTGGCCATTTCAGCACACACCCCTGCTGTCATGCCCACATCTCTATCCTCGGATTCCTGCAGTGTTCCAGTGAACATTAACGCAAGATCGAAGAACATCACTCCATTTACCAGTTTTAGACACTCGACAGCCTTGCGAGCTGAACATTGAGTTCAATAATTTCAGAGCATGACTGGCCCCCCATTTTTTAAATTTTTTAACTTTATCTTTCATGTTTACTTGTATTATTTTACTTTGTTTTATCATTCAATTTTTTCAACATATTCCTGCCCACTGTGTTTATTCAGGTTTGTGCTTTTGGCTGGAGCTTTTGTTATTCAGTCATTTAACACTGTCTCTGCACTGACGTGTTGTATTTAACCACGCCATGAACACATTCTCTTTGCCTTTGCCCCATGACTTGCTGCTCAGTTATTCTCTGTGACCCTCTAGCCTATCAACACCTTCCAGTTTGATCTCTTTTGCCCCACCGCCGCTTTATTTGCTTAAACCCTATCACATTTCAAACCTTTGCCATTTCTGATCAAAGCTCACTGACCTGAAACGTTAACTCTGTTGCTCTCTGCACAAATGCAGCCGGACCTGCTGAGTATTTCCAGCACTTTTAGTTTTTATTTTATAACCCTTTCTTAAGTCCATTTCCAAATTCAGTTTTCATCCCAAGCTCTTGCCTTTGCATGTTGCCTCCGTACTTTGAGCCTATCTTTTCCAAAATTCCATGATTGAAGTCCTCCAATCAGACATCCGTCACTGCCACAGTACCATATTAGCTCTTATAAAAATCACAAATGGCATCCTGTGTGACTGAAATAAACATCAACTTTTCCTCCTTCAGTTCTCGACTTGTCTGCAGCAATTGACTGAGTTGATCAGTCAATCCTCCAAATCTCTCCACCATCCTCACCGTGTCTGGAACTGCAATCACCTGTTTCCATTCTTATCATTATAATCATCGCCAGAATATCGACACCAGTGGATTATATTCCAATTTCTGCAGCAGTGTCCCTGTTTATCCCGAAAGGTCTATTTCTCACTTACATTCTGTCTTCCAAAGACATCACCCAGAAAGATAATGTCAGTTTCAATATTTGTGCTTATAACACCAAACTCCACCTCACCCTCACATCTCTCGTTCCTCAGCTGTCTCTGGATTGTCACACAGCTTGTCAGAAATCTGGTACTGGGTGAACAACAATGTCCTTCAATTAAATATTGGAAAGGCAGAAGCTATATCCTTTGTTTCTTGCCACAATCTTCACTCTCTAGCCAGAATTCCTTTTCCTGGAAACAGTAGATGACTGAACCCTATTTTTCGCAACCTTGGTCACATAGTAACCTCGAGATGAGCTTACAACCACAAGACTGCGCCATCGCAATGACCCATTCCGCTGCCCCCGTTTCACCTCAAATGCTGCTGATAACTCATCCGTGCCTTTGTCAGCTACTGATTTGAATGTTCAAACACACTCCTGACCCAGCTCCCATATTCTGCGCTCGTATTTTTTCTTCTATTTATTTGGAGGAATCATACTCACTGTGTCCATTGTCCAAAACAGCTGCTGCCCAAGTTCACTAAAGCTCATGAATGGTAACCAGGGAGGAAATCTGATCTCAAAGCATGGAGCCAATCAAAGAGCAGCCAGCACAAGTTACCCAACTGCCAGTAAGACAGGTACACATGACTAGGCTCTGCACCTGGTCAATTCCACTATCCCTGTCTCCGACTCCAGTTTTTGTCTACCCACGACCAAATCAGGAGCACAGCCTAAACGGCAGGTATCCCGAGTGCCACAGCTCAATTCCTGGCCAGGATTAATACCCCAATCCCTGTCCAGTACCGTTCCACTAAAATCCCGTTGTCCTCATTACTCCACTGAAATAATTTGAAGAAACTTGGACGACCTTAACAATCCTGTTGTAGATAACACCCTGTTAATCACAACAATCTGCCAAGCTATAAATCACTGTGAACTGACTCCACTACTCCCTTGTCATCTGTTGTCGAACAGTATTTGCTATGCACCACTGTTTCTGCTGTACCGTCAGCAGGTGTTTCCCAATAACCTGTACCAGGGCATCGTGAATTCCAGCACTACATCATTTCGACTCTCTTCTTGTCTTCAAAAGCCGTCAGAAATCGATATCACTTATTACGTGCTTATCAATCTCGCACTCTCTATACTTTTCCACTCGCTCTTGATGTCACGTTGTTTTAACCTGCTCTATTTTGTCTTCTGAGATGTCTCTTTGGATGTGTGCAGCGCTTTGTTAATGTAAGTTGTCATGGTTTTGGTCGGCGACCATTTCGCTTCAGGTCACCGGTTTCTTGCCACCCCACCCTCTACTGTCTGGGTCCACCCACTTCTTTCCTCATTGCAGTGGAATGTATGTTGGTAAAGTGCACAAGTAAAGGAGGAGAGGAACCATCACAAGTCGAGTGATACTGATCAGCTGTCCTATAACTGCTGGAGCCTGCTTTTTTGGAGGACCTGTGCAATGGGATTTTTGTCATTTTTTTTCAAAATATTTGAGCACTAATATCATCTTCCACAATGATTGCCATGCCCAGTAGAACCATGTCAAATTCATATATTTTAACATAGAACTTCACTGAGTGTGTCGCATTTTGTAACTGACCTCAAGGACAAAGGAGGAAAGTTATGCGTGGAGTCAGAGAAAATGGGTGAGATTCTAAACGAGTACTTTGCATCGGTATTTACCTAGGAGAGGGACATGACGGATGTTGAGGTTAGCGACAGATGTTTGATTACTCTAGGTCAAGTCGGCAAAAGGAGGGAGGAAGTGGTGAGTATTCTAAAAGGCATTAAGGTGGACAAGTCCCCAGGTCCGGATGGGATCTATCCCAGGTTACTGAGGGAAGTGAGAGAGGAAATAGCTGCGACCTTAACAGATATATTTGCAGCATCCTTAAACACGGGTGAGGTCCCGGAGGACTGGAGAATTGCTAATGTTGTCCCCTTGTTTAAGAAGGGTAGCATGGATAATCCAGGTAATTATAGACCGGTGAGCCTGACGTCAGTGGTAGGGAAGCTGCTGGAGAAGATACTGAGGGATAGGATCTATTCCCATTTGGAAGAAAATGGGCTTATCAGTGATAGGCAACATGGTTTTGTGCAGGGAAGGTCATGTCTTACCAACTAATAGAATTCTTTGAGGAAGTGACAAAGTTGATTGATGAGGGAAGGGCTGCAGATGTCATATACATGGACTTCAGTAAGGCGTTTGATAAGGTTCCCCATGGTAGGCTGATGGAGAAAGTGAAGTCGCATGGGATCCAGGGTGTACTAGCTAGATGGATAAAGAACTGGCTGGGCAACAGGAGACAGAGAGTAGCAGTGGAAGGGAGTTTCTCAAAATGGAGACGTGTGACCAGTGGTGTTCCACAGGGATCCGTGCTGGGACCACTGTTGTTTGTGATATACATAAATGATTTGGAGGAAAGTGTAGGTGGTCTGATTAGCAAGTTTGCAGACGACACTAAGATTGGTGGAGTAGCAGGTATTGAAGGGACTGTCAGAGAATACAGCAGAATATAGATAGATTGGAGAGTTGGGCAGAGAAATGGCAGATGGAGTTCAATCAGGGTAAATGCGAGGTGGTGCATTTTGGAAGATCCAATTCAAGAGTGAACTATACAGTAAATGGAAAAGTCCTGGGGAAAATTGATGTACAGAGAGATTTGGGTGTTCAGGTCCATTGTTCCCTGAAGGTGGCAACGCTGGTAAATAGAGTGGTCAAGAAGGCAAACGGCATGCTTTCCTTCATCGGACGGGGTATTGAGTACAAGAGTTGGCAGGTCATGTTACAGTTGTACAGGACTTTGGTTCGGCCTCATTTTTAATACTGCGTGCAATTCTGGTCGCCACATTACCAAAAGGATGTGGATGCTTTGGAGAGAGTGCAGAGGAGGTTCACCAGGATGTTGCCTGGTATGGAGGGCGCTAGCTATGAAGAGAGATTGAGTAGATTAGGATTATTTTCTTTAGAAAGGCGAAGGTTGAGGGCGGTCCTGATTGAGGTGTACAAAATCATGAGAGGTATAGACAGGGTGGATAGCAAGAAGCTTTTTCCCAGAGTGGGGGATTCAAATACAAGGGGTCACGAGTTCAAAGTGAGATGTGAAAAGTTTAGGGGGGATATGCGTGGAAAGTTCTTTATGCAGAGGTTGGTGGGTGCCTGGAACGCATTGCCAGCGGAGGTGGTAGATGCGAACACGATAACGTATTTTTAAGATGTATCTAGACAGATACATGAATGGGCAGGAAGCAAAGAGATACAGACCCTGAGAAAATAGGCGACATGTTTCGGTAGAGGATCTGGATCGGCGGAGGCTTGGAGGGCCGAAGGCCTGTTCCTGTGCTGAAATTTTCTTTGTTCTTTGTTCTTTGTTCTTTCTTTTAAAATGGATCATACGAGCAGCAAATGATGGCCACCAAAAGTCATCTGACCTGATCAGTGAATTTCTAAACAGCCATACTGTCTCGCAAGGACAAAATAATACATCCCAGACTAAGTAGTGGCAACTCCACGTGTTCTGAGACAATCCAAGAGGCAATCCTGAATTGAATGGGGATTTCTGAAACAAAGACTGTAATCAAGCAAGAATACAGATAATGAATAATCACCATAATTCCAACACCATATTTGGGAAAGGGAAATGTGACAATGCACATGGTATGGTAACCATGTTGGTTCATTTTTATCATTTAAGTGCATTCTGAAGAAAGATGCAACAGCAGCAGCAGAAAGGGCAGCAAAATCTATGCCTTAATAATTGGAGACTCTAACATGGTGAGGATTCCAAGCCTGTTCCATTTCGAATCCACCAAAACTGCAAAGTGACCTCGTGGTAACGAAACTAAAAGCAACCAAGTTTGTGGCCTGCAGAAATTCTGTCCCTTCAAGAGAATCCTGAAAGCCGCTTCAGCACGTGACACCCGCTATTTAACTACACTTCAGGAGTGAAGACGTCTTTTTCAAACGGTCTGCAATGTGTCTTTTCGAGAACGAGCCATGTAAATTATGAACTATTATTTTGCTTATAAATTGTGAAAGTGCACGATTCTTTTCAACTGTACTTTCCTTCAGTGTGTTAGTGTATGTCGCTGTGTGAGTGAGTGCTACAGTGTTTGATTTCGTGGTGAGTATTGCATGAAGTGTCCAAAGGGTGTGCATTCATGCAATGCAGGACATGTGAAGAGCATTTCTGGTCTTCAAATAGGAGCTGAAATGCTCACATGTAGCGTGTATATTCGAACAAGAATCACAAGAAAAAGGATAAAGTACAATGGACACATTGATGGACTGGTAATAAAATGCTACTAATGAGCCAATGTTGCAAATGATTTGTTAATTGAGCATGAATAGCTACATGGTCTACTTATGATGAAGAGCAGCTGATACTAATTATGGAAAGATCAGGGAACATATGGAATAACCAGTTTTCACCTGGGGAGGGGTACGGGGGAGCTGGGCCGGAGATGGGAAATGTCGTCTGCACTTATGCTGCATGGTGTATTCTGAATAAATCTGTGGGAAAGTAAGACTGGCTCCTGCTTTGTCCTTTGACAGATGCATGTTTACCAAATTTGGTAAATAATGGACCTACAATTTGTGCCTTCCCAGGATCAGATCTTGTAATTGGGATCTCTTAATAGGGATGTTTCATGCCCCTTTGTTGATCTCTTTCAGGGCGAGGGAGTTGCCTGACTTCAGGCCGTGCAGGGCAGGTGAACGAAATATTCTGTGAGGCTATGGGTGCCTCCCTCAGGGTAGTTCAAACCAATAAGGAACCCACTCACTGCAAAGTAAAAATCTGCAATAATAATTGCAATTCACGTGAGGCAGAGGCAGAAGGAGGTGGACATGCTTTTGTTGTCAGATTTGCCTTGAAGATTTTTTTGGGGGGGTTTGTTGAATGTCAAGTTAGTAAGTGTGGAACTGATCCATCCTGATATTGTGCGAAATTGAACATACAATCACATAAATATTTGGGAACAAAATGTAAAACTAGGATGTAGGGGGGTAATAGATCATCCCGACAACGGAAACGAAATTATTGAAAGAGGAAAATGTTTGTATTTGCAAAGAATTGAATCTGATTCACCAGAGAGTCCGTGTGTTTGATTTCTGTTTGACATGAATGTGAAATCTGCGGCAGCTTTGTCTTTACAGCCAACTGGCATAATCATCGGGGGTAGAGATTTCTTGTTGCTGTGTTTAGGTAACCCAGAAGGTACAATGAATTCCTGAGGTGGGAATTATATTACTTACTTTCCATGGAACTCATTCAATCTGTTGTCAATCATATTCAGAACTCTTAGCCAGAGCTGTGCTGTTAACAGCTTTCTCAATCACCTACCAACTGGACCCTCAAGCTACAGATCCATCAACAAGAAGGTAACGATAGCCCTCCCATTACCCCGACATTCACCACCGCAATTCCCATGTTGCTATGATGGACTGCCAAATAGTGGGAAGAGATGGTTCATCTCATTCCCCAGAGCAAGGTTTGCAAGCCCCATGGTTCGATGGATAGCAGCATAACTCTCCCTATTGTGTCCTCCCCTTTACAGCATGTAACTAAGTATTGACGGGGAATAAACGAGCCTGTATCAGATCCAATCACCCCTCCTCTTGTCCAAATATGATACAACCCTGCGTATTGTCCTTGTTTTCCTGATCATTACAATGTATCTTTTCGATATTATCACAGCCAATCATGAAGGTTGTGGCTTGATTCAGCAAATAGATCAACGACAGTTCATACTTCCTCCATCTATCTGTAATTTGCCACTTTCAATTATTCGGTCAAACATTGAAGCCAGGATGAGAAGAAACTTACTCTGGATGAATGACAGACAAGCTGAACCTGTCTTCGTTCGCTACCAACTACAAACACCACAGTTTTTGCATTGTTTGCATCTGGATTGTGCTCATAAAAGGACATTAAAATCACAGCACACATTTACCAGGAAATTGCCAAGAGCAACAAGTGAGAAACTAACCACCTCAATTGATATTCATCCTCGTGGTCACTCCTTAATTACCACATTATCAACATCCTGGGCATTTCCTTTGATCAGAAATTTAACTTTGCCAGCCAAATAAATATTATTGCTCCAAGAAAAGATCAGACGCTGGAATTTATGCAACAAATAACTCATCCACTGCCTCTTACGTTCGCAATCTACAAGGCATAAGTCAGAACTAATGGAATGCTCTCCATTTTCCTGGATCTGTGCCGCTTCCAACAAAACTCAAGCGCCTCAGTAAGATCCAAGCAAGTGAGCTCACTTGATGTGCACCTGATGCACCACGTTAACACTTAACCCCTTCCACCACCAGCACACAGTGGCTGCCGTGTGCACCATACACAATATCACAATGCAGGAAGTTACTAAATTTACTTCGACAGCTCCTTTCTAGCACGCGACCTCTCACACCTAAAAGGATAAGGGAGTGGACGCATGGAAACATGGACACCTGCAAGTTCCCTCCAAGCCAAACACATCTTGAGTTGGAACGACGTCACCATTTCTTCACTGTTGCTGGGTCAAAATCCTGGAACTTTCTTTCAAATTGCACTGCGGGTGTGCCAAAAGCATATGGAGCCTGGGGTTTCAAGAAGGTGGTTCTCCATCACGTTTTCAAGGCAAACAAAAGATGGATAACAAATCCCAGCCTCGCCAGAAATGCCCTCAACCAAGTATCAAGAAGGAAGAGCCTTCAACATGCTCCCTCAGGCTAAGCCCACATTGGCGCCCTTGCCGGTTCAGAGATCAGCAACCTCCCCTTGTATCCAAGCCATCAGAAACCTGCTGTTGATCCCCCCTGAAATATTGGATGCTCTCACACTTTGCTTCCATAACCGTAATCCAGCCTGCTTCACCTCGACTCTCAATCTCCATATTGCTCTCCTTACCAAGTGACACAATTCCTTCCACCGCAACCTACAGGCATACTGAATGCCACAGCTCAGATCTTAATCTGGTCAAGGGCGCATACCCTTAAACTCTGCCTTCTTGCAAAATTCTACATTTTTGCAGTGGTTCCAGTGAATCAATTTGAAGAACTTTGTCAATTCCTAACATTAATTTCGTGGTCCACTCCCCGCCCAGCTCAGTAATCAACCACAGCCATAGATCGCTGTGCACATTCTCCACCGTTTATGAATAGGTGGTCTCCCAATTAAAATGGAGATGAGGAGGAATTTCTTCTCTTGAAAGTTCCATCGCATTTGGAATTAACCTTCCCAGAAGGCAGTGGAGTCTGAGTCATTGAATATATTCAAGGCCGGTTTCGACTGACTTTTCATTTCCGAGGGAGTGAAGACTTATTGTTGTCTGGCGAGAAATTAGAATTACAGCCTTGTTCAGATCAGCCATTATGGTATTGTATGGCAGAACATGATCCATGGGCTGAATGGCCTTTATTTCTAAAAACCTTATCATCAAATGTGAGAGGAAAGCTGTTGCATCTCTTGCTCTTGAATGGAAAGAAGCTGCGGGCAAGGAAACTAGATCATGGGTGTGACGGAAGAATGAACAAAGATATTTTGCTCGCGCTTTTCGGTGGACATGGTGAAAATAGAGGTGGAGGATGTGTTGAAGGTGGAGGCATTGGAGTGGAAAGTGAGAATAAGTGAATTAATATCATGATTCTGGAAGGTAGGGAAGGAGGTGAGGACAGTCACTCGGGTGATGGAACAGATCAAGCTGAGGCCGCTGCAAAACGAATGTGAGGAATGCACGGTTAATGTGAAATGAAGAGACTGCAGAAGCTCTGGTATTTAAGATGGCATCGTTGGGACAAACAGAAGGCGATGAGGATGCTGAGAGAATGGAAGCTACTCTTTATGCAAAGTGGAGTTGGAGGAAGTGTGGTCAACATATCTGTGGGAGTTGGTGGATCACAGTAAATGTTGATGCATAGCCTGTCCATTTAAATGGAGAGAGGGAATTCGTGAAAGAGAAGTGAAGGGTCACAGATGGACCGTTTTCAGGTGAGGGAGGGACAGATATTTCAATACAATTGTGATTACATTTTCGAGCTCAATGTGAAAGAAGGTTTTGGCACAAATCCAGTCATCAATGTATCGGATAAAGAGGTGGAAAAGGGAACCACAGTAGCTAAGAGTATGTGAGGGATAGAACGATATTGAAAATCCTGACATTGTGCCCAGTTCTAGGCACCGAACCTGAGGAACAAAGGGTGGGCTTTATAGTGGGTGTAGAAAATGATCATGAGAAAATTTCCAAGTGTGACAGTTGTTTTACGCCGACAGATTAGAGGATCAAATTGAGAGAAAGGTTGATATAGTTGTTCCAACCCATGGGCGGTTTAAACAGAGTAGACAGAGAGAAACTGCTCTCATTGGCAGACGTGGCGAAAACCAAAGGACACATGCTTAAGGCATTGGCAAAAGAATCAGTGGCGACAGAAGGGAAAACGTATGTTTCCACAGCACGTGTTGAGGATATGAAATGAACTGCCTGATAGTGTGGTGAATACAGATTCAATCAGAAGCGAACTGAATAAACAACTGAAGAGAAAAACAGTGCAGGTCAGTGAGGAGGAGATGTGGGAGTGAGATTAGCTGGTCTGCCCGTGCAGGGAACAGACACGGAGAAGACAGACCAAATGGCCAAATGCTGTGTTGCAACCATTCTATGTTTCATTTTTCTTTGAACTTATGAATTGTTAAACAGAATTGTGCAGCGAAACAGAGCACCCAAAGTGCAGACGAACATCCCTTCGATACTTCTCTGACGTTAGGAATTTAATTTCTGAATAGTCATGCAGAGTGAAGGTCTTCACTGAAACAACATGGGATCTACAGATGGGACTCATTATATTTGTAGGACTTCCTTGATTTCTGTTTAACACAGCTTCCAGTTATGATTAGTTGCTTATTGTGATCTGATTTACCCAGTCTTGGGGGCTGGGGATGGGTATGGGTCCAAATCAATCTTAGTGCAAAATATATTCCATCAACAGGGAATTAACACAACTGTCGTAATCTGTTTGTTCAAAGATTCAGAAAAACTGTTTGAACAATTTTGCAACCTCAGTATCCCCATGAAGTTCCGGGAGGGTATAAAGTTAATGCACTGGGAATGTGTCACCTCAGAATTTATTTCAGAGATATTACCTGCAGCACGAACAGACCGAACACTCCAAGCAGAAAGTTCACCGACCAATTCAATGGGTGAGGAAAATATTCTGTATGATCCTTGCTATCATTGGCGTTCCTGGTAAGTATCTCTAACCAATGAAGTTTACAAATCTGTGTATGAGTTGGTTTCTTCCATTACCATGGGAATAATAATATTGCATGAGATCGAATGGTTACAATTACACAGACACACATTCAATAATATCATTGCATTAATTTCCTGAATTATCTGGGCAGTTTGAATCTGTTGTCTCAACTGTTTCGAGCTCAAGGCACACTGCATTGTAAAGTTATTGTATTATGTGGAATGTTGTGTTCGGTAGAATCACAGCTCAAAGGAGGAAACTCTCAGAGGGTGAGGATTACTGCAATTATGTGTTAATGTAGAATTATACAGTGTGTGTGTGCACTAACTGGAGTGGAGCACCTGACCTCAGTGATCATGTATAAGTGGGAGTCTCTGTCACTCTAGAGTTGCACTGATTGTGGCTGACTAACTGGTGTGGACAAAGTAACACTAGGGATCATGTATTTTCAGGACTATCTGTCATTGTATTCAATGCAGGCCCCCATCTTACTCTTACTCTAAGTAGAGTTGTTGACAGCACTATCAGGTGCTGATTAATTTCCTTCCCAAGCGCGGTCCTGAGAAGCGTTTGGTCATGAGTGCACTGCAATAATAAATAATCCTCTTCAATATTATGAATAATACTGATGACTATGACTTGTTAATAGACAAGTTACCGATTTTACAGCACAGAAACAGGACATTTGGCACAACTAGATCACGACTGTCTTCCTGCTCTGCACGAGCCTCTCTTCATCCCAGATCAACTAATCCTATCTGTATATCCTTCCAATCCTGTCGCTTCTTCTTATTTTTTTTCCATTACAAGACGTCTCAATTCCACGTTCTCAGCACTCCAAGTAAATAAGTCCTTCTTGAATTCCATCGTGCATTTATTGATGACCGTCTTATTTTGAGGAAATACTGAACTGGTCGCCAGCAAAGGTGGAAACATCAGGTCCACGCTTTATTTCTCTAATCCCTGTAGAATTTCAAAGGCCTCTATTAGTTGGACACACATTCTTCACTTATCGACAGATTAGAGCCACAACATACCCCGATAATTATAATCTGTCAGTTATGGTATTTTTTGTAAAGAATATGTGCACCTGCTGGTTACCCTGGATACTTTTATCATGTGTAGCCCAGAGAGTACATTATTATTTACGTGTTCAATCACTGCCTTTCTCATATTTTTTAGATCAGAGATACAGCACTGAAACAGGCCTTTCAGCCCACCGAGTCTGTGCTGAACATCAACCACCCATTTGTACTAAGCCTACACTAATCCCATATTCGTACCAAACATCCCCACCTGTTCCTATATTTCCCTCCCACCTACCTATACTAGTGACAAGTTATAATGGCCAATTTACCGATCAACCTGCAAGTCTTTTGGCTTGTGGGAGGAAACCGGAGCACCCGGAGAAAACCCACGCAGACACAGGGAGAACTCCACACAGGCAGTACCCGGAATCGAACCCGGGTCCCTGGAGCTGCGAGGCTGCGGTGCTAACCACTGCGCCACTGTGCCGCCCTAATATGTTAATGTAATTCCTGCAGAAATGAACGCCTGCGCTTTGATCATATTTGCACTGTCTCACGAAACTCCCTTCTCAATTTCAATCATTTATACATCAGATGGAATGGCCCAAGACGTATGAGTGCCTCCTATCCGAGGGACTAATTCGTATCAAAGATAAATGTCTTCGACGCCAGGGAGTGATTCGAGTCCTGGATGGGTTCCTGCAGTGGGAGTGGTTGATGACTGGGTAGAGTTCTTCAATCTACTCGTCTTTTGGCTCCTCGTCGCTATAATGAACTGGTTGACCAGTGTCCGGTGAGCAGTTGTTCACCCCGTCCGGGATTTGTTAAATCTGGAAGTGCTGGTGTTTGAGGCAGGTTGGTGTCATGGACCCGATCTGACTCGACCACAACCCACACGGTTTTTGGTGCTAAAATCCTTCCTGCCTGGGTTGAGAAGTGGAGAATGTTTTTCAGTTTTTTCAGTAATTTTCAACCACTTATCCCTTCTCTCCTTTTCAGTTAATTTAGTGTCAATTGTGATCCTGTCCAATGCTTCCGTGAATCAGCAATTAAATGGCAGAAATGTGGAGGTTTGTAAAGGCTTGTTATCATTCCCAAATAATGTTTGTGTTTTCGACTGTTGGCTGAATTTGACAGTGAAATGAATCGCCTGGGGGACATTTGATTTCAGATTTTCAGGGATGAGAATGTGGATTCCTCTCTCGATCCTTCCAAAGGATTGGGGTCGCCAGTGTTCGTGTGTTTCATCCGGACAAATGTGAGCTCATGCATTTTGGAAGATGTAATGCAGTTCGGAAGTACACAGTAAATGGCAGAACCCTTAGGAGTATTGACAGGCAGAGTGATCTGGGCGTACAGGTTCACAGGTCACTGAAACTGGCAATGCAGGTGGAGAAGGTAGTCAAGAAGGCATACGGCATACTTGCCTTCATCGGTCGGGGCATAGTGTATAAAAATTGGCAAGTCATGTTGCAGCTGTATAGAACTTTAGTTAGGCCACACTTGGAATATTGTGTGCAATTCTGGTCGCAACACTACCAGAAGGATTTGGGGCTTTGGAGAGGGTACAGAAGAGGTTTACCAGGATGTTGCCTGGTCTGGAGGGCATTAGCTGTGAGGAGAGGTTGGATAAGCTTAGATTGTTTTCACTGGAACGACGGAGGTGCAGGGATGACATAATAGAGGTTTACAAAGTTATGAGCGGAATAGACAGAGTGGATAATCAGAAGCTTTTTCCCAGGGTGGAAGAGTCAGTTACTAGGGGACATAGGTTTAAGGTGAGAGGGGAAACGTTTCGAGGGGATGTGCTAGGCAAGTTCTTTACACAGAGGGTGGTGAGTGCCTGGAACTTGCTGCCAGGGGGAGGTGGTGGAAGCAGGTACGATAAAGACGTTTAAGAGGCATATTGACAAATACATGAATAGGATGGGAATAGAGGGATATGGTCCGCAGAAGTGCAGAAGGTGTTAGTTTAGGTATGCATCAAGATCGGCGCAGGCTTGGAGGGCCGAATGGCCTGTTCCTGTGCAGTACTGTTCTTTGTTCTCTGTTCTTTGGACACGTGGCTGCAGTTGACCAAAGCTGGGAACTGTAATTTCAGTGGTATTCACCATTTCGGACGGATAGGAAAAAGGAAAATGATGTGGGACTGTATTGGTAATGAAGGATGGGATGCTGCATTAGTTCAATTCTGCAATGCATAGTCACAAATAACTCTTTTTAATCACTTAATTGAAAGTCCACAGTTAAAGAAGCAACCATATCCCACAATGAAGAAGAGCAGCCTTGAAGAAATATTCCACACTTGGTATTTAATTACTGAATGACCAAAGTTAAAGGGGACAGCCAGAATCCACAGTGAGGTAAAACAGCCCTCAGGGAAACATCCACACATGAGGAGTTAAATTGCTGAATGGTCACAGTGGAGTGAAGGGCATCACTGAAACAACATGAGACGAGAGATATGATAGATGATGTTTGAAAGAACAACTTCATTACTAGGAGAATAAGGCTTCTAATATCTATGAGTTAATTGATGTGATTAGAATAGCCCAGTCTTAGCATTTTTCCAGTTCAACTTCAGAAACATATGTATTTTATTACAAGAGGGACTGAACTCGATGTCGTAATCTGTTTGTTCAAATTAAAAATAAAAGTTGCAATTTCAATTTCCCCGTGGAGATCCCACAGGGTATAAATTATAGGCTCTGGGAATGTATCACCTCAGAGTTTAATATAGAGAGATTGTCTGCAGTGCAAAGGGAAAGATCACTTCAGACAGAAAATGCTTGAAACATTGATCAGTATCAGGAAAATATATTACGTTATCCTTGCCAGCATTGGTGTTCCTGGTAAGTGATTATAACCATTGAAGTTGTGTAAAACTGTGTGTGAGCTGGTCTATCTTTCTTCTCTGATAAAGAATGTTACTTGGTGATTTAGTGGGCAGCGATATACGGACAACCGATCACTGATATCATTTACTTATGTCAAATATCCAGCATTATCGCTGCGGTTTTATTGTATTCTCTTTACGGATAATAAAGCTCTGATTGTAACTTATAGGCTCTCTGAATTGTCAAGTTATTGCATTCAGAGGAAAATCGTGTAATGTTAACTTAGATATCACCGAAGCCAAATCTTTAAAAGAAGGTATTATTGGGACTATCAGTCACTGTAGAATTGTACTGAGTGTGGGTCACTAACTGGAGCGAAACATCTGACTCCAGTGGTCAAGTACTATTGGGAGTATCTGTCATTGTGTTATTGTGCGGAGTGTTGGTCATGAACTGGAGTGGGTCACCTGATCCCAGTGACCATGTTTTATTGTAATGACTGCAATTGTCCAATCCATTTCTATATTGAAATCTTTGTTTCAGATGATAGATCTCTCTATTGAGATGCCTTTGGGTCTTATGAATTGATTGCCAAGTGGAAGATGTTTACTGAGGTCTTCTAATCCATGTATAAATTGAAATGTATTGATATTTCTCTGTTTCTTTTTGAAATGTTCCAACTGAAACAGATGCTAACTATTCACCGACAATTAAACAGCAGGACAGCACTGATACAGTATTTTAATACTGTAATAATTACTTATTCTTAAGATGAGTATAGTTACTATAAACACTATTTATTTTATTGTTGATTAATCCCTTCACCCAACATAGTCCTGCGAAGCTGTGGGTCACGTGCGCTGAAACCAATTACCTATTAATGGCACAGGATAAATATTGGCCTGTGTTTGTTGAATCGTCCACTGCTGTAACAGATTCATCTTTGACGGATCAGTTCGTGTCTTAGGTTCAGAATCTCAACAGATGTAACCTGTACCAACCTCTGTCCTTGGCTCAGTGAGTTGTGACGAGATACCTACAGCTAATGAACATACATATCCGGTTTTCATAATACAGAGATCAGTGCAAGGGAGGTAAATAATAACTTAGTAAAATATGAATGGTGAAATAAACAGTACACTTCTCTCAGCTCTGGTATCATCCTGTTAAAAATAATTGCACCATCGCGAGTGCATCAGTATCCTTTTTGTAACATGGAGACTAGAACTACACACAGTACGCCAATTTTTGTAAAACTATGGTTCTATTTTAGTATAAGCTCAGCTCTTTGTTTTTCTTCAATTCCAATCATCTGGAATTGAACTCCTGTGATTGTTTTGCATTTTACGGGCCCGTTAACATGTGTTGCTATTTTAAATGATTTGAGAATCTGTCCCCTGAACCCCTTTTCCCCTTTGACCCCATTCAGACTCTTGTCGTCCAAGCATTATTTAAGATGCTTATTTTTCATAACAAAATTCAGCAGCTCACACTTGGCACTCCTCAAAATAATTTGGCATTTAAATCCCCTTTGTGCAACTTTATCAAGTCTTATTAATAATGTTTTCAGGTATTTGGTTGCATTCTTACTCGGTATCAACTGTACTCTGAATTTGGACTTGGCTGCAAATTGTGAAATTGTGCTTCTACTTCCCACATCCATATGCTTTATTTAAATGGTGAAGGACAGTATTCGCAGCGCTAACCTTTGCAGAAAACACTTCCCAACTTCTGCCAATCTGACAAAATACCTTTCACCCTTATTCCCTGTTTTCTGTTTTTGTAGTCAGATTGTTGTCCATTCTGCTACTTGTCCCCTAAATTCACTAATTGAAGACCTTTGAAAAATTAATGGCCATTACCTCAACTGTATTACATGTATCTAAGTTTTCTGACATTATTCAAAAATCCAATAAGGTTGGTCAAGTATGACCTTCATTTTGGAATATGTGCTGAATATTCTTCATAATATTCTGTGTTTCCAAGTATTTATCCATTAAATCTTAGAAAAGGGATTTCAGTAACTTCTCTGCCGCTGACGCGAACTGATATATAGTTATTTGGACATGTTCTGCCTTACGTGTTAAATACAACAACCACATAAACTGTCCGTCAGTCGTCTGAGACTATTTCCTTACTTGATGGTTATTAATGAACCGATAATAATGCCTCTTGTGCTTCTTCCCTATCTTTTTAGTATGTGCAGACACAATGAATCCAAACCATAGAATTTTCCCACTCTTTGTTACTTTATCTAACATTTACCACTTTCTACCTGAAATGTTGTGAGATTTATTTTATTGGAATTTATTCACTATTATTGGACAGTTATTTCTTCCCCTCAGAGACCTCTCTTCCCCTTCTTCAGGCTCTGACTCCTCATTCCCTGGCTCATGTTCCCCTGACTGTCCCAAAACACATGAGACTTCCCATCTTTTGAGCTCGCAGATGTGTTCCACAAATCCATTTCCATGTTTGTCCATGTCAGTTTCTGCTCCAAAGTCCAGTAAATGCGAGCTGTCCTTATGCTCAGTGGATGGGATCATTCCTGACAGACGCGATGGGCTGGGTCCTGTGCAGGAGGCAGAATTCCCGGAGTCGGCCTGAAATGTCAGGTGGAGGCCCGCATATTATCATCCTCCCCCTCCAACCCTCCTCCCGCCGCCCCCAGGACCGAACTTCCTTTCCCATTAAAGACTTTACAGGGCTGTCGGTTGCACAATCACAGGGCCGGCAGCCTCGCAGTAATGGCAGCACCACCGGGAGCGGTGGCCACTGCCTGTACTAGGAACATAGGAACAGGAGTAGGCCTTTCAGCCCTTCGAGCCTTCTCCACCATTCAATACGATCATGGCTGATCATCCACTTTAATGCCTTTTTCCCACACTATCCCGATATTTCCTTATGTCGTTGGCATTTCGAAATCTCACAATCTCTGCTTTGAACATACTCAATGACTAAGCTTCCACAGCCCTCTGAGGCAGGTAATTCCAAAGATTCAGAAACCTCTAAGTAAAGGAATTTCTCCTCATCTCTCTCCTGAATGATTTACTTCTTATTTTGCAATTATGTTCCCTGGTTCTCGACTCCCCACCCAGGGGGAAAATCTTACTTGCAACGACCCTGTCTGTCCCTTTATGTATTTTTTAATGTTTGCATTAGATTACCTCTAATTCTGCGAAACTCCAGAGAATACTCGCCCAGTTTCCACAATTACTCTTCATAGGACAATCCCGCCATCCCGGCAGCAAGTCTGATGAACCTTCATTGCACTCCCTCTATGGCAAAAAGATCCTTCCTAGGGTAAGGGGACCAAAACCTTACACAATAATCTTGGTGCGGTCTAACCAAGATTCTATACAATTGAAGCAAGACTTCACTATTCCTGCACTCAAATCCTCTTGTGATAAAGACTAACATACCATTAGCCTTCTTAATTGCGTGCTGCACCTGCATGTTTGCTTTCAGTGACTTATTGACAAAGATATGCAGGTCCCTTTGTACGTCTACACTTTCTAATCTCTTGCCATTTAAGATATAATCTGCACATCAGCTGCTCCTGCCAAAATGGATAAGTTCACGATTTTCCACGTTATATTCTATCTGCCACTGTTCTTGACCACTCAGTGGGTCTGATCAAATCCCCTTGAATTACAATTTGCATATTCCTCACAAAGCACATTCATCCCGAGTTTTGTGTCATCCACCAACTTGAAAATATTACATTTAGCCCCCACATCCAATCATTAATATTTATTGTGAACGGCCAGGGCACGAGTACTGATTCCTGTGGTACCTTACTATTTGCAGCCTGCCAATGCCAATGACACGTTTATTCCTACTCTCTGTTTTCAGCCTGTTAACCTATCCTTAAACCATGTCAGTATATTGCCTCCTATCCCACGTGCTTTAATGTTGATATTACTCTGCTGTGGGTGACGTTTTCAAAAGCCTTCGGAAAATCCAAATATAACGGGTCCACCGACTCCCCTTTCTCAATTCTGCTGGTAAAATGCTCAAAAAGCTCCAACAGGTTCGTCAAACATGATTTCATATTCATGAAACCATGTTGACTATGCCCAATCAGATCATTATTATTCAAGTGTCCATTTATCACATCCTGCAGAATAGACTTTTATATTTTCTCTACTACTGATGTACGGCTAACAGGTCTGTCGTTCCCTGTTTTCTCTCTCCCTCCCTTCGAAAATGGTGGTATAACATTTGCTACCTTCAAATCTGCAGGAACCATCAGCCCCATTCATTTCTCCAATACAGGCTTGATCCTCACACTAATTTCCGTCATCTCCTCTTTCTCCCGAGTCCCTTGGATCTCTAATTTTGGGAGAGTTCTTGTATCTTCCTCAGTGAAGAAATGCACAAAGAAATCATCTAGCTTCACCGCAATTTATATGTTCCAATTATAAATTTTGCTGACACTGCCTGTAATGGACCCAAATTTGACTGAGCCAAACATTTCCTTTTTATGGACATGTCGAAGCTTTTGCAGTGCGTTATTTTATCTGTTTTTTGATTATTACATTCATATTCTGTTCTCTCTCTCTTTATCAGTTTTTGGTCCTGCTTTAATGTATTCTCAAATCTTCCCATTCCATTGGTTTACTACTATTTCTGGCAACTTTATACGCATTTTAGTTTAATCTTATAAAACCCTTAACTTCCTTTGTTAGCCACTGTTGACTGCCTTTACCTTTGGGTTTTTTGTACCTTGAAGGAATGTACAGTTGCTGTAAACAATGAAATAATTATTTGAAGACTATCCATTGCGTCTGTACTGTCAGACCTTTTAATGTATTTGCACAATCCACCGCAGCCAATTTGCCCCTCATACCTTCATAATTTCCTTTATTTGAAATTAACACCCTGGCTTCAGGTTGAACTACTTCACTTTCAAACATAACGTAAAATTCTATCATATAAAGTCACTCATCCTGAAAGCATTTTTACCAACAAGATTATTAATTATCCCTTTCTCGTTACCTAATACTAGATCTAAAATAGCCTGTTCTCTCGTCTGTTCCTCAACATAGTGCTCTAGAAAACCATTCCGAACAGTCCAACTTCTCGTCCTCCACAGCATTAGTGTTCATTAGATTTACCCTGTCTATCTGCAGATTGAAGTAACCTATAATCATTGTATTACCCATGCTACATGTTGCCAATCTCCTTATTAACACCGTGCTCCACACTGTCACTACTGCTTGTTGGCCGATCAGCAACTGCAACCAATGTTTGCTGCCCCTTGCTGTTTCGTAGCTCCACCCAAACACCACATTTTGTTTTTAGGATCTGAGATCATCCCTTACTAATACACTAATCCAATCCCTGATTATCAGCACAAAACCACCTGATTTTCCTGCTTTCCTTTCCTTTCCAAATCTCGAATCTCTTTGAATCTTCAGATCCCGGTCTTGGTCACCCGAGAGCCATGTTTCTGTAATGACAATTAGATCATACCCATTTACCTCTATCTGTGCCTTTAAGTAACCTACCTTGTTTTGAATGTTGCGTGCATTCAGGTAGAGTGCCCTTAACCTTGTCTTCTTAATATTATTCTGCATTCTAAACCTAGTTGAGGTTTACACAGAGGGTGGTGAGTGCCGGAATTTGTTGCCGGGGGTGGTGGTGGAAGCAGCTACCATAGCGATGTTTAAGAGGCATCTTGACAAATACATGAATAGAATGGGAATAGCGGGATCCGGACCCCGGATGTGCAGAAGGTTTTAGTTTCGGCAGGCATCAAGATCGGCGCAGGCTTGGAGGGCTGAATGGCCTGTTCCTGTACTCTACTGTTCTTTGTTCTTTGAGGCTTGCCTTTATTTCGCCTACCTTCTGATGCTGCTGCCTACTTTTCTACCTCCTGTTTTAACTCTAGTTTCTTCCAATTTGAGCTATGCCTCCGGTTCCCATCCCACTGACAAGATTGTTTAAACCCTCCCCAGCAGCGCTGCCCAATCTCCCTGTGAGGATATTAGTTCCAGTCCTGTGAAGCTGTCGCCCCGTTAATAGGCCACTCAGGAGCCTCAGTTGGCCTCAGGGCGTGAAAACATCATTAGGTCTATCCAGCTCCCGGGAGAATCAGAACCTGCAATCCTGATGTCAGGCTCTGTGGGAAATGATTCTGCCTTGATTCTCAAAGCCCCCACAACAAAACCCGACTTCAGGAGGAGAACAGGCTCCAGCAAAGTGAGTCTGTTTGCCACCTAGTTTCCTTCCATCATCTTTTTCTGGTAGATTCCGAGGGTTCTATTTGAAATTGATTGTTTTTGTGTCATTTGCTCATCATTTGCACTGGAATTCCACTCTTTGTCAGTGACTCTTGCCTGGGAATCAAAACTAACCACTTTTTGTGATCCTGAGAACTGTGCAGAAACCCTGTTGTAAATTATAGGTGCATGGACCTCTGGTGCAAACAGTTGGATACTAAACACACAAATAATGTCTCTGGAACACTGTATGAGTTAAGCTGCGCTTCATTTGCTTAGAATACGGGGACCATTCTTTGTTCCCTTCCATCACATTTTTTCCCGAGTTTGCTGACTGTGCTACTGCTTTTTACTTCTTTTGCCTTGAACTGGAAAATTTCATCAACTTTTTCCCTCAATCCCATTATTCCCTGGGTTTCTCATGGCCGTCTCTGATACTTCCCTTTTCTTCCTCGACCATACTGCCTCTATTTCATGGATTGGCTATCCACGAATATCTACTCTAAACACACCAACTCCCACAGCTGCCTTGATTATCTTTCCTCCCACCCTAGAAAGACTCTGTGCCATTCTCCCAGTTTCTCCATCTCTATTCCATCTGTTCCAACTATGTTACCTTTCATACCAGTGCTTCAGAAATCTCGTCATTATTCATCATCCAAGGATTACCCTCCACTGTGGTTAACAGGATCTTTCATCGTGTCGATCCTACTTTCCGTGTTCCTGCCTTCACCCATTCCCCTCCCAGCCAAAACCATCATAATGTTCCCCTTGTACTCACTTTCCACCCCACTCGCCTCCACAATGAACACACCATCCTCCAACATTTCCACCATATCCGGTTAAGTCCAGCACTAAACATATATTTGGCTCCTCTTCTACCACCCTGTTCCCTGCACCCTGGTCCACTCCACAATTAGCCACAATATCAGATAATTTTCCCTGTCACCTTCACATGCAAGGGCAGGAGAGGCAACAACTCCCTTTTCACCTCCTCCCTTCCCTGTATCCAAGGCCCCAAGAAATCCTTCCCAGTGAAAACAATTCGCTGTACTATTTACCATTTAGAAATAGTATTTAAACAAAGAAAGAACAAAGATAATTACAGCACAGGAACAGGCCCTTGTGCCCTCCAAGCCTGCGCCGATCCAGATCCTCTCTCTAAACATGTCGCCTATTTTCTAAGGTCCCATATCTCTTTTCTTCCTGCCCATTCATGTATCTGTCTAGATACATCTTAAAAGACTCCATCGTGCCCGCATCTACCACCTCCGCTGGCAATGCCTTCCAGGTGCCCACCACCCTCTGTGTAAAGAACTTTCCACGCATATCCCCCCTAAACTTTTCCCCTTTCACTTTGAACTCGTGTCCTCTAGTAATTGAAAGCCCCACTCTGGGAAAAAGCCTCTTGCTAACCACCCTGTCTATACCTCTCATGATTTTGTACACCTCAATCAGGTCCCCCCTCAACCTCCGTCTTTCTAATGAAAATAAAACTAATCTACTCAACCTCTCTTCATAGCTAGCGCCCTCCATACCAGGCAACATCCTGGTGAACCTCCTCTGCACCCTCTCCAAAGCATCCACATCCTTTTGATAATGTGGCGACCAGAACTGTACGCAGTATTCCAAATGTGGCCGAACCAAAGTCCTATACAACTGTAACATGACCTGCCAACTCTTGTACTCAATGCCCCGTCCGATGAAGGAAAGCATGCCGTATGCCTTCTTGACCACTCTATTTACCTGCGTTGCCACCTTCAGGGAACAGTGGACCTAAACACCCAAATCTCTCTGGACATCAATTTTCCCCAGGACTTTTCCATTTACTGTATAGTTCACTCTTGAATTGGATCTTCCAAAATGCATCACCTCGCATTTGCCCTGATTGAACTCCATCTGCCATTTCTCTGCCCAACTCTCCAATCTATCTATATTCTGCTGTATTCTCTGACAGTCCCCTTCACTATCTGCTACTCCACCAATCTTAGTGTCGTCTGCAAATTTGCTAACCAGTCCACCTATACTTTCCTCCAAATCATTAATGTATATCACAAACAACAGTGGTCCCAGCACGGATCCCTGTGGAACACCACTGGTCACACGTCTCCATTTTGAGAAACTCCCTTCTACTGCTACTCTCCGTCTCCTGTTGCCCAGCCAGTTCTTTATCCATCTAGCTAGTACACCTTGGACCCCAAGCGCCTTCACTTTCTCCATCAGCCTGCCATGGGGAACCTTATCAAACGCCTTACTGAAGTCCATGTATATGACATCGACAGCCCTTCCCTCATCAATCAAATTTGTCACTTCCTCAAAGAATTCTATTAAGTTGGTAAGACATGACCTTCCCTGCACAAAACCATGTTGCCTATCACTGATGAGCCCATTTTCTTCCAAATGGGAATAGATCCTATCCCTCAGTATCTTCTCCAGCAGCTTCCCTACCACTGACGTCAGGCTCACCGGTCTATAATTACCTGGATTATCCCTGCTACCCTTCTTAAACAAGGGGACAACATTAGCAATTCTCCAGTCCTCCGGGACCTCACCCGTGTTTAAGGATGCTGCAAAGATATCTGTTAAAGCCCCAGCTATTTCCTCTCTCGCTTCCCTCAGTAACCTGGGATAGATCCCATCTGGACCTGGGGACTTGTCCACCTTAATGCCCTTTAGAATACCCAACACTTCCTCCCTCCTTATGCCGACTTGACCTAGAGTAATCAAACATCTGTTCCTAACCTCAACATCCGTCATGTCCCTCTCCTCGGTGAATACCGATGCAAAGTACTCGTTTAGAATCTCACCCATTTTCTATGAGTCCAAGCATAACATTCCTCCTTTGTCCTTTAGTGGGCCAATCCTTTCTCTAGTTACCCTCTTTCTCCTTATATATGAATAAAAGGCTTTGGGATTTTCCTTAACCCTGTTTGCTAAAGATATTTCATGACCCCTTTTAGCCCTCTTAATTCCTCGTTTCAGATTGGTCCTACATTCCCGATATTCTTTCAAAGCTTCGTCTTTCATCAGCCGCCTAGACCTTATGTATGCTTCCTTTTTCCTCTTAGCTAGTCTCACAATTTCACCTGTCATCCATGGTTCCTTAATCTTGCCATTTCTATCCCTCATTTTCACAGGAACATGTCTCTCCTGCACGCTAATCAACCTCTCTTTAAAAGCCTCCCACATATCACATGTGGATTTACCTTCAAACAGCTGCTCCCAATCTACATTTCCCAGCTACTGCCGAATTTTGGTATAGTTTGCCTTCCCCCAATTTAGCACTCTTCCTTTAGGACCACTCTCATCTTTGTCCATGAGTATTTTAAAGCTTACGGAATTGTGATCACTATTCCCAAAGTAGTCCCCTACTGAAACTTCAACAACCTGGCCGGGCTCATTCCCCAACACCAGGTCCAGTAAGGCCCCTTCCCGAGTTGGACTATTTACATACTGCTCTAGAAAACCCTCCTGGATGCTCCTTACAAATTCTGCTCCATCTGGACCTCTAACACTAAGCGAATCCCAGTCAATGTTGGGAAAATTAAAATCTCCTATCACCACCACCCTGTTGCTCCTACATCTTTCCATAATCTGTTTACATATTTGTACCTCTATCTCACGCTCGCTGTTGGGAGGCCTGTAGTACAGCCCTAACATTGTTACCGCACCCTTCCTATTTCTGAGTTCTGTCCATATTGCCTCACTGCTCGAGTCCTCCATAGTGCCCTCCTTCAGCACAGCTGTGATATCCTCTTTGACCAGTAATGCAACTCCTCCACCGCTTTTACCTCCCTCTCTATCCCGCCTGAAGCATCGATATCCTGGGATATTTAGTTGCCAATCATGCCCTTCCCTCAACCAAGTCTCAGTAATAGCAATAACATCATACTCCCAGGTACTAATCCAAGCCCTATGTTCATCTGCCTTACCTACTACACTTCTTGCATTAAAACAAATGCACCTCAGACCACCAGTCCCTTTATATTCATCATCTGCTCCCTGCCTGCTCTTCCCCTTAGTCACACTGACTTCATTATCTAGTTCCTTACAGGCTTTTGTTACTACCTCCTTACTGTCAACTGACCTCAATTGGTTCCCATCCCCCTGCCACATTAGTTTAAACCCTCCCCAACAGCGTTAGCAAAAGCACCTCCAAGGACATTGGTTCCAGTCCGGCCCAGGTGTAGACCGTCCAATTTGTAATAGTCCCACCTCCCCCAGAACCGGTCCCAATGTCCCAAAAATCTGAACCCCTCCTTCCTGCACCATCTCTCAAGCCACGCATTCATCCTGACTATTCTTTCATTTTTACTCTGACTATCACGTGGCACTGGTAGTAATCCTGAGATTACTACCTCTGAGGTCCTACTTTTTAACTTGGCTCCTAACTCCCTAATCTCTGCTTGTAGGACCTCATCCCGTTGTTTACCTATATCATTAGTGCCTATGTGCACAATGACAACTGGCTGTTCACCCTCCCCCTTTAGAATGTTCTGCAGCTGATCTGAGACATCCCTGACCCGTGCACCTGGGAGGCAACATACCATTCGGGAGCCTCGTTTTCGACCACAGAACCGCCTATCTACTCCCCTTACAATCGAATCCCCTACGACTATAGCCCTTCCACTCTTTTTCCCGCCCTTCTGAACAGCAGAGCCAGCCACAGTGCCATGGACCTGGCTACTGCTGCCTTCCCCTGGTGAGCCATCTCCCTCAACAGTATCCAAAACGGTATACTTGTTTTGGAGGGAGATGACCGCAGGGGACTCCTGTGCTGCCTTCCTGCTCTTTCTCTGCCTTTTGGTCACCCATGCCCTTTCTCCCTCAGCAATCCTAATCTGCGGTGTGACCAATTCACTAAACGTGCTATCCACGACCTCCTCAGCATCGCGCATGCTCCAAAGTGAGTCCATCCGCAGCTCGAGAGCCGTCATGCGGTCTAACAAGAGCTGCAGTTGGACACACTTCCTGCACGTGAAGGAGTCAGGGACATCAGCCATGTCCCTGAGCTCCCACATTGAGCAAGAGGAGCATGACACGGGTCTGAGATCTCCTGCCATTTTTAATCTTAAGCTTAACTTAGTTAAATGAAAAAGGAACGAAAAGTTTTTACCAATCACAATAAAACCAGAGAAATCGAAAAAGCCTTACCTTATAAACACCCCACCGAGTCCTTTTTTTTTGGTTAGAGGAGGAGGGCGGGTGGGAGACACGACAAGTGTGGTGTCTAGGGTTCAGAAACCGCCCAAATATATAGTGTTTTACTTACCCAGCAGCCCCCTGGCCTCCGCCGAAAAACAAAAGGAAATTAAATTTACTTTCAAACTGACCTTCCCAGCTGCTCACTCGCTCACACTCTGCTCCCGAAAAAGCTGCTGCAATGAAAGTACGCGTGGTGAAGTCTGCTGGACATTGGGACAGGACCAAATGCAGATTGGGTGATTGCATTGCATGACTCCTCCGTTCAGTCTGCAAGCGTAATGATGACCTTCCAGTCACTTATCACTTTAATTCTGCACCCTCCTCCACTCTGACCTCTCTATCGTTAACCCCTGCCCTCTTCCATTGCAGCTCAATTTCGAATAGGTGTTTTATTGCATCTCGGGTTCAACACGGAGATTAAAATATTCAGATAATAAACATTGCTTCCACTTTCTCGGACAGCCCGTGCTGTTACTGGGGGATGGTTACACCCGAGTCAGTCAGAGTGGAGGTGGTGTAGGGATTCTATATTAATACACAGCTGGTGGGTTTTCCCACCATACTGTGTCACTTTTCCAGGCTCGTCTTTGCCAGATTCTCCAGGTTCCTCCCTCCTTCTGTAATCTGCTGTAACCATTTAAACCACCCACTTTCTAATCCTCCTTTTTCTTTGCCCCATTCGCCATAATTTTGTTTATCTTTGTATCATTCCTGCCCTCCAACTGATCAAAGACCTTCCCCATTGTTCTTTTCTCTCCCATACCCGACTTTTCACAGACTCGATCATTGCTTTAAAACTGTTCATCTCTAATATCGCCCAGTACTGGAGAAAGGCTATCAGATTGAATCGTTAACTCCCTTGCCATATCCATAGATGTTGTTTGCGCTGCTGAGTGTTTTCTTTCATTCTTCCACGGGATGTGTGTGCTGCTGGTAAGGCCAGCATTGATTAGCCATCCCTTATTTCCCTTGAAAACTGAGTTACTGGCCAGACCAGTTCAGAGGGCATCTAAGATTCAAACACATTGCGCTTGTTCTGGAGTCACACGTAGCCAGATTTCCTTCTCTGAAGGACATTCGTGAAGCAAATATTTTTTGGACAATAACAAATGCTGGTATCATTCCACCATTAACTTTCAATTCTTGCTTTTCGTTGATTCGCCGACTTTATTAATTACGTTGAATTTAAATTCCACCAACTGCCATGGTGGGATTTGAATCGGTGTCCCCGGGGCATTAGCCTGCTCCTCTTGATTACTAGCTTAGTGACACTACAACATCTTTTCCTCTTCAGCATTGTCCTATTTGCAATCAGATTTCCAGCAGTGTCAATATTTTGTTTTTAGTTTGGTCTGGATATGAACGGGTGAGTGACATGGGTGGGGATAGGTGTTCCAGAGTTTTAACTTCATACACTAACCTTTTAATCCTTGACGGGTACCCCACCTAGATGTCACACTAACAGGCTTTGCTTCCAATTGGGCAGGATCGACCAGATCCTAGGACCAGAGCTGTCCAAATACTGACCCCGGGGTATGGGAACAGTTGCCTGACATTGGGGTCTCCAAAGGCTTACTCTGGAACGGGAGAGAGTCTTGCAATGTCCGATCACTGGGTTGCCAATCCTGAAAGCAGGGGAGGGGGCTCCAATTCTGAAGTGTGATCTCAGGCCAGGGAAGGATGTGTCCTGGAGAGTATGTTATCCAAGAGACAACATATGGTCTGATCAAGGGAGAGGGGTCCAATCCTGGAGGGGATTCTGATCCCGGAAGAGCGGGTCTAATTCCGGTAGTGGGGTCTAATCTCGCCGTTAGGGGTCCAGTTCTGGTGGGGGATGGTTAGAATGGCCAAACCCGGCTTTCTTTGTACATGGCGTTTCACATGCAAATGTTCCCGATGATAACAGGGAAAGCAGGCCGGCCAGAGTTAAACATGTCAAACGTATAAAATGAGAAATTTCCAGCATCAGTAAAATATTCCAATTGCTAACCTGCCTCCTTGGAGCGTGGGTCTGCCCATCCCCTGTCACAGCTTCATTAAAACCAGAAATGGATGGGTCAGAGGTGGGTTGTGATCGGAGTTGAAATTTTTGAAATTTTAACCTCTGACACGCCAGCAACTCACCTATCTGATGTGATAAAATCCTGCCCTTACTGTCTGTAAAATGTTGATCATTAATTCCCAGTCATTATTCACTTTTCTCTCTTCCAGTTAATTTAGTGGTGATTGTGATCCTGACTCGGGGAAAATGCGGCCTCTCTACCTGCACCACTCGCTACCTGTTGGCTATGGCAATGGCGGATCTACTGGTCATTATCACTGACGTCATACTGTTTTGGATCAGTACTTATTATTTCTCAATTTCTTTCCTGCAAATTACCCCTGTGTGTAGTGTTAACATTGTCCTGGCCTGTGCAGCCACAGACTGTTCTGTCTGGTTCACAGTCACTTTCACCTTTGATCGATTTGTGGCCATTTGTTGCCAGAAGCTGAAAACAAAATATTGCACCGAGAAAACTGCGGCTGTGCTTCTAGCAGCAACCTGCATTCTGCTCTGTTCAAAAAACATCCCCTACTACTTTATCCTTGAACCTCTATGGGTAATGGACAACGTACCGTGGTTTTGTGTTTTCAAAGCAAGCTATTATACTGATAATGGATGGGTGGGATTTGACTGGTTTAATAAGCTTTTAACCCCATTGCTCCCATTCGCTTTAATTCTGTTGCTCAACGGTCTGACAGTCAGACACATTTTAGTGGCCAGTCGAGTCAGTAAGGGACTGAGGCGTCAAAGCAAGGAGGAGAATCGCAATGACCCAGAGATGGAAAGCAGAAGGAAGTCTGTGATTTTACTCTTCACCATATCAAGCAGCTTCATACTTCTGTGGTTAGTGCATGTTGTACATTTCTTATATTATAAAATCACAGTATCTGATCCCAGGGTTTACAACAGTTCACAATCTATATTTCGACAAGTCGCATGGATGTTGCGAATTTTAAGTTGCTGCACAAACACATTTATTTATGTGGTGACTCAGTCCAAGTTCAGAGAGCAGTTCAAGAGCACGGTGAAATATCCAGTTACATCAATGATTCAGCAAATGAATAAACATTACAACAGGGAGCAGCCCAGAGGCGGGTCCACGTAGTTCCAGTACATGAATATAATATTTATCCACAATGGGAAAGATGTGAATGACAGCGGGTTGACCCACAATACATTGGTGGGTTGGTGTTATGAAGAGACACTCGGCAAAGAGCAGTGCAGCAGCAGAGAAGAGATGACAGACAACTCGATGACTGAAAAACCACTGGTGTTGGCGTTGTCACACACACCAACGGGCAGCTGGACAGTGTGCCAGAAGCGAGCAGTTGGATACGGGAAATACACTGACTGGGTTTGGCGAGGTCGATGGTTGCACCGGACAGAAAAGGGGGAAGGTAAAGAGTCAGAGTTCCCTCTGCAGAATATGAAGAGAAATCGCAATCACAGTCTCCCCTCAACTGCCACTAGTTCCATTCTCAGTTCATCAGTGCTACTCAGAAAACAAAACTTGGTTGGAGAGCAGCAACATGCTACAGATGGTGGAAAGCTTTTTGTGTCAGTCATTATTATGAATATTATTTGTTCATATTTTGTGAACACTTTATTTATTCCGACTCCCTTACATTCCCCCCAACCTGGTCACTGCTCTCTCTCTCTCTCTCCCTCGGGAGAGATTAAACTAATAATATTTTTAGGAGCCACATGGGTTACACATTTACCCCAAACCCTGCTCAATGTGACATGCACACAAGTCCAAACGCGCAGTCTCATTCATAAACACCATCTCAAACACACACACGCACACACTCACACACACGCACACACATACACACTAAATAAAACTCGCCACGTCATTCTCACGAGCAATTAGACACGGGCAATAAATGCTGGCCGAGCTAGCCACGTCCACAGCCCATTAAAGAATCAAATCAAATCACGCTCACATTCACACACACAAACACTCACATATACACACGCGCACACACACAAATGCACATGTGCGCAAACCCCCCCCCCCCCTCACACACACACACACCCACACACAATCCAGTGTGAGTCTTGTGGCAGTGGGAACTGACTTCTAGTTTTAAAAAACTGTTGCTGGGAAGAGAATGAGGGTAATTGAGGAGGAGCGGATGTTGGCATTAATGTGATAATCGTAAGTAGCAGAAAAATCTACTGTAAGGCTGCAAGTACATCCAAAAATAAATGATTGTTGATCATTCCTTGCACATAATAACGGGATCTAATCTGCTTAGTTTTGTGTTCTTACTACTGGTATACATATAATTAGCTGGAGGCCATTCAGCCCTCAAGTTTGAACTGCCATTTAGTGACATCATAGCAGATCTGAATCTGAACTCCATAACCCACCTCAGAGTTCATATTCCTCAATCCACTTGGCGAGAAATAAATCTGTCCATCTCAGGTTTAAAATTATTCGTTAAGCTCCAGCATTTCCTGAATTGTTTTCATGGGAGAGAGTTCCACACAATCAATATTCTCAATATGATGCACTGTTTCCTATCTTCCATCATCAATGGCCTGCCTTCGACTTTAAAGGTCTGCCCTTGAAGTAAACACCAGCAGGAAAAGGCTAATGTCCACACAATTCTTATTAATTCCTTTCACATCTGATAAAACTTCAATCAAAACCTACGCTACTGCCCCTCCTATCTCTGTAAACTCCTTCACTCCTACAACCCTCCCTATGTCTGTAATTTCCTCCACTACTATAACCCTCCCTATCTCTGTAATCTCTTCCACTTACACAGCGCTCCCTATGTCTGTAATCTCCTCCAACCCTGAAACGCTCCCTATCTTTGCAAGTTGCTGAGGCCCTGAGCTCTGGAATTCCCTCCAGATCCTACATCTCCATATCTCTGAAAATTCCTCCAGCCCCTACACTCTCCATATCTGTCCAACTTCCTGAAGCCCCAACAATCCTACCAATTTCTGTAAGATCCTGCAGCCCCCTCAAGCCCTCCCCTCTCTGTAACCTCCTCCAGACGCTACATCCATCTAGATTTCTGTAATCTCACCAGCCCTGAAAAAAATAATCCTACCTGTGTCATCTGCGCCAGCGTCTACAACCCTCCCTATCGCTTCAATAACGTCTGAAACCGCTAACCCTGCCTATGTCTCTGACCTCCTCCAGTTGCTAAAGCTGATCCCTATCTTGGTAACATCCTCCAGATAACACAACCCTCCCTATTGCTGGAACATCCTCTAATCCCTACAAGGCTTCTTCGTCTCTGTAATCTCCTCAATATTCCACAAACCTTACTATCCCTGTAATCTCCAGTAGCCCCGACAACCCTCACTACTTCTGAAATCTTCTCCAGCCCCTACAAGCCTCCCTATCTCTGTAGGCTCCACCAGCCCCTAAACCCTCATAAATCTCTACCTATTCCAAGCCCTATAACCGCCATAACTCTGTAACCTCCACCAGACCCTGCAGCTCTGAATATCTGTAACCTCTTCCAACGTCTCCCCAGCTCTGAAAAAATTGTCCAGCCCCAGAAAACCTCCCTGTCTCTGTAACCTCCTGCAGCCACTAAAAAAATATCTATCTCTGTAGCATCCTCCAGCCTTCAAAAGGAGTCAACCGTTTTAATGGCCGCATCAAGGCAAAACCAGAGAGGTAAGTAATAATAAATATATATGTGTCATTGTCAAATTCATTTCTAGGTACAGAAAAGAAGACTATGTGTTTGCGGGGCTGATGGAAAAAACAACAAGTGCTGGAAATGCTCACTATTTCCCGCACTGTTTTTATTTCAGAATTCCAGCATCCGCAGGATTTTTGTTTTGTATTTCGGGGGTCTGTGGATTTTTTACCACAAGGGAGGGGCTGGAGGGAGCTCTGAAGCAAATAGTTTGGGAAGCGCTGCTCCAGAACAGTCCCATAGATTTCCCTCTCTCCATCTCTTGCTGCAACTTGTTCCCTGCACCTTCCTCCTTGTTCCTAGCTCTGTTTCTTCACATCTTTAAATCCCTATCTCTGTATCTCTCAACATTCTTTCTATCTCTGCCCCTCTCTAGAGTCTCACAAGTTTTCATTTTCATTCTCTTTCTGTGACTCTCTGCATCTTTACCTCTCTCTCTCTATCAGTCCATTTCTTCATTCACTCACTTCCAAATCCCTGAATCTTTCCATCTCTGCTCCTCCTTTCTTGCAAGATTAGCTCTGCATTTTCCCCCGCCGCCCCGGGACACCATTCGCTATTCTGCAAACACGTCTTACTTTGTATCTCTGCCCCTCCACATCTTTACGTCTCTGCGTCTCTCAATATCTGCATCGCTGCTGTATTCGCTCTCTATACCTCCAACTCTCTCTCTGTCTCTGTCTCTGTCTCTCTCTATATATATATCTCAATTTCTCTCTCTCTCTCTCTGTCCTTCTCGGTATTTCTGACCCTCTGTTCTCAGTTTCTCTCTCACTGGTTTCTGACTCCCTGCATGTCATTCTCCATCTCCCTTTCCATTTATTTTTCTCTCTCCATGGTATGTCCTAACACTGGATTCTGTTTTCTTTGTCTCTGTCTCTCTGTCTAGGTGTGGAATTGAACTCGTTGCCTTGGTGTTGTACAGGATGTTTGTGAACCGGGATCTTGCTTTTCATCTCTCCCCAGTTTTGCTCTCATTGATGTAAAAATAGGAGAGAGTCGCTGAACGGGCAGCCGATTCACAACCACCCTCCTCCCCGCCACCCTGGTTTGCAACATTGGCACCAAGTCTGAGTCAAGCCCCGCGTTTCATTGTCTCTCTGTGTACCTGCTCCCCGACTGTCTCTGCCTGTCTTCTTGTGGCTCAGTGAGGGAAGGGACAGATCAGCCATGATCTAAAATGGGTGGGACAGGCTCAAAGGGCTGAAAGGCCACCTTCCGTCCTTGTGCCAGTCAGTGTGTGTGTCTGTGTGTGTCTTCCTCTGTTTCATTCCCTGAAGGTGACGGGGAGAGCAGGTGAAAAGCCTTTCTGCAGAGAGGGATGTGTCTGGGCTGGGATCTTTCTGTGGGTTAAAGGCTCAGAATGCCGTTAGCCTCTGGGGTGTTGGTCATTGCTCTGTTCCCGGCCCTGCCGTTGGCCGTACATGAGTTAAAGGTGCCGAGGGTCTGGGAGCCAGTTGATGGAATTCCAGTGGCTTACCCAGAGCTAGAATTAAAGTGAATTAAAGATTGTCGGGAGACGGAGCCACACCCAGGGAAGGGATAGATGTTGGAATTACACGGTGGTGGCGGGGGGCGCTGTTGACTGGGATGGAAGTTACAAGGGGGCGGGGTGTGGGGATGCTCACGGGGAGATGATACAGGATGGGAATTTGTAGAGTGGGGCTTTTACAGGTCAGGGAGGGTATTTAGAAAGAGGGGGTGTTTACAGTTGGAGCAGAGGGGAGAAATAGAGGGCAATATTCACACAGGGAATTAGTTAAGCTAAAATTGGAGGGGGAGGATTCTCCAGGTTTATAATTGGAGGGGAAGGAATCTCCAGGTTTAAACTGGGAGGGGGAGGGCAGATTCTCCTGCCTGTTCATGGATTGTTTAGATGTGGGACTGTTGACGGGGAGGGTAGGGATTAATTACATGGGGGAATTTTCACAGGAGGGGCATTAGATAGGGGTATTTTCACAGGGGGTTTTAGATGGGATTTTGTTCCTGTGGGTATTTAGATGGGAGTCTGTCTCTGAGAGTGTTTAGATGGGAGTCTGTTTACAGGAGGGGTATTTAGATGGGAGTCTGTTCCTGGGGGTACTTAGGTTGGAGTCTGTTCTGGGGGTATCTAGACGGGAGATCTTTTCACAGGAGGGGCATTTAGTTTAGATGTAAGTCTGTTCCTGGGGGTATGTAGATAGAAGTCTGTTGCTGAGGGTATTTAGATGGAGGATCTGTTCACAGGACGGGTATTTATATGTGAGTCTGTTCCTGGGGGTATTTAGATGGGAGTCTGTTCCTGGGGATATTTAGATGGGAGTCTGTTCACAGGTGAGATATCAGATCGGGGTCGGCAGACGAGCGGTAACTCGATGGGAGTGTCTATTCACGGGTGGGGCGAGGATTTGCCGTGGTTAAACTTTGAGTAGGGAGAGGAGGAAATTTGCGGGGGGGAGAAATGATTTGCGGGGGGAGGAATAAATTTTCGGGGGGGAATAAATTTGCAAGGGGAAAATTGTGACAAGGGATTTTCCTGGGTGGAATTATCAGCATTCTGAATGCACATTTTGACTCACTCTTCGATCAGTAAAAACACCCACTCCCCTTCTAATGGCACCTTCCCATGCAAATACTGGAGATACATCACCTGCCCTTTCACGTCCTCTCGTTCAACCATCAGGGCTCCAAGCACTCTTTCCAGGTGAAGCAGTAGTGTATCTGTACTTGCAGAGGGGTGTAGTGGTTAGCACTGCAGCCTCATAACTCCAGAGATCTCCGTTTAGTTCTGGGTATTACCCTTGTGAAGTTTGCAAGTTCTCCCTGTGACTTTGTGGGTTTCTGCCGGGTGCTCTGGTTTCCTCACACAACCAAAGACTTGCACGTTGATAGGTGAATTGGCCATTGTAAATTGCCCTAGTGTAGGTAGGTGGTAGGAGAATGGTAGGGAATATGGAGTTAATGTAGGATTAGTATAAATGGGTGATTGTTGGTCGGCACAGACTCGGTGGGTCGAAGTGCTTCTTTCAATGTTGTACCTCGAAACAAATAAATATTGTACTGAAAATAATTGTCCTTTACACAGAGGAAACCAAGTACATGTTCTGTTACTGCTTTGTTGAGCACTTCCAATAAGTCTGCAAACGTGATGCTGAGCTTCCAGTCACTTGCCATTATAATTCCCTGCCCCATTCCTATGCTGATGTTTCTGTCACGGCCTGCCACACTGCTTCAATCTTCTGGAATCAGCGTCAACTTCAAAAACTCACATGATAACTACTCCTCCATTTGTTTTTGACAGCGGGCGTTGGGAATGATTCCGCTCTCCATTTAATCATTACTGCCTTCCACCCTGTCAGTTATTCTCTTTAGTTCCTTCATTCCTTTCCTCTGTTCCCCTTTACCCAGCCTCTGTTCTTACATAAATACTGCTGCAACAGAACACTTCATAGTTCTGAAGAAAATTCTCCAGCCGGGAATTTTAATTCTGTTCCTCTTTCTAAAAGTTCTACCTTGCCTACAAGGTAGTACCAGAACTTGCTGTTAATTTCTCAGCTTCCCAGCCTCCGCAGGATTTTGCCTTTTTACAGAATAAAATATCATGGAGAAATGAAGAAGTGAGGTTGTAATTGAATGTAAAGAGAAAGAAATAAATGCAATAGAAACATGACTTTGGAGAGGCTGGCAAAAAAGGGCTATGAGGGGATGAGGAAAGTGATCTCATTAGAAATACATTTTGTAACTTGCTGCCTTGATGTCGAGGGCAGCCACCTCGATTACCATTACCACCATGACCAGCAATAGAGCCATCACTGTTTTTCTTGCCCACTTTTCTTGTATAAGCCCATGTAGAGCGGCAATGTATTTCTGAATCGTTCCTCTCAGAAATGCCGCACAATTATACTCCATATAAGGACTGTGAAGCTTCAGAGGGTAACTTGCCAAATCTTTGAGGAAATGTGATCACTCAGTGAGACTGTCGAGAGAATCAGAACACAAAGACACACTGACTGGTAATCAGAAATTCCAAACATTCACCATCGTTGAACTGTGCAGGGAGGGATGTGATGTGTTCCTTGTAAGCATTACGGAATGTGCTTTATCAAAGGTGATCACTTGGAATCAACAAAGAATTTACATTACCGAAATATATGAAAAGCAGCTCACAGTCTGCAGGACCTCAGAACAGTCACTGTGTGTTTTGTTGTTCTGTTGAACTGAGAGGAAGCGCCTGACATTGTGATGATTTCTGTGATATCAACATACTGCTGCAGGACATTTCACCTCGGACTTTGAACTTAGCTACATAAAATCCATAAGGACAAAGTATCGGGGGACGAATGTTTGTGCAATATCATTGATCATTGGAAAAATGTAAGAGCTTAGTGACTGCAAATAAACTGATCTCTTATTTCAAAGACTGACTCAAAGAACAAAGATATGGTAATCTGTGTACACTTTACAAAATGTAAAACACAAATATCAACAGTTCACGATAAATGACTAAGTTCAAATCAATCAGCAAAGTTAGGTACAGCAGGAGCATCAATTCTCCATGTGGTTTTAAAGTAAAATAGATGAACTTGTGAAATGTTCAAGCTGTTTTCTCCACCTGCATATAGAGGTTAATGAAACAGTAACACTGTTGATAATCTAGTCAGGCGGGTGAGGCTGTGTTACTGTAAACGGTTAATTCGTTGTGATCCAATCACCAGGAATGCAGCCTCTATCAATGTCACTTGTTAACTCCCTATGATTCAATGCAAAGATGGGAGCTGAAGGTAGATGTTGTTTCAATAAACTGTCCACTGTAACTCAATAAATAATAATTAATGTCAGTTTGATATATCCGGGAGTGAAAGTAGATCTGGAAAATGAAAAGAGCCTGAAGATCTAATGCTGATCAACAAATTAGCACAGCTGACGTGTCTCTATAAAGTTACCATAAGTAGAAAACCTTGAAATTAATTCTTTCCCCGGATGTGAAACAACAACTCTCCTGAAATGGACATTTAACCAAAGAATTCACAAACTGTATTGGAACCAGGCTAATGACCCTCATAACTTTGCCATCCACTCACTGGTTTCTGCAGGGATTTCGGGTCCCGTCACAATCTGATAGGTTTGTTCCCCTGAGTTATGTTTTGCAGGTATCAAACAGACTGACAATTTAGTAAGTATGAGTTATGGGTGTTGACAGCAACTGGTTGCCACAGCAACTTGAATTACTCGGACAGAATGATGGAGGTTTAAGATGTTTGGTATGGGTCTCTTGTATCTGTGAGAAGCCGGCCAATCCTGTAAATCATAAATACTGGTACTTTATTCATTTAGAGATACAGCACTGAAACAGGCCCTTCGGCCCACCCACTCTGTGCCGATCAACAACCAACCATTTATGCTAATCCTAAATTAATCCCATATTCCCTACCTAAACTCGGGGCAATTTATAATGGTCAATTTACCTATCAACCTGCAGGTCATTCGCTGTGGGAGGAATCCGGAACATCCGGCAGAAACCCACACGGTCACAGGGAGAAATTACAAACTCCGCACCGGCAGTACCCAGACCTAATCCCGGGTCACTGGAGCTGTGAGGCTGCGGTGCAATTCACTGCACCACTGTGCCACCCTGATTAGCCATTGACATTCTGAAAATGGTGCAAGTAACGAAGGAACATCCAGTAAGCACTTATATTCGGATGTAACTTTTGCCACACATGCAGGATCCTATATAAACGTTGAAATTCGAGGATCCCCTTGTCAACACGGTAATTTCAGAGTATCTCTGTCAATAGATAACATTAACGGGACGCAAGAAATACTGACAGTTGCAAGGTCTCCTGAAACGAAAATCTTATGGACCCAGAAGATATTACCAAACTCCCAGAGATTCTTTTCAAATTTGCCACTTCAATGGACAAATTGCATTCATTGATAAGCAATCCCAGAACCGTCTGTCGATGACATAATCCAGAGGTCCATTTGCAAATGCTGAGAATGCCCTACGATTCTGTGAAAACTGGAACATAGTCTCAGTCCCAGTATCCCCTTTCAAATAAAGTCTCGCACCCGAGGGATCCCCTGGACACACAACTCCCAATCAGGGATGTCATGTAATTGCTCAAATGGCGAGATGCACTTACCGCCAAGAGCCGCGAATATAAGTTATTAAATGATAAAAAAAATACAGTAAAGCATGCTTCATACAGTTAGTAACTAGATATCGTAGTGTTTGGACAATTGTATTGGACATATTGTTCATTTGAGGCTACCATGCACACACAAGCCAGCAGATGGCACTGAAAGAGAAAGTGAAAGAAAACAGAGTAAAGAAGACTCCATTATGTTCAAGAGTTTGCTGACTCGGTCCTCAGTCTTTTCCTCATATGACTTACTAAACTCTGCTAAACCACAGGCCAGTTCAGAGACCATCAGAGTCATTGATCCTGACAAGGAACAGGCAGCAGTAATGAGGTGGTTAATGAAACAAAAAGACAGTAGTTTACTGAATTAATAGTTGGAGATGGAGGCTCACCAGGAACTAACGATCAGAGATAGCACAACCTGTGGACACTCTGAACCGCCATATGTATCATAATTTCTATATATACTATATGGCAATTTGAATATACACATTGAAACTCCCAGAGCATACTCTTCCAGCCTGTTGTTCTCAGATGTTGATCCATTCTCTCCCTCTTTGTAAAGCTACAGGTGCCTGTCAGTCATTGACGCAATAGTAGAGTAACATTGCAAGGAGAATCTTATTGATATCAAAGAGAAACCTCGCAGTGACACAAATAGGTCCCTTGGAAAGTGCCATGAATCACAGTCACTAAACAAACAAGGTCAGTAACATGCTTTCTTC